>NC_143575.1:74542476-74850145 GCF_048544385.1 Mastigoproctus giganteus | reverse complement strand
GGAGAAAGTCAAGTTGCAAAGAGAGGAAGTCAAACAGCTCCAGGTGATTAGTGGAGTTGGGAGAACGGTAGAGACAACAGATGAATTTGACACAATGAGGTAGAGAGATTTTAAGCCAGAGAAGATCAAAGAGAGGGGATTCCAAATTGCCAAGTCTCTGACAGGGAACGGACATATTTTATTTATTTATTTCGTATGATGTGAGCAATACACGAAGGAATCAGTTTTTTCCTGCTTCCTTCGTGTATCGTGGCCGTGAAATCCAACCGTAACCGGAGGTGCGGCACCATCGTGATATCCAAGCCCGAGGCGGGATTCGAACCCGCGACCTTTGGGTTGCCAAACAGGCACTTAACCCACCTGGCTAGCCCGGTCGGCAGAACGTACATATGCACAAGTACCACCTTTGAGGCGAAAGGGGTCATACAGCGAATAATTTGGGCATCTGAGATGAGCAGTAGTTGAATCAACCGATAACTGAGATTTTGTCAAAAAAAGTACATGGGGTTTGGCAGACTGCAAATGGAAATGGACATTTCCACTTGCAGTTAATTCCCCTTCAAAAGAACTGGAACTTCAAAGATATGTATGTATATATTCTCGCCAATTCACACATATAGACTGGCTTATTTTCTGCATAATTAGCTTCCTAGTAGAGATTACCATTAAACTTTATTTTCATATTAAGATACGGCCCTCGAAAGCAATGCTGGATTTATTTGCGAAGGGATCAGATTGTAGGTGGTCTGGGCCCTTCGCAAATAAATACAAGAAATCAGTGGTGCACCCAGAAATTTTTTTTGGGGGGAAGGTTCTCCTACATTCCAGACTGGTAGTTTTAACGAGTGTCAACATGTCACGATTATATAAAACAAAATGTACCTTGGGGCTCAATCTGCCTACGCTTCCCCGTCCCCGTGGTTGCGCTATGCACACGAAATACACTGTTCCAAAACAAAGGTGAAATATTTAGGAATTTCGGACGCAATAAACGAAAAGGACATTAATTATAATAAATGACTTTTCAGTAACTGCGCCGGTCCGAGAGTCCCCCCGCAATTTTAGGGCCCAATGTGCCGCTGTCCCCCCCCCCCCCCCCCGGTAAATCCAGCCTTTCCAGTACCAAACGTTATTTGCCTCAACCAGTACCAAAAAAAGTAAGGACATTAATAGAAAAGAAGCAAAGACGTGAAAAACAGCACCGTTCTCCTGGAACAACTTAATCATATACCATTTATAAATAGTGGAAAACTGTTTCTTCATATTTAATATATCAGTTCAATAAATATTGCTGTATTTTACTTTTTTTAATCAAATGAACTGTACTTTTTTTATTTATTTTTTTTTTTTTATATACAGGGTGTCTCAAAAATATTGGTACAAACGTTTAGGGGAGGTAGGTAACATCTAAAGGAATGTGAATCGCATAGGAACCCATAACCGGAAACGTCACCGTAAGTCGGTACACGGCGCTGTTCATCACTTCGCGAGAGGGAAAATTTCTGGTTTACTCATTCAAGCAGTAGTCGCCGCACGAAGAGCATGCATCGATATACGAACTGTGAGCTGGCAGACATGCACCTAGTGTATGGATTAGCAGAGGGGTCACACGGTGTGCGCTCCCATGCGGCACAACATCGCTTCGCAATAAATGTGTGGGCAGGTATGGTCGGTGACTGCTTAGTCGGCCCATACCTGTTACCATTCCGCATGAACTCCGCTAAATATCGGATCTTTCTTGAACAAGTTCTACCAGGGTTACTTGACGATGTTCCAGCAAATGTGAGACGCAACATTTGGTTTCAACATGACGGGGCGCCTGCCCATTATGGAAGGTGTGTTCGTGACCATTTGAACAGGCGTTTTGGGCGTCGATGGATTGGCCGTGGTGGACCCATTGCCTGGCCCCCACGCTCACCTGATTTATTGAACCTTGATTTCTTTCTGTGGGGGGGCTCTCAAATCTATCGTGTATGAGTCGCCTGTGGAGACGGAAATGGATCTCGTGGCGAGACTTGTCTGTGCTGCTGCTACTGCCAAAGAAACTCCAGGTGTGTTCGACCGAGTCCGCCAATCCATGCTGCATCGGTGTGACGCATGCATCGCGTCTCATGGTGGAACCTTCGAGCATCTGTTGTAACATCATGAAATGCATCCATCTCGTACTCCATTGTTAATATTATGTCAAATAAATGTTTGCCACTAATTACTGTCTTGTGTCATTTCTGCTTCTTGTGCCTCTGCTACTACTACTACTTTCCCGTGACGTTTCCCGTTATGGGTTCCTATGCGATTCACATTCCTTTAGATGTTACCTACCTCCCCTAAACGTTTGTACCAATATTTTTGAGACACCCTGTATATATGATAATGCCAAATATGGAAAGTTCTGGAGCATATTTTATTTTCTTCATTATTATGTGTTGGTTGGTATTAGTATTACTAAATGGTGCAGGGAAGCAAGCTTATCCATCTCCCCCCAAATCATTTGTCTAATCCACAACACCATATGGAAGTTTGTTTCAATAATCAATTACTCTCCGGCTGGAAGCAAATTTTCGCGCATCTATCCTTACTCAATTTAAATTTATGTCCCCTTATGTGTGTTGTTCGAGAAAGACTAAGGATGCCGTCAGCATTTAGTTTACTCGATCCATTTAAAGCCTTAAACACTTCAATCTGGTCTCCTTACAATTGCCTGGTTTCCAGGCGCTGAAAATTACAGAAACTTTCTTGGTAAGGTTTCCTTTTTTCTAGGTAAGGTTTCTTTTGTACAACAGATCCACACCCTTCTTAAAATGATGCTTCCAGACCAATATGAAGTACTCAAGATGTGGCTTAACCACTGCCTTATGCAACCAGATACACACCTTGTCTGTGCTGGCAAAGTTCTAGGGGTAGTTGTACAGTCCGACCTCGCGTCTGACTGTACAACTACCCCAGGTCTTTTTCGTTCTCCCACTACCTTGAGTGTGGTACCAACCAACTAGTATGTTATTATGTTATTTGAAGGTTAAGAAGACAGAAGATACTGTGACACTGCACTTGAATTTCTATAGATGGTAATTTTTAGGAAACACATGGAAAGGAATATTGTTCCAAAGAACATAAGTAGAAGAGATAAATGAAAGCGAAAAGCTACTTCAGTGAGCTTGGATTTGAACTCTAAATTCTTTGAAACGGCATTCATTTGCCGTTTCTTTGAAAAAAAAAAAAAAAACGGCATCCATTTAGAGTTCGAGTTCGAACTTGACATTAATGTCAAGCATGCAAAAGAAATTGAATGTCTATTGATAGGTGGTGTGGTTTCTAAGAGAAGGATCATTAATTAACCTGACTGCTCCTTTTTAATGTAATCCAGCGGTTTAAAACGGCATTCATAAAAAGGACACCAATTGATGAAGAACCGGTATTCCAAGTCACGGAAGTTTTGCGATTTATACAGAGTAAGCAGCTGTTTATAAGAAAAGTTGTGCTGAAAGCAAATTACATAGAGCCTATTTTTTCAATGCAGAAGATAAGCAATATTTATGATTAATAGGGCCATCCCAGGATTTTCTAAAAGAGGGGAAGGAGAAAATTAAAGCAGTTAAAGCGAGAGCTGGAGCTGTTTTCTGGGGAATAATGAAGCTTTAATCATCATCATCATTTAATCGTAATAATCATCAAAAAAAAAAATCAACATTATTTTGATCATGTGAAGATACAGCTCCTACCTGGGACTGACACTATGATATGCTTATGTTCTTGTCTAGAAGTAGTGCTGTCAAAAACAAATGGCAAGTTATTTTTCGCGAGAAAAAGGGCGGTCCTGAAAATTGCCTGGAAATCAGTATTTAAGGAACTTAAAGCAAATATTTGAATAGTTGTAGCTGTTTGTGTACAGAAAGTCATTCACGTAATTAATGACTAGCCCCGTACAGACCTTCATTCCCCACAATAACGACCTTAATTAACGTACTTGTAATTAATTTTTAAAGGGTCATTAATGTAGGAAAGGAGTAAGTGAAAAGACAGAAATGATACCAGGCGTTTAACTCCTTAACTTATACCAGAGTTGCTCATGGAACTCTGGTATCAGTTAAGAAGTTAAACGTCAGTGACTTCTTCTGTTACATAACAGCGAACGGTTAGAAATAAAATTCACTACTCGATTGCAAAAATAGGAAGGTGGGCCATAAACTGGAACAAACTATCATTAGTGGGAGGGTACTACGTGAAGTAGTTGTTGTTTTTGTTATTATTCGATTTTAGAAGTATTAGCGACTAAGGCCATATTGCTCCGTATATGCTGTCTGTAAATTGCTTGTGTTCTGTGGTGGATTTTCTGTTTGCTGGACGAAAAAGCTGAATTTCCAAGAGGAAAAACCATGCCAGCCTGAGACCGACTAGCTCAGTCACGTTGTGAAAAAGGTCCATAAAAATTCTTCTCGACGGGACGCAATCAAACCCAGGTCTTTTCCACCCAGTGTGGGGAGTACAGCGATTCTACAACTGTGCTACCAACGAAAGCATAAGGGAAGTAAAACGTTCAACGAATAATAGGCGATATGGTGGCTATAAATGTCTACTACACTGTGTGTACAGATCTCGAGTGAAATTCATAGTATTCGCTGCTGGTTCTCATGTTTTTTTATATTTGTGATATTGATGAAAGAATAACAGAATTACACAAAGATCGTTCCCCCCGTTTTAGCAATTGGCCGTTCCTCCACGCCTCTGGTGGCATACGTGTCGCGATGAGAACCACTAAATGTGATGCTGCAGGCTCGTGGCATGGGGTCCATACAAATATTTGATCGACATGAGCAAGGGACGTGATCTGACGAACTTAGAAAAAGGATACCGATTAAAGGGTTGCAAATTGTTCTTTGTTGTGGGAATAATAGGTGAAGTGTAAAGTATGTTGATGTCAAACGGCAGCAGGGGCTCCCCCATCTCCGCGGGGAGTAATAGGTGCATAAGCTGTTTGTATTTAATGCGCCTAGGAAATTGCGAATCTTGTGAACTGTAGTTAAGGTATTCCAAGACAGAGCAGCAGTCGCCAAGCCAATGGCGGGCGTCCACGCCTCATCGATGGTCGTGGTGAACGTAGGGTGTCCTACCTTGTGCGAGCCGATAGACGGCAAACGGTGGAAAGGTTGACCTTGGCATTTTACGACAACGCAAGCCTCCAAGTCCAGAATCAGTTCGGCTTCCGAGTCCGACCTGGCCGTTGTGCCGAGAACACCCTTCGCCAGCTTCTAGAATCAACTACAAATTCTAAATCCAAATACTTCTCACATCCGTGGATTTCGTCAGGGCCTTGCTCTGGTGGCCCAGTATCCTGCGCAGATTTAAACATGCTTACACCCCAGTAAATCTTTACTGCTGCATACAAGACTACCTAAATAATAGAAGAATCACTGTCACAAATGCCCTTAGCCATGCTATCAGACCAGTCTCTTAGGGACAGCCTGGTCAGCTGTCCCCAAGGCTCCATCCTTGGCCTCTTTTTTTTTTTTTTTTTGGAATTTAGTCAATGGACTTTTCCTTAACATGGATTTGGGCAGGCACTGTCACCACTCTGGCCTTTGCAAACGACCTGATTCTGACTGTTCCTGGGAGCTCCAAGACATTTCTGGAAATTGTTGCAAAACAAGCCTTACTAAAACTACGAATGGACCACTAAGAAACTGACAGTCATTTCCTTGCACCAACGTAGTAAAATCTGATCCTCTAAAGCATCCCTGAATTCTTTATATAGAGCAGTGTTTCTCAACCTGTGTGCCGCGAGTATGCCTCAGGCGTGCCGCGGAAAATGCAAATAAAAAAAATGAATAAATCCAAGTTTTATAATAAAAATTAATTCAAATAAAAAATTTGTTTATTTAATCTGCACCGATCCCAGCCCTTTCCAGCAGTCAGTGTGACGTCACATTTTGATTCGTAGCACTAGATCTGTTCACCTTTAATTCTTATTCACCTTTTGATTCCTAGAAGTAGATCTGTTCACCTTTATTAGGCCATTCTTATCACTTGAGGGTCTCTCCCAGGCACCCTGAGATATTGTGTAGAAGAACGCCAGCGATAACGTCCAGAGTAGAAGACCGTTCTCCTCACGCTGGGTGGAAAAGGCCCAGGTTCGAATCTCGTCAATGATGTGAATAACTTTTATGGTCTCCTGTCACTCTGTGGCTGAGTTAGTCAGTCTCAGGGAAGGTTTTCCCGTGGGGAAAACTTTTTTGCCCTTAGTTTTTCTGCCAGAAAAACAACCAAACCGACCAGAGAAAACACGTATGAACATAATACACGAGTGGATGCAGTTATTCTGGGATGACCCTAAATAAATTTTCTTTATGAGATCACACGCGGGCTCCGTGCGTGACCACTCGGGCAAACACAGCATTGTAGTAGTATGCGTATAAGTAGGGTTTTATAATTTAGTCCCCTCATTTTTCGAAATCCTGAAAACTGCACCTAAAATGTTTAATTTCTAAATTAAAACAGTAATACCCAATTATTTAATCTCCTGATACCACTGGAATCTGCAAATTGTCAATCCTAATTTTTGGTGGCTACGGTGATATAATTTCCCTCTGAAAATAATCATTTTGTTTTTTGTAGAAATACTGAGCTCATTAGAGAGAGATCATTCCTGTAGATCAGTAAGGACAAGATCAGCACGCCATTCCTAATCAGATTGCGCTTTTCGCGAAACAATTACGGTTGGATCATCCGCATAGGCAATAAGTGTCTTGTCCAGGATACATATTAACCTTAACTTTCCCAAGTACTGTTTTCAATTCTTCTATAGTAAAGAGATCAGTACTACTGTCGGGCTATGGTTCCGATTAGCTAGTCGGATAGCAAAATGATATTGTGTATCAACGATGGTATTTATTGAATCTGGCCAACGAATAGTAGTAGTAGTAGTGGTATGTGATGCAAGAAAGTAAATGTATTATGCAGCATCAGCCAAAAAAAAAAAAAAAAAAATTACAAACAAAACAATCCCTTCTAAATGTTTGTCCAGTTCCTCCTTAAATTTATTTAACCTATCAACTCCCACAACGACAGATGGAAGTTTGCCCCAGCAACCAACCACCCGCTGGGCAAAGGCAAATTTCCGCACATCTTAGGTTCGTAATCTGAACAAGTGGAAGAATCCCATCAGCATTCAGCGTGCTCAATCCATTCAAGGCCTTATACACTTCAATCAGATCAACCCGCAGGTGCCCAGTCTCCAGCTCTGCAACTTACAGAACCTAAGCCTCTCCTGGCAAGGGATCCCTTCATTTTATTATTATATTATTCAGTCTATTATTAATTACTAAACCCAAAACTGCTGATGTTGGTATCTTATCCCTAGTAAAATGCAGTATAATTATTTCAAGCAGGTTAAATAATCTAGGTAATAACAGGTTAAGTAATTACTCCCCCCCGCATTACACGCTCCCTAATCTGACCTTTCGCCAATACATAAACCTCCAACAAGACTGGGCAGTGAATAAATATTCAAAAGTAATGTATTAAAATTAACAATTACTCCTCAATTGCAGATAACGGAAAGCTAACTGTAAATAGAAATTCTGTATCAAATACTATTCCGCGAATTTAAACCTCAAGTTTAAAATATTTGCACTTAATTATGCCATTTGAACGCTTTTTACTTCTTAAACCAATAAACAGATAGCAATCATGACAAGCTGCGTTTTTAACCTTATCAAATACAGCTGTGCGTTCACACTATTAATTGCATACAGAAAATTTGCACAGGTGTGAAGTTATCAATATATCAATTATGACGTCAGTGGTATAATATATAAAAGAATTTCAAGATTGATTTACAGACTTAGAACTTACTTTTCATCTCACGATGACCACCATTTTCGTTCTTTTTTTGGCCTTAACCGCTGCTGTGTGTTTTGGCGATTATTGTTCAGATAATTGTAGGCGACCTTCGTGTAGCTGTTTTACCGAATCTACCCCGAATGACATCTCGTATGATGAGCTACCCCAGTTCATAATGCTAACTTTTGATGATGCAGTTACAGTTACAAATATCCAAACATATAATGAACTGTTGACAAATAGAAGAAATCCAAATGGATGTAATATTGGGGCTACATTCTACGTCACTCACGAATACAACAATTATGAATACATTCATGACCTCTATCGTATGGGAAGCGAAATTGCTGTCCATTCTATCAGGTTAGTGTAATCGTATTAGTAATAAGATCTGTTTATTGTAAAGGTGCTTATTTTTAATTATTTATTTATTTTTATTTCTATTATCGCTATGTAAATTCATATTCGTAAATAAATTAACGGATTAAAGGAATTTAAGTGATTAGAATATCTCACTATAAAAATATAAATTTAAATGAATATAAATAAAAATATAAAAGGTGCACATGAAAGACAAAGTAAAATGGGATTAATCAAAAAAAAAAAAAAAAACTATCACTGACAGTACCGGAACAACCTGATAGTAGATGGTTCTGTCAGGCTTTCTTTTCACGATTGTCCTATTCCTCTTTTATAAATTGCAGAGATGATGTTTACATATATATCTTGATGATATTAAGCTCCTCCTGCTGCTGCTGCTGCTGCTGTCCACAATCCGCAGCCGAGTGGTCAGGAGCGGGAGTGCAGTAGCACAAGCTCTTTGAGTAGAGCGGGATTCAAGCCTCTGAATACAAAATACGATCGATCTGCCAACCCGCTGGAGCAGCGTGGCAGATTATGGTCCATTTCCCTCAACACGAAACTTTGAGAAGACGTCTATCCTGCAGTGGATTGATAATGGCTGCAGTTTACCTTAAATCCTGGAATTGAAGAGACCAAAATCAACGAGATGCTTGATGATTTGGATGAATATTTAATGACCTTAACCTGGTTTTTTTTTTTTTTTTTTTTTAAATCCAGGTTAAGGAAGAGGTTAAAACACAATAAAACTATAATGATAATGTTCCCTGTCAAGCTGCACCGACCACGCTGACACTTTCTGTTGGAGATGAAATACGTAATTCCTACCATTACAAATCATAAAGACTTGGGTGTAATATCTGATATCACACTGAGCTTTTAGTTCCCAGATTCAAGCGCTTCTAAAGAAACTCAAGTAGTATATGCCGGATCTACAAACAGCATTTCCCAATATGTTTAAAAAAAAAAAAAAACTATATATTAGGGTCCCACAAAATGTTAATTCAACTACCCATACGTATTTGGTCTGTAAATTGCGTATGTTCTCTGGTCGATTTGCCTGTTTTCCTGGTCGAAAAACCCCGGGTTCCGGCGAAAAATCTTGCTAACTACGCCTGAAACTGACTAATTCAGCCACGGAGTGAAAAAGAGCCCATAAAAAGTTCCTCGCGTCATCGATGGGCCCAATATGTTAAAAAAAAAAACAAAAAAACCCAAACTATTATATTAGGCCACTAGAATATTTAAATTCATATGCCGTGCTGTGGGTCTTATGTCTGTTAATTGCGTGTGTTCTATGGTCGATTTGTCTGTTCTACTGGACAAAAAACCCCAGTTTCTGGGGGAAAAACTTTGTTATCTACGCCTGAGACCGACTAACTCATCCACGGAGTGAAAAAAGCCCGTTAAAGTTCCTCGCGTCATCGACGGGATTCGAACCCTGGCCTTTTCCACCCGGTGTGGAGAGGACAGCGACTATACCACTGTGCTACACGCGCAGACCCCAATATGTTAAAGAACATGTGTGGACATGTGTTTTTGTAAGGGGCGGCTCCTAGAACGTTAGTTCAACTCCGCCTCGTATCTCTGTGAAGATCAGTATCTCTACAAATGGGCCAGATATGTGTGTGACGTCGGTTTGTGTGTATTATGTGTGTGTTCTGTTGTTCTGTTCTGGCCACTTGGCTACCCAGAAGCATCAGTCACCTGGACAGATGATTCTGGGTACTCGTCCACACCACGGGAAGGTGGGCCAGTCTCAGCTAAACACGTACTGTCTCAATACGAGACTCTGATCCACCTGATGTTGCCAAAAGGTGGGCCAGATTCCTCTAGGGGCCCACTCCAGAGGAGAGAGAGAAAAATAAAATAAAATTAATAAATAAATAAAAATAATATATATATATATATATATATATATATATATTTAGATTTTCCCGTGGTGCAAAAGAAAGAAAAAAATAATAATAAAAAATAATAATAATAAATAAATAAATAAAATAAATAAATAAATAAAAAAAAAAACAGTCACTGTAAAACGCGAAACAACAAAAAAAAAAAAAAAAGCGACAGCAACCCTGAAGAACGCAAAAAAAAACAACAACCATGTGACTGATTGTAGAACGCGAAGAAAAAAATAATAATAATAAAATAATAATAAAATAAATAAAAATAAAAATAAAATAATAAATAAATAATAAAAATATATATATATAAATAAATAATAAAAGGAACCCACAGCAAAAAAAAAAAAGATATTAAAACTGTTGAAGTATGAATATTTGCTACCCTAACAAAAGCAAACCAATCTTTGCCGCCGAATATTGCTTAATGAAATGAGCCAACAGCAAGCATCACCCCCCAACCCTCAAATATAAATTGTAGCAGTTGTGGTAGGGTTTTAGGAGCATCAGCGACTAAGGTCATATTGTTCCGTGTATATTGTCTGTGAATTCCCAAATATAAATAGTTCTACAGTAGATGCATACCAGCTGAAAATACAGAAAGTATCCAACCAAACTGGTGGTGTCTTGTTGCTGCTGGAAATATGATGATTGGAATTATATTCTTACCATATTGCTGAGATTTGTACATGTAATATATACTCCTCAGTGTTGAAAATGATCTTCAATACATGGCAACTGATACACACTGTAGAATAACAATTTCTGAATGGTTTGCAAGTACATGTATCTGAGAAACATAACATTACGATAGTGTATCAGCTGTTACTAGTATAGCAATTCACGACATATTGATGACACTGGCCAACGAGATTTTAACCTCCCTAATATATCAGCTGTTTTCAGACAATTTTTATGTGCAGATTTCGAAAATAATTCTTAAAATTTCACATCGTCAGTTTCTACGTGTATCCATAATGCGTATATAATAATTTAATAATTTATAATGCGTATATAATAATTTAAAAATTTAAGGAAGTAGATATCTGTTGTTTTATCTGAAAATAATAATGTTTACATGTACTCATAGATGGCAGTAATGTGGAGTTAAGTTGTTTGTCTCCCTCCAACCTCTCCCTTTCAGTAACGGAAACAGTTGTGAACGATTTACAACAAAAAAAACTCAGAGGAAGAAAATCTATAGTATTATTAAACACGCACATTCTTTGTACTTTAGTTGGGTTGCAAGACTGGCGATCAGAGAGAAACTTGGGCTCCCACATATATGCTGTAGCCAGCGGCTCACATCTTGTGAGTATGGGCTTGGCACACCCAGGGTCCTGAGCTCTTTCTTGGTGATTCCCTTCTATTTTGACTCTCTCTCTCTCTCTCAGGGTAACTCGGGATTTTTTTTTTTTTTTTTTGGCTGGTGCAGCATAACCCTCAGGCTTCCTTGCACCATATAGCTAATAATAATAATGATGCCCGGGAAGAAGGAGGAAGAGGCTTGATAGAGCACAAGAAAACAGCGATAATTAACCTCAAGAATTACTTCCAGAAACACACAGCAGTACTCCACCAGGCCATAAGGAAGATAAAGCAGTATACCCCACTGAACCTAAGTGAGGAATTCTCACCCCCCAACCAGGAGATAAAAACGAAGGTAGAAAGATGGGCAGAGAAGACACTCCATGGCAGACACTACAATGATCTCCATCAAGATCACATAGATAAAATTGCTTCCACTGCATGGCTCACGAGAGGGACGCTCTTCCCCGAGACTAAAGGAGTCATGCTCGCCATCCAAGACCAGGTAATCAACACCAGGAACTATAGAAAATGCATCGCCAAGGAGCCCGGAGTGTCCGGTGACACATGTCGATGATGCCACCTGGCCTCAGAAACAATTCAACACATCACCGCGGGATGCAAAGTGATCACCCAGACTGGGTACACTCATAGACACGACCAGGTAGCCACGATAATACATCAGAAGCTAGCAAGGAAATACCAGTTGATCGAAGAAAGTGTACCGTACTACAATTACGAACCCCAGGCAGTACTAGAGACCCCAACCCACAAGCTGTACTGAGACCGCACCATAATAACAGATAGGACAATCCCTCACAACAGACCGGTCATAACCCTTGTGGACAAGAAGGAAGAGGCTACCTATCTGATTAATATAGCGGTACCCAACACTGGCAACCTGCAGAAAACCCATGGGGAAAAAATCAGGAAGTACATGAACCAAAGACAGGAGATCAAAGAGATGTGTTCGAGGAAGGTCGAAGTGCGAGGAGTGTGGCTGGAGAGTTCGGTATCGCCCATAGAATCGTCTCACGTGCGTGGTCGGCCTTCAGAACGACAGGAACAGCTGTTCGAAGGACCAGTTGTGGTCGTCCACGAAAAACAACGCCCAATGATGACCGCTATATACTCCTACAGGCCAAGAGGGACCGACACCAGACAGCGGGATCCATTCAAACCAGCTGCACAGGATGCAGAATATCGCAGTTTACTTGGCCAGGCGACTCCACAAAGGTGGACTGTTTGCCCGACGGCCAGTACGCTGTGTCCTTTTAACACCTGCCCATCGGAGACACCGTTTACAGTGGTGCATCGAACACAAGGACTGACCAGCAGCGCAATGAGGTAAGATACTCTTTACTGATGAGAGTAGATTCAGTCTCACAGCGATTCTGGACGTCAGCTGATCCGGCGAGAGATTGGCACATGGCATCACCCCGCAAACATCACTGAAAGGGATCGATATGGCGGTTGAGGAAGGCGTTATCTTGCATGGATGTACACAACTCCAGATACTGGAAGGTGGTACTGTAACCGGTGCACGCTACTGTACTGAGGTAATCCTTCCCCATTTTCCCATGTACGTCTATTCCGAGGTGCTATTGGCCCCGAGTTCGTGTTTATGGATGATAACACCACACCCCATCGCACTACAGCTGTTGATATGCTTTTGGAAAGTGAGGACATTGTACGTACGTATTGGCCTGCCCGTTCTATCGGTCTAAATCCCATCGAACACATATGGGACGCTCTGGGAAGACGCCTAGCGGCACGTTCACACCAACCAGAAAATGTTCACCAGCTGAAGATGGCGCTGTCAGAGGAATGGACGATGTTACCGCAAGAACTTATCAACAACATTGTTCTAAGTATGGACAGGCGGTGCATCGACATTAGTAGTGGCTATATCTCCTACTGAAGACCACTTCTTCCCTTTGTTCCATCTTTGGCAGTGATGCATCTGTATCATGGCAGCCAGTGCTACGTTGCCATTTTTGAATAAAGTCCCTCTGTACCGTTTTGTTTCCGTTGTTGTGTCGGTGTTGTTTCCTTCATCATTTCTGTACCTCACGAGGTTCCTTTGGTATGCTTTTCCCATATCCAGGCCACTCCTATGAGAAGCTACAGGTGAAAACCTGACTGGTCCTTAAGTTTTGCACACTAGTGTATATATTTATCATATAGTATCTGAAATTGCTTGTTCATTTTCAGAACAACATTTTTAGTAACATTTTCATGTTACTAAAATTTCAATATATCTTTCAAAGTAGGCGTGATAAAGACATAATTTCGATATTTTTCCTTTCAGAAGATTAAAATACTTTAAAATCTGGAACTTTTTATTCGGTGGTATGATGAGTTTTTTTTTCTCCAGTGTTATTAGCTTATAAAGTGCTACATTATAAGCACGATTTTTGACGGTACATTAATAATCGTGCTGAAAGATTTTAGTCTTTCTCTAATGTAACTTAATATTACATAACTGTACCTTATAATTCACTCCGTGGGTTATTCGGTCTTAAGCGGGCTTAGCAAGTCTTTCCCCCCCCCAGAAATGCGGTTTTCGTCCAGCAAAAGATGCAGATCGACCACACAACACGCGCAATTTATGTGCATATACACATGGGCAGATAAGATAGATTTTGGAAAGCCCTAATATCACAGTACCTTAAAACTGTATCTCAGAATCTGAAACCGGCCCATAGTGTTAGCTGCAATGGACACTCCCTAACATTAATGGCAATAAATGATTTATGTATTTATTCACCTTTTTCATTCATTTTTTTTTTTTTTCAGCCACTTATCCGATACAACCAGATGGAAGAATGCTAGCGAAGATATATGGCGTCGAGAGACTGCAGGAATGAGAAATATTTTAAGTTCATTAGCTAATATTCCCAAAGAAAACATTACAGGACACCGTGCACCATTTCTTCAGACTGCTGGAGATGTTACTTTTCGTGTTCTCCGCGATGAAAAATTTACTTATGACTCTTCAATGCCAACGTTGTCTTACACAAATCCGCCTGTTTGGCCATACACTCTAGATGAAGGATACCTTCAAGACTGTCAAATCGAACCTTGCCCAGTTGATCTTTATCCTGGATTATGGCTAGTACCCATGATAAACTGGGAAAAGAGTACCGTTATTAATGACCATGAATTCACCTTTCACTGCTCAATGATGGATGCCTGCACTCCCTATCCCACTACCGAACAGGAGACGTTTGACTACATGAAATCGAACTTCTTACGTCATTACTACACAAACAGAGCACCCTTCCCTGTATTTCTACATGAAGCCTGGTTGAAAAATACTGAGAGAAAGAATGGTTACATGATGTTCGTTAACTGGGCACTGAAGCAAGAAAAAGTGTACATGGTTACAGTTCAAGAGGTCATCGAATTCATGCGAAATCCTACAAAAGAATCGATGTATTCGCAAAAAAATTGTGTGAAGAAACCAGCACCTAAGAAATGCCAAAGCGTTGTTTGCCAATTCAATAATGTTCCGTTAGAGGGTAGTCGTTATGTAACTCTTTGTGGCCCGCGATGTCCTAAAGAATACCCATGGTTAGAAAATTCTCTAAATTTCATGTAGATCCATATAGAATAAATCATTAATTTTTCTAAATTGAATTTTATTTTTCACTTTTAATGTGGTAAACTGAAAAAATGTTTATGTATTTATTTTACTTTTTTAATGTTTTAATATTAAAAAAATAAGTCACACAGACACATAATAAAACTCAAGTAGTCCAAAGCCGTCGTGGGTAGCACAGTTGGTATATTCGCCGTTCTTCCCACATCAAGTGGAAAAGACCTGGGTTCGAGTTCTGTCGATGAGGTGAGGAATTTTTATGGGCTTTTTTAACATCGCTGAGTTAGTCGGTCTCAGGCGAGGATAGCATGGTTTTCTCTCCTGTAAACTTGGGTTTTTCATCCAGCAAACAGAAAATCGACTAGAGAACACAATTTACAGACTTTTACATACTTTTTGTTAAAGAATAAGAGAACTTTACCTCAATGTGATACGTAGAATACTTCCATATGATACTCTCCAGAAATTAAAACTAAAACAATTAAAAAATCAAAAATCTTACATTACAGTAAGAAATAATTAACAATAATTAAAAATCAAATGAACACAATTAGAAATCAATTTAACGCAATTAAAAATTAAGTAAAAAATTAATTTAACGAAAATTAATTTAACGAAAAGAATTGCAAAATGATTTTCCTTCCTCTCGTATGAACGTTCTGTATTGAAGACCTCCACGATAATGTGGAGGTCTTCAATACAGACCAATCGTTAGGATGCAGATAATTTTTTAATTTGTCGCGAAGTTTCCTAACTTGGGAAAGGTATTTTTGTTTATTCGAATACCGAGATCTTAAAAGGCAAGCTTAACTATATTACGCGATGTGGCAAGTGCTAGTTGCTTAACACCCGAAATTTTATGATTTAAATTGACCCTGGCAAACTTCGGAACGATGTTGTTTTGAAAGCAATACTTTAGAAAGCATTATAGCTCTGGTTCATACTATCAAATTCATTTTTAATCTCTTATTGACTATTTCATTTCACTTCCTTTCTCTCTCTCTCCAGGTATATCGATACACACAATTATGGGGGATTTTTTGAATACCTTGGTGTAAAATTACATTAGATTAACACTAAGATACTCGGCCCAAAGTTACCATATTTCTTTTCTAAAGTATTGCCTTCAAAACAACATTGTTCCGAAGTTTGCCAGGGTCAATTTAAATCATAAAATTTCGGGCTTTAAGCAACTAGCACTTGCCACATCGCCTAATATAGTTAAGCTTGACTTAAGATCTTGGTATTCTAATAAACAAAAATATGCATCCTAACGATTGGTCTGTATTGAAGACCTCCGTGGATTTGCGACATGAAGCACAGACCTCAGAAATAAAAAACAGACACGTTAACAAATTGAATGCATTATCGGGAGGATCAAGACACGTTCATAAGAGAGGAAGGAAAATCGTTTTGCAATTTTTTTCCTTAAATTAATTTTTTACGTAATTTTTAATTGCGTTAAATTGATTTCTAATTGTTCATTTGATTTTTAATTATTGTTAATTATTTCTTACTGTAATGTAAGATTTTAGATTTTTTAATTGTTTTCGTTTAATGGATAGTATCATACGGAAGTGTTCTACGTATCATATTGAGGTAAACTTCTCTTATTCTTTTACAAATATTGATATCAACGTAGTATTGAGCATTATAGCTCTGGTTCTTATTGCTGGTTTATACAGAGCAATATGACCTTAGTCGCTGATGCTCCTAAACACTATCACAACAACCACAACTAGTACAAGATAAGTAGCTGCCGTTTACTACGTGAACTGAATTGGTAGGGAACAAGTAACACGCAAGTAACATCAAAGCAAAGGTATTGCTTTGATTGCTTTGTATTGCTTAAAAGCAAAGGTATTGCGTCAGATAACGCTTCTATTGCATCAGACAGTAATTGCAAGGTACTTCATCAGCTGTTTCTATAAATACGGCGTTGTTAGGGTATACATGCTCATTAGTATCCTGTTTTGCGGAGGTGTAAGCATGACTCCATATCGTTGGGGAGGATGAATTGTTTATATTATTTTATTTTCTTTTATGTTATTATTTGCAATTTTGCAATTCTCTTCTCTTATTAACTTAACTAACTTAAAATTTTGCAATTCGCTGAACACCCTATTGACGTCTTTATCACCCGCACATACGCAAATCTGACTACAATTTTCAGAAAATTCCAATTTCTAGGGTGTGTAAAGCGGTTGTTAGCAGAACATTAAAGCCACACATTTTGTTTACAAAATTTAACAAACTTTTAATGAGCATACAACAACATTTACATAAATACAGCATTTACATAAAAGAAACAAATAATTACATACAAGCATCCCAATTTCATATACATATGTAAACCATGCTACAATACACTACACACTCTCTCTCTCTCTCTCTCTCTCTCTCTCTCTCTCTCTCTCTCTCTCTCTCTCTCTCTCTCTCTCTCTCTCTCTCTCCTCAATTATTCTCAATATGCGAATTATTAACATCAGTTGTATTTTACATAAAATTGACTCCACAATGATTACTCAATCATTCTCTTACCTTACCAATTTTTTCTTCTGTCTTTCTTTTACATCAATAATGTTTACTTCAGCTCTTATTACTCCTTTAGAATCTTTGTTTTAACCTCTTACACATAAAACGTATTACATCTGGTACCCTCTTATCTCAATAACATTCCTTATAGGTCACCCATTCTACCTTAATTAATATCTTAGACACCCTAGTTATCACCTTAGTCATCCCTCTTTACTCATGAGGTTTATCTATTAATAAAATTTATTTCTCTTTGCACCTCATTTGATATGTTACCTTGTTTGGCACTTGGCCTAATTTAATGACATAGGTTAAGCTATCCTTACAATACTACCCTTATAAATATAATTTCTTTGCTAATTCCTTTACATTATTACTTTGATTTTACTACTCCTGAACCACTCTTACATTTATTCATAATCATTAACAACAGGAATGTTCCTTTCTTTTACAAGGACTATCACTCAATGGCTTACAGAGCTAGGTTATGAGTCCTTGAGTTCAGGATTCAATAACTAAAACAAGGAACAGACTTACTTTCCTACGTGGCTGACAGGCTTACTCCAGTTCTGGGCTCTCCGGTTTTCCTTCGAGGCTGACAGGCTTACTCCAGTTCTGGGCTCTCCGGTTTTCCTTCGAGGCTGACAGACATGCGTTCACTGCTGGGGGCACTCCGGTTTTCTTTCGAGGCTGACAGGCTTACTTCAAATCCTTAGGCACTCGGGTTTTTCTTCGAGGCTGACAGGCATGCTTTCCCTTCTGGGGCACTCTTGACATGACGCACCTTCTTGTGTAGACGATATATTCACAGGTGTACATACCTGACTCATTCTCTTTACATTACCAAACTCGCCTACCTCCACTTCCACCCGCACTCGCGACCTTCTCCCCTTTGACCACATCACACAGAAGTCAGACACAGAATGCTCTTCTCTCCCAAATTTTCTCTCCCCGAATTCACTCTTCCCCTCAAGTTTGGCACGCCCCCCAAGGACTCCAACCAATCTTCTTTTTCTGTTTAAATTTACGTTTCTTTCCATTTGCTAACACAATTCTCCCAAGCTGTCTCCCTAGCATGCAGACCAACCCTTTTCTCGAACTTTCTTATTTTTTTTCTCACAGGCAGTATGACCCTTTCATGTCCACCGGCAACCTCCAAAAACACTCATTTTCGTTTCATACCTTTCTCTCTAAAAGTATACGAACACCCAAAATTCAGTCAGCCTGACGCCGGTTTATTTTACCCGAACACTGGACGTCCACTCATTTCCTGTTTTGGTTCTAACGGTGTCATAGATCAAAGGAGGAGCTTCGTATAATCCCATTTCACGTCCTATTGCTCTTCCCTAAGCAACCCCTTCACGCTCGTTCTCAAATGGCACCCCTTTACCTAGTCCTGTTGTCTCTGTTTGCTCTCTCATATTATTTGAATTACTTGTTTACCCCTTTGCTACTATTCTTAATTCTCACGCTTAAACTATCCATTACAAAATCCAGCGTTCTTCAAACTTTAACCTTACTTCTAGCAAAAACAAATATTCTTATTTAAATTTGTAAGATCTTACATCTTACAATATGTTCAGTTGACACCAAGAAAAAAAAGTTTAGCTGTTGCTCTGTCCCAGGAAGGGCTTTCTACGCGTGCTATCGCTGATAAAATAGGCTGCCACCAGTAAACAGCACCAATCCCGGGTGTTGAAATTAAAGCGTGAAACTGATGATGTGAAGAGAAGACCTGGATCAGGCCGTAAGAGAGTGACTACGCCTTCCCAAGATCGATATTTGAAACGGCTATGCCTTCGTAATTGCCATGCTAGTGCTCCTGATCTAAAACTGGACTTTGAGATAACCTCTGGTGTTGAAACAAGTGCGCGAACTGTCCAAAGAAGGCTTTCGGAATGTGGTCTGCATGTCTATCGGCCTAAGAAGAAGTCTTTGTTAACCCAATAAATGAGGAAGAAGCGACTTGCTTGGGCTAAAACTCACGTTTCGTGGATAAAAGAGCAATGGGACACCGTCATCTTTTCTGACGAATCGAAATTCAACCTGCATATCTCGGATGGGAAGCGAAATGTCAGAAGACGAAAATCGGAGGCATACCATCTTGACTGCATAACACCAATTGTAAAGTTTCCCTCCGGTCAGATAGTCTAGGGATGCATAACAAGCAAATGGGTGGAGCGAATTAAGTTTATTAACGGAACGGTGAATGCAGAAACATACTCTGCTATCTTGGAGGAGTGCCTGAAACCTGTTATTAGGGATCACCACACATTCGTCCAAAACTGCATTTTTCAACAGGACTCAGAACCTTGCCACACAGAAAAATTGGTAAGTTTTATGCTATTTAGATTTAATGATGAGTTTGTCTTCTTGTCTCACAAGGCATAAAACACAATTACAACAATGTTTTGCCTCGTTTTTCTCCCTTAAAATGCAGTCATTCCTCAGCAATGCTGGCATTACAGCCTTGGACTGGTCCGGCAACAAATCAGATTTGAACCCTATTGAAAATTATTGGTACATAATGTCGTCTAAAATTGCTCAGAAGAAGCCAACAAGTTAGATTCAGCTGCAGGAGGGCATTGTATGGGTGTGGTACCACGAAATTGGGCAACCGTATATACAAAAGTTGATTAACTCTATGCTAGATCGTTGCAAGGCTGTAATTGCAGCTCGAGGAGGAACAACAAAATATTGAGGACTTATTTTGCTGATTTGCAGTACATAATACTATTATTATACTTGTCATTTCAGTTTGTACACGTAAATACAATAAAATGCATGTTTGGTTGTCATAATTGCCATTTGCATGATTTCTCATATTTCCATTAATTACGCATTTTACTCTTTGGGAAGATATTTATGGAAATTGGATATATCGGGTGGAGTCTTTTTATTGGATTTCATTCACAGAGATATATATCTCATCTAACAAATGCATTTCGAACGTTTCTGCAACCCACAATGCAGCGCAAAACACATTTGCAATATTCACAAGGGATGCAGTTAATTATGAGTCTGTCATGATTCATGCTGGTTCGATTGCCCAACATTTGGTATAAATTAAAACCGTCGTAAGGCATCATGAATCAAAATAACTGGGATTAACGAAAAATATATTACGTTAATTTAAACCAGTTATTATTTTTAAAAAATAATAATATTAGTTGATAAGCCCCAATGATGCAAGGAAGCGGACTTTTCCTGTATCAGCAAAAATAAATAAAATAAATGAATAAAGAAATAAAATAAAATAATAAATAATAAAGAAAAAAATAAAATAATAAAGAAAGAAAAAAAAGAAAAGAATAAATAATTTAATTAATTAAATTAAACATAATATTCATACTATTCCTATTCCATTCCCAATAACCATCCAATTCTGCTTCAAATTTAGCAGACTCACCTTCATGGATAGTAAATCCCCACACCGGGTGAAAATACTTCAGTTCGAATCCCGTCAAACACGCGAGGGATTTTTATGGCCCTTTTTCACAGAGTGGCTGAGTTAGTCGGTCTCAGGCGAGAGTAATATCGTTTTTCGCCCAGCAAACAGCAAAAATTGATCAGACCACATGCAATTTACAGTCAGATTATATATGGCGCAATATGGCTTAAGTTGCTGATTCGCTTCAAACCCTACAACCAACTTAGCCAGACTCTCTACCTCTGCCATATTGGGAAGCAATTAATTCCAGGGTTAGACAACTCGCTGCCCATAAGTGAAATTCATGAGATACAGTCACTTATTATCTTCTGAAAGTTTATATTTGTGCTCCCTGGTTCTAGTCTCACCTATGAGGGAGAATTAAAAGTACAAAAGATTGAAACTCTTTCTCTCTCTCTCACAACTCAAGTCGTGCTGGCTGGGTGCCGCAAAGTGAAAATCCTTCCACTGATAAAGATTCATGCACTCTATGATCCTACCTATATTCACCAGTTGTCACAGGATACTGATCATTAAACATTTTTAAAATATCTGGCTTACGTTCTCACTTTCATTTCTCCCTGGTATAAAAATTTATATTTTGAAATAATACTAATATACATAACGCCAATAATTTATTTTTCTGACCTTGGCTCTCAAAAATCTTTTACAATTTCATGGCTAATGAATCGGTGGAAATCAATATGAAAAAGTTACATTGTTAAAGATTTTTATTCTACTTTTCTGTTCAACTTCCCTTTTCTCTTCAATGTTCTTTTCATAAATATGAAATTTGGCGCTCCACATAATGGTGCATCGGTAGTCCTGTCATCCCTAAACTCGACCTGTCCCTACCCCAACAATATTAGAGAAATAGGTGGTGAACCGAATAATGGAAACAACTACCAAAGGTCAATCACTATGGTGTTAGCCACCATAAGTGGCCACAAATGCAGTAATTATACATCGTGGCATGGATTCAACAAGACTTAACTGTTCTACGAAGATTCATTCACAAGAAAACTCTCCAATTCACACAAGTCGATTTGATGGAAGAAGCCAGAAACTCTCACAAATAAATTTAAATAATTTAAATTGATCTATAGAATTAATGTCAGGTGATTGAAAGGACCAAAATCAACGGTAACTTCATCTTCCTGATCTCCGAAACACTGCTTTACAATAGGGGCCCCTGTGAAGTGTAGCTTTGTCATCCTGGAAAATACCCCTCCCACACGAGCAGAAATGTTTAAAATGGGGTGCTGATAATCGCGAGCTAGAGACAATAAGATGACTGCCTGTCGGAATGATGGGAGCCAGACAATGTCAGGTAAGCGTCCACCACACCATAAGTGAACTGCCGGAACCCTTGACTGTTGGATGCAGACACTGTGCCTCCCCGAACACACAATCATAAAATAATTAATGATAGTTGTTTGTTTGTTTGTTATTTGGTTTTTAGGAGCATTAGCAACTAAGGCCATATTGCTCCGGAGATATGCGGTGGTCATTCCCTGACCTTTCCGCATCCTCCGTATTTGGTGGTCACGGGCTCGAATCCCGGTATGATCAAGAAGCGTGTGCTACGCACTGCTGCTCCTACCCACCTGGCTACGGAGGCGCCAATTAATGATAGCTTAGGTTCAAAATGGCTTGGGCGATGTTCTGGTCTGCAGGAGTTTGTGAGTAACCTGAAAGAATTCTTTGAAGTTTGGAGCCAAATTCAGTTTGAATTCATTTACAGGGGAAGTTTTTCGGATTAGAGGCTATACTGATGTATGTCATGTCATGTTGAAACCTGGGTACAGAAAAAGTAAATTGTTGCCTTATGCCAGCTGCTAGATTGCAGAGAGAGAGAGAGAGATGTGGAAAGAGGTTTGGTGCCAAAATCTGTCAGTAAAGATCTGGTGTAGCAGTTTCAGATCTTGTAAAGTTCTGTTCGTTGGTTAACAAACAATGGACCACAGTAAATGCTCCCGAGTTCACTGTAGCAGATTTCCCACAATCTTTCATTTATCGTTTTATGAATAAGACTGGTTATCCTACTTCTTGTTAAATGTCCCCCTCAATCATCTGAGGAAATGGCTGAGTGACAGCTACGTTTCAGATCCGGAAGGTAACAGTGTGACGTTCAAACTAGGAAATCTAATAGATTTTTTCTTATGTCTAGAATTTCATATTATTTGCATTGCTCCTTGATGATAACTCAGAAGACAGCACTCTCTTCTGAGAACAAGCAAGAATGATTCTCATAAAAGAAGTAGCCAATTATCACGACTGCAAGCGACGTCACACGTATCAACTCAAAATATCCTGTAATCTACCTATTAGCAGTAGATCGAAAGTTGTAATTGTACCGTTTTAGATGCATCAGAGACTTTGATCAAATTGCGCCGTATATTTTATGTCTGTAAATTAAACGTGTTCTGTTGTCGATTTACCTGTTTTTCTGGATGACAAACCTGAGGTTTCAGGACGAAAACCATGCAACCTTCGCCTGAGACCAACTAATTCAGCAACTTTTTGAAAAAAGCCCATAAAAATTCCATGATTAGGAAAATAAAAAAAAGGCATTGGCAAGCTGCATATTTTTATGAAAAACAGAGTGCGTAGTTAAAAAAAATGAAAGGGAAAAATAGCTAGTTGTCAAATTTACAGAGGGGGCAAATGCCCCTCCTTAACCAAAAAGTTAAATTAAAGAAAATGAACGCAGCAGGCGTTCTAAAAAAAAAAACTTAAAAGGCTGATCGCCGTGTCCCCCCCCCCCCTAGTAAATTTCCATCGTCATTATTTTTGGAGATTTATATACTAAAAAAATCTCCTTTCACCAATTCGTTGGACAACCTGACTTCTGCTTCCTCCTTTAAAATGGTATCGCCAGAACTACAATATGGACTCCAGAACCTCCCCATTCTTTCTCACATCTTTACCCCTTTTTGTTTACAGTTATGCTCTTTACATATCACGCAAACAATTTTGATTCTTTACGAATGTCATTAATTCTTTTTATTTTTCTATCCTACAGGATATACCTGTTGTTTTGCATCGGACTTCATTTTTCTACTTTTTATTTTTCTTTCACCATTCCTACAAATATATTTGATTCACAAATTATCACCCATTCACAGAGATATAGATCAAATTATGTCGTTGAAATTTCTAAAAACCTCTTCAGTCGGGACTGTAGTTACCTGATTTCAGGTTTAGGAGAGAGAGAGAGAGAGAGAGAGAGAGAGAGAGAGAGAGAGAGATACAACATGGCTAAGTGAGTCAGTCTCAAGCGAGGGTTTATATTTTCCCTCCTGAAAACTTGGGTTTTTCGTCCAACAAACCTATTCCTTTCGATACCTCAACATTGCATCGCACCTACACAATGACTTAATGTTTTTGACCATCTCCACTCTTTTTTTATGCATGGGTATTCTTTTGTCCACAGTTCTGAATGTTGATCGTTTCGGCCTTTTTTTTTTTTAAATATAAGCATATAATAAACAATAAAACATTGCAAGCGTTAAAGAAGAAGCTTAAAAAGAAGACTGCACTTTGCATTCGCAACCGTCAATTGGTGACGGTATGTACTCTAATGTACTCTAAAAGAAAGTGGATGTCGAACTTTGGAATAAACTGACTTGGAATGAATCCCTGTCTCACAGAATTGCCCCAAACACTTCTTCACTTGAATTTGTTTATTTTATATTAACTTGGAAAACCGGAAAACTAACGTCCTATGGAGAATGGCTGTTCGGAAAGTCAAATATGTGGCAATCCTAGTTATAGAAGGAAAAGTTAAAATTATTGTAACACCATTTATCCCCTTCAGTAACGCTCTCGACAGGAAACAGCTTATCTCTTTGTTCTCCAAATGGTCAATTAATTTGTAATTCTTTCCATTACTGCTGCAGGCATTTCTAGGTCACGCTAGAAATAGTTGACAATAATAACGAGTCCCGCTATGACCAACAGCTGCACCTCAGTGACTCATACAGTTTCCTTTCAACTTTCTAGCGTGTTAATAAGTCTTTATTAAGGCATGCAATTCTTGATCCATCTAGTACATATCCTGAGGAGGAGGAGGAGGGAGAGATGAAAATCAAATTTGTATGTGTGAAAAGGTCAACTATAGTTATTTTGTCTTAAATATTATAAATGCTGTATCTAGAGAGGTTCCAGTCCTATTCTAAGGCAAAAAAAGCATATATTTCTAACATATTAAAAATAACTATATTTTTGGAACAATCCAAAATTACTACACAGTTCGAAACATCTTATTCACCCCAAAAAACGTAATAAATGAAAACCATACTTTCGAATTTAAAGAAGGGGAAGTATGGTTTTATTAGACCTGAAAAGGGGACGGGAATCAACTGTGCAAATAAATAAAACTAATTCTGGAAACTGCATATTACACGCCCCTCCATAAGAGTTCCTCCTCCCTTCCCCAACCTGTTATTGCTTTCATCTGATTGGACGGTTGGTTGTCAATCAAGTTCTATGATGTACCGGATGGTTATAAAATAAGTTTCCCTATTCAGGAGACCCTAGTGTCAAAACGGTTAAAGTTAGCGCTGTGAAAATCGGTGGGTATGTCATTTAGGGCAGTGGTTCTCAACCTTTTTTTGCTTGTGACCCACTTCTGAGTTTCATTCTCCTGTGTGCCTCCCTCATATTGTTTAATTATAATAAATGTAATATTAATTATAATAAATGTAATATTCATAATAAATATGTACTTTATCAACTGCACTTTTTATTTATAACATGTATTATTTGTTTATAATATAAGGAATATTAATAATAAAAAAGGGGTTTGTTAACTACAATATTTATTTATAATAGAATTTTTATTCATATAATATTTTGTTTATTCACAATATAAATTTTACGCTGTTTCCCGTACAAGATTCAGTAGTGCAAGAACTAGTCTTATGATCGGCAACAACAAATAGACTTTGCTCTACAATTTCTGGCTCGTATGAAACTTGACGATTTATGGGCTCGAATGATCTTGTGGTCTGATGAGGTACATTTCATGGGCCTGTAAATGCTTAAAACTGTTGAATATGGGAAACTTCACGTCCATCTGCTGTGCATGAAAGACCACTACAAAGTCAATACGTTACAGTATGATGTGGATTCTCAGCAGAGTTTATAATCGGACCATTTTTCTTTGAAGAGTCTACACCTCATGGCCCGTAAGATGCCATGAGGTGTATTGCACTCTTCTAAGAGATCACATTATTCTCGCTCTGCAGGAAAGGCAATGCTTGGAGACCGTAATGTTTATGCAAGATGGTGCCTTTCCCAACGTTGGTCGACAAGTGAAGGAACTACTCCGTTCAACATTCAGAAATGAACGCATCATTTCTAGAGACTTTCCGTAGTTCTGGCCAGCCCGATCAGCAGATCAAAGCCCTGCGATTTCTGGTTATGGGGATAACTGAAAGACAGAGTTTACCGTGGCGACATACAAACGCCTGTCGATTTGAAAGCAAGCATTAAACAGCATGTAGGGAACATCCCCAATGAGATGCTACGCGAAACTGTATCGCACGCAATCCTCCGTTTTCAGAATGTCATCTCAAGTGAAGGAAAGCACATAGAACAATATCTGTAGATTTCTAAGTCCTGATATTAAAATCCATCTCATGTTTAGT
This sequence comes from Mastigoproctus giganteus, assembly GCF_048544385.1. Taxonomy (NCBI): domain Eukaryota; kingdom Metazoa; phylum Arthropoda; class Arachnida; order Uropygi; family Thelyphonidae; genus Mastigoproctus; species Mastigoproctus giganteus. The sequence goes on along the minus strand of NC_143575.1, from coordinate 74,823,517 downwards.
GTGTCAATTTCTCCCCTGGTGGCGGAAATTTGAACTAAGTTTTTTTCTTCTACAGATCGCTTCCCCATACTCTAAATGACATACCACACAGCGCTATCTTTAACCGTTTCGACACAAGGGTCTCCTGAATAGAGAAACTTATTTTATAACCACCCCGGCATATCTCTCAATTTCTACTATTTTCTGCTAATCTTAACTGACAGATGCTGTCAATCAACTTTCATATTTGGTATTATTACTTGTAGTATTTGAATATCGTTAGTCAAGAATCTGACGAACCCATACTGAAAATAAAAGCATAAATCTTATTTCGTACTTCATGTTTGTTCAGTCCAGCTCCTTTCGCACATCGATACAGCCTATAAAATTTAAGGTTGTCTAACCTAACTTACTTTTATAAAAGATGATGTTACCATGCTTATTTTACTTGTGACGAATTTCGTTTATATTAAACGTAAGATATACCAATGCTTGCTAACATCACTGACAGTAAAGATTATGTGACATGTAAGTACACTTGCCAGAACATGATTGTTTTATTTAACTTTTATTTACCTATCACCGATAGTTGCTGGTTATTGGCTAAGTGCCTATTAGATCAGGGGTTCTCAACGGGGGCGAAAATTGGTTTTTGGGGAGACGAAAAAATCATGGATGTTACAATGGTGTGTGGCCCTCCAAAGTTCAATCCTACCCGATGACATCTTATTCTTTAAAATTTAATTTCTCTTATGGGGTTTTCTTTTCCCCCTGAGACAACGGATTTTTAACACATATAGGTATATTATATTAAGAGTGAGTGAGAAATTTTAATAAAAGGAAGATAGTGGGTGTGATTTAATTCAACCACCTTTGCTTTTCATAGGCATTAAATGCCTCAGTACTTTCAGAGGTAATATCTCCGCAATCCTTGGCGTTTGCGCCTTTCCGATAGCTGTGACCTTGGCGGCGGCATGGTGGGCGTGGTTTATTTATTTATTCTTTTGTTTCTTTGGTCAATAGATGAGGCATGGATAGGATGAGGAAATATTTCGGTCTATTGTTTCTACTTTGTAAGCGACAATTAGTATTGATTTCTTATGAAAGTTGTTTATTTTTGATCCACAGTGCTTTTGTGAGTGACATGGTCTATGAGAGTTAAATAAAAATACCTTATATTTTATATAATTCTTTGTAGTTATTCAACCCATTATCAATCGTGTCAACTGCCAAAAAGAAAAAGTGTCGACAGTATCTGGATATTTTATGGAACTTATCTAGCTTATGGTTTTATGAAAGCCCATTCGACTCAAGACAGCCCATGTGTCTTATGTAATAGTTCTTTTTCAAATGAGGCTAATGTCTCCTCTTGAATAAGTTCAAGAGGAGACATTAGAATTAAACTTACTAATATCATACCGAACATTGAACTTTTAGCTAAGAAGCATAAGGCTCAGAGATCCCATTGAATAAGAAAAGAGTAACTATAAAGTATTTTCTTGTTTAAAATTTCATGGGGGCGATTAGGAAAAAAAAATGTCTAAAAAAGCCCTTTAGGGGACGATAATTAAAAAAAATGTTGAGAAACACTGTATTATATGCGAAGCCAATATGCGAAGCCACTTTTCTTGAAGCGGAGGCTCCATCTCTACTTGGTTTGGTATCGTGGTTTACCAAAATGGTTTGGTATCGAATGAAAATTACAAGATTTCCTTTAAAGAATTTTAGAAAATTTAAGATGAAAGCGAGTCCAAAAGTTAAAAAAAAAAAAATTGACTGAAAATATGCCTAAATGTATTAATGAAGTGAATTAGTGAATGATCACGAAGTTCAGTAACTTTTCTGTTGTTTTTTTAGTAGCTGTTTAACTACCTATGTATAATTAGCCTTGAAATTGAATTATTTGAATATGATTAAGAAACATTTTAAAATTAACAAATATTCTGACTGTTTTGATTCGCAGTGCTAAATAAATTGTCGAATTTGCTAAATTGGTCTTGTTAAATTGATTCGCCTCGCTGAATTTGATTCGCCTCTTCACATGAAGAGGCGAATCAAATTCACTCTTTCTTCAGAATATTGATGCGGCGGGCATTTTGAATCTACTGTACACATGTTGTCCTTATTTGTTCAATGAGATGAATCATCAAACCTTCTGGCTGAATTACTAGTTATCACAATGGCAGTTTGTCGTGGTTATGTGCTGGCTTTATGATGATTATGAGGATAACAGGTGAAGCCCTTTAAGCCACACCCTTGCTAAGATCTCTAATAGCCACACATAATAAGTACCATACACTGAAGAATGCCGTACGTTCTCGATTATCGTCTTTAAGGTCAAGGATAACATTTAATAACAGGAATAAAAAATAAATTGCTGTCTCTCTCTCTCTCAACGATTTTTACTTATGCATGGACCTGTTCTTTTGGCACAAATTCAATGAATGGTTTATATTGGGTATAGACATAAATTCTAATTCGTATTTTCCGGACCATAATATGCACCTTTTTTTCCTGTAGAACATACCCAAAATTCTCCTTGCACCTTATAATCCGTAAGTCTATCTTGCTTATCTGAGTTAAAACTTCAGTTTCACTAGAACTCGTTCTTCATTCCCAAGATAAAAACCTCTGATTACTCTAGAAACCCCAAATCTTTCATGAAATACGGAATCGGCAATGGCCTTGATAACATCGAAGTGGCGGTGATTGTCAGAGCATTGCTAGAGATCGACTCTAAGTTACTGACACTCCAACCTTCTACGCATCGAAGATCAGCACTGTTTGAAGAAGAAATTTCAGATCATAACACCGGTAATAACGAGTGTGATGCACGAATTTTTGGGATTCTATACCATTTTGCTCTTGAAGTACTTGTGAATTCGTTTTTCATATACATATATGCAATAAAATATTTTGTCCGCTAAATTTTCCTCCAGTAACCTGTATGCATTTTATGGTCTTATAGTCCGAAAAATACGGTATATCATTGGATTCCTAGGATCGATCAATTTTCTATTGACTCTATTTGGCATCCACTAATGGCATTCGTGTTTCAATAATTCAGTGTAATCATATATCGAAATTGAAACACCCCTTCAAGGGTAAAAACATCAAATTACGAACGAGATTGTCTTATTTTAATCAATATTGAATTATACTTGGATGTGTGCAAGGGTGACTGAAAAACATAGTCGGTATTTTTGGATGAGACAGAGGCGTAATTGTTGTCTGTTTCTTGGAAGAGAGGCACACAGTAAATGCTGTTCACTATTGTGTGAACAGCATTTACTATTATTACTGATTTATTGTATTTTTTCAATATAACACCACGGGAACTTTTTTCTGGGAGAAATCTGGCCCATATTTTTCCAACATCAGATGGGTCAGAGTCTCGAAGTGAGACAATGCGAGCTCCATTGGGACTGGCCCACCTTCCCGTTGTGTGGACGAGTACCCAGAATCATCTGTCCAGGTGACTGATGCTTCTGGGTAGCCAAGAGGCCAGAACCTAACAACAGAACACACATATAATACACACAAACACACACTACTCATTTCTGGCCTTTCTACAGTGGTACTGTTCTTCACAGAGATACGAGGCAGGGATGAACTGACGTTCCTGGTGCCGCCCATTACAAAAACGCATGTCCACACATGTGTTTTTGCAATTTTGTTCACTATTGTGTGTGTGTTGGGGGGGGATATTTAAGAATAGTTTCAAAGCCGGTTTCGCTTTGAAATCATCCTCGTGCAGTGGCGGTGATTGTCAGAGCATTGCTAGAGATCGACTCTAAGTTACTGACACTCCAACCTTCTACGCACACACACACACACACACACACACACCATATAGTTCATATTTGTCACTCTGTTACTACGGCCTTTTTGGTCTATTGAAGATCATATTTCGTACCAATGATAAATTGAAGGAAGAGGTACCTGCGATGCCACCAATAAAACTCCCCGAGACCAGCATCAAGAACTTCCACACAACTGGCATCTTTGTACCCCAAAAGAAGGGTCGCTATTGAACGTTGTCCACAATATCGTATGGCTCTGCACTTTCGTAATGTGACTGGTGCTGAACATCAAGTTGGAATAACAATGCACCAACCACTGTATAAGTTAAAATGAAATACTTAAATTACCTACTTGTCAGGAATGCTTAATTAATTCGAGTTATGGTGATATTTGTCTATAGAATAGAATATTCTATTTGTCTATAGAATAGAATATTCTATAGACAAATAGAATAAATAGAATATAACAAATAGAATATTTGTCTATTTTGATTACCTTATTTATATTCATTTCGAATAGTCGTGGCCTTACGATTACTTTCCAGAACGAAATTTAGCATTATCAGCAAAGTTGGCGCTATGCCACAAAAAAGCATTATTAGCTGATGGGTATGTTACAAGGGTGACTACTCAACTCCACTGTTTGGACAAAGCAAAGAGTAGCTTCGTGTTCGATAAACAACTTCCTATTTTGATAGACACCTTGCTACACTGACTGTCTTCTATCAGTGGTTTACAATTAAAGGAGGGCAATGACCTGATTCTATGATTTGGCCCATTGTTTAGCATATTCCATTCAAAAAGAAACAAGCAATCACCTCTCAAAGCATTTTAACTCTTCATTTCCACTGCAAAGTAATCACGGTTAGCAGAAAAATGTGTGTCGAGGTTTCAGTGACATGTAAGTTCATATATAGAGGTGGGATGTTCAAAAAGTAATAGCACTCTGCTCCGTAGACGAGTGAGCGGGAGTTGCGTGCCTCAGACCACATATGAAAGAAGTTAAGGCGTTTGTACAACAACTTTCTTAAGGCTACGGCCGCCTTAAGAAAGTTGTTTAGGTGGACGAAGAAGAGTGTAAGTGTGTGCTGCAGGTTCCTCTGAACTATACTTAAGAAGCAAGATTTAGTACCGTTGAATAAAAATGAAGGAATGTTTTCGTGGTTTGCAGAACGCACAGCCTGCAAAATGCATTAACCTGTCGTAGGATGGACAGAGCACCTTCCCCTGTCTATTCTTCCAACACGAGGCTCTACAACTATATTTCCACAAAATGAAGAAAGTACGCAAAGGTCAACGCTTTCCGACAACACAAGACATACTGCGATCATTTGATCCTTCTTTGCCACCCTTCTAGAAATCCAGGCTGATGTACCCAGGTGTAACACATTTGAATACTTGAGGGTTTTTTTGCTACTAGCTTGCAAAACTAGGCTGCAGGTGGTATCAGACGTCTCCCGCACGTTTGGTACTGAATTGCACAGAAAGCTGGAAATTAATTACTTGGAAGAAATGTAATCATCATTTGAACTATCTTATTTTAAATAAAGCTCGTATTTTTGTAACAACTGTGTTGCCATTACTTTTTTGAAGAAGCCACTATAAGAATTGTTATCATTCATAATAGACATGCGCATTTTATTGAGCTTAATCAAATATGGCTAGCTACCCACATAAGTTAACCTTTAGTGTGCAGCAGCAGGACTGTCACCGGAAATTGCTGATAATTATGAGTAATGCAGCGGCAATAATAATGTTACCCCAATAATGATGCTGTAATTATCTGGGTCGGAAGATCAGTCTTACTTAATTCGTCTACCACTCTTTTTTTTGGAGAATCTTTCTTTCTTTTTTTCTTTTTTTTTTTTTTTTTCCCGCTTGTGGGAAAATGTCAACCATTATAACAAAACATTCCTGCGAAACAGGATATCATTTTTATATAGCCTCTTCAAAACCAGCAGGTTCAGAAGAAAAGACAATTTCGAAATCTTGCTTCTCGTGCTTGGGTAGAAGCGCCTTGTAAAAAAGATTGTAATCAGTAAACTATTAAATTCAATGTACGTGAGACGTTTTTTTTTTGTCAGGTTGCCAACTAGCAAATCTGGAATAAAAAGAAACGTATTATTTCACGATTCAGATTTCTTGAATAGTCTTCTGATTGTTTGTTATGACAATTTCAAAGTGTTGAAAAATCAGAGGGAGTAATTTGAGAAGATTCTGAAAAAGTCTCAGGGGTTCTAGGCTTTTTCTGATGTCCTTAATAAGACTCTCAATCACAAAATACAGCGAATATGAGAAACAGCACCTTATTTAGCATTCACGGGCTTGAAACATAATTATCAGACATTTCGGGGATAAAAAATTTCCGGGTAGATGAGTAATTAATTCTGAGGAGTATCCCCGGAAACTGAGAATGTTTTGTAACTCCACTTATAAAGCCACGATAACTCCACAAGTTAAGACCATGAGGCGTCGGTATACAATGGATGCATTCTGTCCGTTTGCCTGTTTTACCATTTTTCCGGGAGGAAAAACTATCAGGTCCTCGTCCGAGACCGTCTAACTTGGTCATGACTGAGACGTTAAAACTTCGACGTTAAGACGTCGACCTTGACTGAGACGTTAAAATTGTTATATGAAAAAGGGGGGGGGGGAGAACAAGAGAAACAAATGGCAATTCCACCTATGAAGTTTGGTCTGTTAGCATTTAGGAATTAGTTTATATCAATGAATAAATTATAAATTTATAAAGAAGTTAATATAAGTTAATATACACTCTGTGATCACTGAATCATGACCGTCCCTTACGTAATGGACTAAGCCGCATAGCTCGCAGCATAAAAAGCAGAACAGCTTCCTACTCTAGAATAGTGGTAATCTGCATCTGGTCGTGCAAGTCAAAGTGATAAAGTAGTAGTTATGGGACTTAGTAAAAATATCAGGGAGTTTCAAAAGGACATGATTGTTGGGGCTTGTGCGTGGGGGGGATATACTTCCATATCGGCAAAGTCATCTCTTGTAGGTTGCTTACGCTGTGGTTAAGGTGTATAAAGAATGATGTCGAACGGGTCAAACCATTTCCCGCCGACAGAACTGTAAAGGATTACTCAAGGTGAATGTTCGTAGTGAGCGAAGGGTGCAACGCGTTGTACGGGCTCAACGGCGGGTCACTGTACCACAGCTGACATTGCAATACAATACAGGGAATAAATAAATAAATAAATTTTCTGTTTATACTCCGGGACGACCAAACGATCAGAGGAGTTTTACAAGATACACAGAATACAAGAAACAGCACCGTATTCAGCAGTCACGGGCTTGAACCCCGGTCACTCAAGGCACGTGTAGTTATGCACTCGCGCGCCTGACCACTAGGCTACGGCGGCCTATGGAAGAACAATATCCCAAATGAGGATACACCGTAAACTCAGCCGTATGGGGTTCCACAGCAGACGACCCAAGAGACACCCTCGCCTCACCTCTGATCATCGCCGACGGCGAATGCTGTGGTGTTAACAACAACTTATTGGATACCAGAGGACAGGAGAGTGTACTAATCTGATGAGCCCAAATAAATGGTGTAACAGACCGACGACCGCCTTCGTGTGTCGCGCAAGCAATACGAGTCCATGGACTCATCGTGCATGGTACCACTATCTAGAGTGGTGACGGTGGTTGCTTAATATGGGGCATGTATTGCTGGCAAGAATTACGACAGCTGGTACGTATGGACCAACGTTTCACTGGTGAGGACCACCGACAGCTCTTAGGAGACCATGTACACCCTACCATGTTGCATTTTTTCTCGGACAGAAACAGGATCTTCCAAGACGATAATGCGCTGTCATCGGGCCCGCATTGTGCACGGGCAGTTCTAGGAACAAACTGAAGATAACACCCATCTTGATTAGCTTCCAAATTCGCCTGACCTTAATCCAACTGAACACCTGTGGGATGTTTTTGAATGGGAAGAGAGGCGTATGAACACGCAACCGTCATCTATTCCGACACTGTGGAAAGCTTTGCAAGCAGCATGGCTACAGATTCCTACAGACGTCTTCAGACATCTAGCTGAGTTAATGCCTAGGTGACTAACAGCGACTAACGGTGGCCCATCACGGTATTAGGTAGGTGGTCATAATTCAGTGATCAATCAGTAACCTCCTTTAACCTCAGAAGCTCTCCTAACAAACGCTTCTTTAATATTATTATATCACTTATTTTACCACAGTCTGACACCTTAACAATCCCCAGTTTTTCGAGCTTGCTTTCGACTAAATATCGACGATAAGTATCTGTGCAACTTATCCGCCATTTCTGGTGTACTTTCTGAGGACTTTGCATTCCAACAAATTAAAGGACCTATTTGATTTACTTTCTTCTGTTTTTTTGCACTCACATATGAGAAAAAGTTCACTATCCTCGTTCTTGGCTCTCTTTGCTAGTGCTTTCTTGTAATCTGCTTTCTCCCGTCTTATTTCATGAGTGCTTTTGTTACATATTCTCTTATGATGTTTGTACAAATTGGAATCATGTGTTTGTCTCTAACTGACCAAGAGAAACAATGGAAGAATATTAGATTAACCTTTCGGAGATGTAATGTAATTTATAAAAGGTTATTCTGCCAATTACTCTACCCAGTAGTTTTAAAAAATTGTTTTAAAGTAATGTAACTTCGGGACAACTCGTCATTCTTGTCATTTTGATTATTTGTAGTTCTTATGTGCTACCTTCCGGCAACACATTCTAAAAAGCTAGGCATTTCGAGGATAAAAATTTTCCTGGGAAATGAGTAATTAATTCTGAGGACTGTTCCCGGAAACTGAGAATGTTTGATAACTCCATTTATAAAGACACTTGATAACTCCACAAGTTAAGGCAACGACGCGTCGGAATACAATAGATGCATTCTATCGTCGGTTTGCCTGTTTTACGAAGAAAACATTTTTCCGGGAGGGAAAACTATCAGTTCCTCGTCCGAGACCATCTAACTCGGTCATGTGCAAAAACCCCTCAAAAATTCTGTGTGCCTGATGAGATTCAAACTTAGATCTTTTCCGAACTGTGTAGTAAAGGACTGGACTAGATTCACACTTTGAATAGAGCTGGGGGGGGGATGTAAATGCTTTTTATTTTACCCTCTTTGTTATTTTTGTATTATATTTATTTTCCCCCTAATTCTCCCCCTTCCACATTAACACCTGACTTGCTAATCTCTCAGAAGATTCTAGATTTCGGGGGGGGGGGTTTCCAGTGGTTATATTCCTCACCCGGACTCTAGGCTCTGTGTTCAAAATGACTGACACAACTCATATGCATTATATACAATTTGTTTATTAAGAGTACTTACATGAAATAAATTGGTGAATAATTAAGTACATATAACAGTTGATAATATTATCATCACCGTATAAATATAAAATGTTTGGCTAGGTTAAGCTATACTCTTTTACATTGTCCTTCACTACATCACATGGATAATAATACTTCCATAATTTACTTAATACAAATATTCTCTAAGTAAATCACCCTTATATTCTAATAGGTCAGACTTATCTTCCACTCTTCCTTTATACAAGGCTATTCCTCTGTTAGTAATATTTATGATAAATCTCTCTTATTTAGATTTTTATCTTAATACATTCGCATTCATCCTTTAAATCAATATTCATCTCATTGCCTAAGTTATGCTAACAACTTTACTTCTGACGTCATTCTACCACATTTTAGACATCATATATATTTATATAACATTCTCTATATAATCTCCCTTAATTACTCCCCTCCAAAACTGTTATCTTACTTTCTGTTAATCAGGGTATTTTACTACCTCTATGAAACCCCTTCCCTTATCATAATTACTCATTTTTATGTACGTCTCTTATATATAAATCTGTTACAATTTGCTCTTTCTGTATTGGTTATCCTCTCTCTAGAGTTTTTTTTAAAATACATGGGAATACTAATCAGACACTTACTGCTAATAATGGACATGATCTCTCCGCTGGGGCTTTCCGTTCTTTATTGGGGCTGCTGTTCTCGTCTGAATAGGGCATCATCTACATCTTCTAGGAATTTATCATATGGTCCTTGATACTGCTACTCGGTTTCGGTCTGCAACTTTACCTTCACGGCTCTCTTTATCTGCACACTGGCCAATGTCACTGCCTTCTGATGACGGACTAGGCTTTATTTCTCCTTAGACTTCACTTATTTGCCCAAGGTTCTATTTCTCCTTTTGGCGCACTTGTCCGCATACTGCTCTACTTTCGCTTCCATCACTAGCCTTATAAAACAACTACTTAACCGTTCACTCCTATTCTTAAAACTTATCTAACCTTTCACAACTGACTACTCCATCTTAAAACTTTGCCAAACTTTCTTAACTCTAACAGACAGACCTAAACTTTATCAGAACCTACTCTTCAGGAACCACCTCTTTAGGGACCATCCTCATAACAAACACTGGAACAACCTCTCGGGAACCTTCTCTCTCAGGAAACTTTCGGGAACACACCCTATCAGGAAAACTTTCGGGAACACACCCTATTCCTCGCCTCACATCCCCTTTTGTATCTCCACTACCTCTCATTTCTAACCAATCATTCGCTACTTCGCCCCTCTCATCTCCTATCTCATTCGCTCATTTCATTCCTATTGTCCTTTGTTGCCTGAACTTCCGACATCCAGAATTTTCGCGATCCTTCTAGAAGGATGGCCGGAAGTTCCGGGTCTTCTTGTGACCTCACATGCCCTTAATCCCCCATGAAATTATTAAGTACTTACTCCCATTTTTGAATATCCTCCACTATCGTGTGCTGTCTCTTTCCCCAAATGGGTTTCGTAGCGGTCTATTGTTTGATTAAGGGTGGGGTTCTGCCTTCGCTCAGAATACTTTCACTATGAATTTTTTCCAGATCAGTGAATGCATTGTTCCGCGGGTTCGAAACCGTTTCCCACCTGTTACTATTTCAATCAAAGACTTACTTAAAGATTTTTGGCCGAACAAGAGATATAATTAAGGCTGGGAGTGTCTGAACTACAATTTTCAGTCTATTGTTTTCTAAAAACCCGGTATTTTTTGCTGAAGGCTGACCGTTTAAAAATACAAATAATTTCCAATACTTAACAAAGCCACTATTAATAATATTTGTAAGGATGGGTCCTTACAGAGCAACATGCAGGCACTCTTACGCAGTGTTAGCTACGAGGGCTAATCATTGGAACAATCTTCGTCGTAAAGAGAGAAATTTCTACTTTATAATTTGTTTTATCCCTATTATCGGAGAGTAAACAGTTTCAGATTTTGGGTCCCTCTTTCAGATTTTCGAATGGGAAATTCAACAGAGTAATACCGTTGGGTGCCCTTGATTCAGAAAGGAGGAGGGAAAGAAAGGTCAATCAGAAAGGAGGCTATAAGATCTACCTTTTGGCCTGGGTCCCAAGCTTAAAAGGGGATTCAAATAGTTTTCAAACAGATCTCAATAATCAATGCATTTGCATAGAAAATGGCTAGGAAAGCATCTTGTTAGATAAAAATTCATCAAATTAAGTCTATTTTTTAATTCCTGTTTGTGTGTGTGTGTGTGTGTGTAGCTTTATTTTTATTATGTGAAGGGCCTCAAAAGCCCCATTTTAAAGTGGCCGATAGTCTCCTGATTCCTGAGAGGGCCTAGCTCCAAAAGTGGTGGAAGACCTGGTGAAACAGAACTTCGTCACTGCTTACTACGATCAAATCAAACCGAATTCATTCCGCTTATCGAAACTTTAATACTAAATATCGGATGACCCAATCACAACTAAAAGTTCTATAAATCTGTGCCATCATTCAGAAAAGAGAAAAATTCTCCTTTCTTTTTTTTTTTTTTTTTTTGAATAATGCAATAAGTCAGAGAATTTCGGATTTGATATGTCAAATTAAAAAAAAAAAAAAAATGCTTTAAGCAAAGCAAAAGTTTGTAATGAAACCTGATGAAAGCGTAGATATGGGAAAGAAACTGATTTGTAAATAAATATTTGGAACTGTATACTGCAAAATTAATAGAGACAGCTAACACGGTTATCAGATTTTACAGTTTTAAAAATAGTAATGTGCTGGCTTTTATGATAAGTGAGAATTACCCAAAAATATTTTCCCAAGAATCTTTTTCTCAGATAAAAAAAAAAAAAAACTACCTAAGCTGTAAATGTTTTTACTTGTCCAGTTTCATAAACCCAATTTTTCTATAGCCTTACGTTGCGTAGACAGAAGTACCTTGTACTTGTGTTCCTTGTCGGTAGAAACTCTTCTCAGTTTCTCTGAGCCACTTTTTCGCTCCAGAAACAACTTCGTCATCATCCCTAAATTTTCATTCACTACGGAAGTTGCTTCCGTTGTTTGCGAACTCGTATGTGATTCTTGTCATATAGGAGGAGAGTATCTTCAATAACTCTCCTGGTCGTACTCTCTGTAAATCGCTTTTGAGTTTGTTCAGACGATGTACTCGTAGAATTCAAATTTGTCTTTTATTCATTAAAACCACACCTTTCCTCTTCCAGACCACAGTCCCATCCCTTACCGCTCTTAATAGGGAACACATTTTTCCGATTTCAAAACAGTGGCAAGGTGGGGATAAACACCCTAAGACCAGTGCCGGACCAAGGTATTTTAGCGCAGAAAGATATTTCGGCGCCCCCTTGATTTGTAAAATTTAGCGCCCCAGGCAAGGGCTCTGATAGCTCGTGCCTTAATTCGGTACTGCCTAAGACTAACCATAGCGGCCTAGGCAGGTCATCACTGCTACTCGCAACCATCAATCGGAAGAGGTACCAGATTGTAAAGCCTAACCGAATGCTGGTCCATGATTGATGCCTTCTGTTCCCGAACAAAGTGGTGTATCCATTGCTCAGCTGACTCGTATTACCTCATATCCTTCCAGCAACTTGGAAGAAATTTCCTTTCCTCTAAAGTTTATCTAATATCAGCTAACCACATCTTCGAAAAACCCAGGCAATTAATTACTGCATTCACACTTCGTTCAATCCTTCACTAATTCCGCGTTATAGTGGCAACTCCCTCTATATGACACAGCAGTCCCGTCGAATGATGTCATCCACATAATTCTAGGCGTTTTGAGGAGGTTGGGCGGTCACTGCGTGGTTGATCATGGAAGTCAGGATTTCCTTGTTCTGATGCACTCGTGCACTTGACCCAGCCTCCAGCTGCACTTCTATGAACAGCAAAGCTAGAATGAGGAACGCCTGAGGCAGCTATTCAGAAGTGCGCTCCCTCCCCAATCAACTATATGAATTACACCATTAAGTCCATTAACTGCACTGCCGTTTTTCTACTTTATCCCCAGGACACCTCTTTTGCTACACCTCTCATCCCATCGTTTGTCGGTGTCATCTCCGTATTACGTTTGTGACCATTTCCCACTGTTTCGTTCTCTGTATCACGCCCAATACCGATGTGAACATAAGCTAAGCAAGCCATGGCTTGAAGTTCCACTGTTTCTTTTTGTCATGATAAAATTCTGTAATTACATAATCTGAGGCCTCTTCATGTGCTTTGGCTTAATCCTCCATGACATTATAATAGTTTCGCCACTTGTTTGGAGAGGTGTGTGTCTTCGATTACCGTCTGTGGTTGGAAGAATTTCAGAAGTCGTCTTCAATCGGAGCTGTAGTTGCCGATCCCCGATGGAGGGAGTAGGGGTTTCCCTGCGAGTTGTTCCATGTTTTCCAGTCCGCGCAACGTGCAAATCGGTTTGTGAACACACACTTGTAGAGACATAATACACAATGATGCAATGGTCTGTCGGTGGTACACTTGAAACAACAACAACAACAGCTTTGGATTAGATCAGGTCCTAAATGTCTAAATCCGGCCCTGATCATGTCCCTTTGTAGCAAACCTCACTATCAAACTACTACATTTTGAAAAGAGAACATGAAATTTTTTGAAATTCTGTAGTTTGAAGATGATTAAATTGAGTTCTGTTATAAAACAGTTGTGAGCTTTTTTTTGAAAAAACAGAAAATGTTTTCACAGATTTTTGTATTAATTAATTATCAATTTGTTTGATTACTGCATTCTGTACCTTTGTGTGCTTTTAATGGAGGAATTTTTGTTTTTATTTTGCATGCGAGTTTAAATTCCGTATGATAGATTTTTTTTTTTTTTTAAATATTTCCAATGATTAATCATTCATTTTTAGAGGGGCGCAGGACACTGCATGTGCCAAAATTGGCGTATGGATGAATTAGGCCTAAGGAGTGCCATTTGCAAGAAAGTCAAAAACAAACCGATGTTGTTATGGTTATTCATATCGCCTGAGACAGGGAAGTTCTAAGGGAAGAAAAAGGAAGCAGAAGTAAGATAAGTCAAACAACTTATTGCATCATTATGGGACTTTCCCATACAATTCCTCGTTTTTGTAAGCGTTAATGCCTTGCATAATTTAAAAATTTATGTAATTCTTATGTATTGGATAACATAAATAGGCAGTGGGTGATTATTTGTCTATATTTAGCACTGTATAAAAGAATAACTTATCCCATCAGAATTGCATTTCTATTTATTTTATTTTTAAAAATATGTGGTACTGTTTTTCCACAGTTTCATTTATGCATTCATTTATAAGCCGGCCGGCCTTTGAATAATAATAATAAAAAAAACCTCTTAATTATATTACGTCAGTTTGTACTTCATGACCATTCAACTTCCGGTTTGTCATGCTTATGCTATATCTATCAGAGACATACGGGAGTGGCGTGCAAAGCGCTGATCTGAGCTAGCCGCATAAACTTTTAAGTTGTCACATTAGTTATAACGTGTTTGACTTCTTACCTTCAACAGACCAGTTCAGCGTATACGGTTGAGGCTCCGCCCAATCAGAACTTTGTGCCGGGAGAGTGGTTGTCAGGGTGAGAGCGAATGATGCCGCTTTAATAGTAACTGATTCTGGAAACTTTTAGGACGGAAATTTAAACCTTTCATCAGCTGAATAATCTTTACTCAGCGACATTCGTCTGGTGCCTTATCAAGCGCGTTACTGTCTAGCGAAGTGATTTCACCCCCCCAAATAGGTGCACGTGTAGCCATGGGATTATTATGCGAGGACTGACCTTGACCAGAACTACGATCGCTTCATCAAGTGCTTCCGACCAAAACATTTCGGTGTCCCATAGCTCGATATGACAGCGATGAGCGTTTGAAATGTGCAGTTGGCGAAATTTAACTGTCGAGTAGCGGCGCCGATTCGACACTTGTAACGGCATCGCTTGGTGTTTTTCTGTCTACGGTAATCTTTCGAATTTATGTTTCTTTTGGATTATTAGAATATGGAACGTAAAGACAGCTGCTCGAAGTGGTCCTATTTAGCAGACAGAACTCTATCTTCAAGGTCATCTGCTTCAGATTTAGAAGGAGACAGTTTGAAGCTTGCGAGAAATAGCAATGGGAATAATCATTTGTGGGGAAGTGAAGGTGTTTCCACAACAAATGGGAATTTGTTGAAACACGTGGTGAAGAGAGGAAATACGTTGTTAGATGACCTGGGTCAGGGTAAATTAGACAATTGGGACCCAGAGACTTGTGTTCAGTTGCTTCGTATGCCGAGTGTCCATAACTATGCCGGTCTGAAGAAATTATTCTCTCAGTGTAGTCGAGAATGGATGGTGGAATTTCTACAACTGGATGGTCTTGGAGTACTCTTCGAGGCTTTGGAGAGACTGAGCGAACGAGGGACACAAAGTCGTTTCGAGGATGCCCTTTTACAACTCGAATGCGTAGAATGCGTGCGAGCTGTTATGAATTCCCAAACGGGATTGGATTATATTGTAGATCATTCAGAGTTTACTCGTAAGCTGGCAAAAGGTAAAGAATATTGTTTTGATTGCTAACATACCTTCGTAAATGGTATTTTATTATAAATTATTTTAAGCCTTTCATATTTCGCCTAAATATTATCACCTTTTCCATATTAGCTCTATTTATAGGTAGGTATTCAGTAAAAAATAAGAGTGTATTGATTTTTCCAGTTGTTATTGTTAAACGCAAACAGAAAAAAAAAAAAAAAAAAAAGGCAGAGGCAAAAAGATAATTAGCATTTATATTTAATATTTTTAAGAGGAATATTCCTTAACAAAATTATTTGCCATGAATTACGTGTAATTATTACATATCTAAGCTGTCAATGTTTATCGTAAATACTCTTGAAACCAAGACCCGAATGTTAAATGCGCATTTAACTGCGTTTGCTATTCGTACCCTGCAAAACCAAACAAAAATTCAAATAACGAATACAACCATATTCGTTATTTGAATTTTTGTTCTCCCCCCTTTCTAAACATTGTATACACTGGACTCATCAAAATCCAGCAATCCACTTTCTGACTGTGTTTAGGAAAATAAGAGAATCGTGCAGACTTTAAGAATGGGAAATTTTAGTGTCCAGATTGGTCACTCCCCAAAGTAATGCGTTAGAACTGACTGTGCAGGGTGGACATTTCGCCTTAAAGTCTTTAATTTTTAAGGCTACTTTGGCTGTACCCCCCCCCCCCCCCAAAGCCAAAGAAGTGAATGTTTTTACTTGTTAAACATTATTTTCTTGGAATTACACTGAGCTCTTGTCGAAGTCTAGCTTCTAAATTCACTTTCCTGGATGTGCCGGTAAGTTAGTCTATGTTACCACATGTACCATTATTTTTCTACCTTTTATGTATATTTTAGAACTAATTACGGATAAACAGCCAATGTACAAACTAATAAGAATTCCTGATGCTAAAACCGTAAACGATCCATTTATAAATTTGTAAAAATTACCTCCAAAATATAAAGGAGATGTAACAGGAATGTATCTTATGCTTTATTTGTTAAAACAGTAACCTAACTGGGGCATTCACCGATAAACAAAAAACAGGCAACTCAGATATGTAGGCTAGCAATGTACAAATAAGGTACAGTATAAAGTTTAATTTTACTCCCGGAAATAAATTTAAGTGGTGTTTAGGTTTCTTGGATTGAATTTTTACCGGTGGAAATAGGATTTAAGGAGGACCCCAAACAAACAAAAATCAGAAGCAAAATATGTATATATATATTTGCATTTAAATATAATTTTATGTATTATTTTAAATTTATTAATGAAGATAAATTACCACAATGTTTAGCATAAGCTCATTGTAGGATATGGTTTAATTATTTATCTAGCAACAAGGAATTTGGAAGCAGAAAGTTTTCGAATCTTTCTAAAGACACAGTGACAGTTGAGACCTTCCTCATCTAGTTGAGATGAGGAAGTTGAGACCTTCCTCATCTAGCATTCTGTAATCTTTCATACTTTAATAAAGTTTTCAATGAGACTGCTCCGTAAAATTAAACCGTGATACTATCCCTAATAGGCCTAGAAGATGGTATAGGACGGTGCATAAAGGAGGGGGTTGCGCTGGATGCGAGGCACCTGGATACGGACACGAAAGGGAGCTCCAAAGCGTTTCTTGAATAGTATAACATAGCTATAACAAAATGGGGGGGGGGTTGAGGAATCCCCCAACCAACCATGCACCCGTACCCCTAAAGCCATTGCACGGTTCTGGGATGATATCACATTAAATAAATAAACTAACAAGTTTACCTCTTTGTGTGGTTTAGAAATACCGGTAAGTTGTCTTCTCTCTTACTATTACGTCTTCTGTGACAGTGTAGTGGTTTCGTCACGCGTTCGGGGAGATCTGGGTTCGACTCCTGCTATAGACTAAAGGATTTTCTAAAGACCTTTTTCAATTGGGGATGTAGTCAGCCGTTCCCAGGCAGAGGGAGTAGGATCCCCCTGTTAGTCATTCTGAATTTTTCAGCCCGCACAACATACAAATCGGCCATAAACACGCACTTGTACAGACGTAATACGTTGAGGTGAAGAGGCACTGAGGGAAAGTGAAACTATGAAATATAATTTGAGGTAGGATGGTGGATGTGGGGGAGATGAAGAGGACGGAGGATGGGAAATATATAGAAAACTAGTTGTTGAGCATATGCATGGACCTGCCTTTGGCAGAACACCGATAATGAAATTCTTTTATAGTGAAATTTGTATACTTCCTAGTATTTAAAATCTGTTCGTTCGGTTAACTAAAATTTGAAAGCCTGAAGTGTAATGTACGAGTAACTCTAGTGGTGGAAAACCATCAAAAGTTACCCTCCCCATCTTTCTTAAAAACCAAACCTTGATTATTTCATATAATTAAAACTGGTTCGATAATTCGCATTTCATGTTCGTTTGAGTTTTGAATTTGTTTTATTCAGGATCGATTTTAGGAATAGATGCAAAGGGCGCAATCCTGTGGAGATTAGAAATTTCGGATTGGAAGAACTTTTGAAGGAGTGAAAAAAGAGAGGGAAAAAAGCTGAACTGCAAGACAGAAAAATTATTCAAAAATTGATATTTCCCCTTTGAGAGGGAACTTTATTAATGACGCATTTTAGGTCCGTTTGCATATACATGTATATAGAGTATGTATGTGCACCTGTTGTCTTCGCCATGTCTGTCTGTTTGTCTGCCTGTAACAGCTCGACAGATTTCATTAAAACTGGACAAATAGAAATCCATCAATTATTATTTCCATAAAATTTGTATGTCAAACGGCACCTGGAGTTTTTGCCATCTCCGCGTATGCACATTGTATCAGAAACAGAACACTGTCAAGCCAGAGATTTACAAGTGTGTGGGTCGTGGGTTGTGTAAGATGTTGTGCCCGGTATGGGCAACGTCGGTTCCCAATAGGGGCCTGGCGGCCAATAAGCCAGAGGAACAATGGGCACAACATCTTACACAGCATGGACATGTGTCTTACACAAGGCGGCCCCTAAACGTTAGTTTATCTCTGCCATGGTTCTCTGTGATGATGTACGAGTCTCTATACAATGGCCAGAAATGAGTGTAGTGTTATGTTTGCGTAGTGTGTGTGTGTGTGTTGTTTAGCTGTTTCTGGCCACTTTGCTAACAGGAAGCAGCGATCACCAGGAAGGCTGCTTCCTAGTACCCATCCACGCCACTAGGAGGCGGACCCAACTATACACGTACTAAACTAAATGTAATATTTCAAGCACCCATAGGAATAAGCGCAAGTCATGGGTGCAGCAGTCTGCTATAATCACGTACGGTGGTGAATACCACAAAAAATCCCGCATCCACTGCAGAAAGCTTAATAGCAGTGGATGCCAGAAGCTTCCCGTACCCAGGAAGCCCAAATCTGGGTACAAACAGTTTAAAACTCCGTCTCTAATGAACTGGAGACCAGCGAATGTTACCTCCTAAGAGGCTAGCACAAAAAAAAAAAAAAAAAATAGACAAATTATTATTACATTTCAAAAAATAAAAACAAATAAAATAAAGAAAAAAAAAATAAAAATAATAATAAATTAATTAGAAAAAATGTTAAAATAATTATTATTGAAAAAAAAAAGTAGTTTTGTTGAGTATAGAAGTCAGCTCAGCAATCCACGTCGTCTGTTGAAAACCTGTGGCAAATTCCTGTAGAGCTGAGAAGGCATTTTGATTTTCAATAAGATATCTTACCGGGCCAGAGCATATCCGAAACGGCACGGCCGGTGGAATGCTCATGGTCCGCCGTGGTTAGTACAAAAAGTGGTCCGAGGAGGGGGAGACCCATGAACCGCCGCGAGGTGTTGGACGATCATGGCTCATCGATGCTCGAGGTGAGCGAAAGCTCTCCCGGATGGTATGTGGGAACAGAAGAGCGACTGCGCCTCAACTCGCCGGTAATTGGAATGCTGGTGACTGGAGTAATGTGTCACAACACACAGTACATCGAACCTTGCCGAAAATGGGGCTGTGGGGCTGCAGGCCGCTCTGAGTGCTCATGCTAACCACGGTTAGCTGGCGACAGCGCCTACAACGGGCACGCGAGCATCGAAACTGGACTTTGAGTGATTGGAAGAAGGTCGTCTGTACTGATGAATCACATTTCATGTTACACCATGTGGACGGCCGGGTACATGTGCGTCGTTTACCTGTGGAAGTGATGACACCTGGATGCATCGTGGGACGAAAACAAGCCGGTTACGGCGGTGTCATGCTTTGGGCGATGTTCTGAGGTTGTAGACGTCAGAGTGCTGGACACTCTGACGTCTACAACCTGCCTAAACATCATTGCTGACCAGATACACCCTTTCATGGCAACGGTCTTCCCCTCTGGCGGTGCCGTCTTTCAGGAGGATAATGCGCCATGCCACACCGCCCGAATTGTTCGAGACTGGTTCGCGGATCATGAGAAAGACTTCCAGGTATTGCCCTGGCCTCCAAATTCCGCAGACATCAATTCCATCGAGCATCATCGCGTTGGAAAAACAACTCCGATCTGTGGCGTCTCAACCACGGACCTTACAGGGGTTAAAGGATCTGTTGGTTACATGTTGGTAACAGATACCACAAGACATTTAGAAATCTTGTAGCGTCCATGCCTCTCCGGGTACGAGCCGTTTTGGCTGAACGTGGAAGACCATCATATTAGGTAGGTGGTCATAATGTTTTTGCTCATCGGTGTGTGTGTATATATATGGTAGTAGTAGTATTAATCGGTTCTGATATAATTTATTACCTATATCTAACATTAAATACACTATTGCATTTTCGTATCAGTATGAGAGAGAGATAAAAAAAAGTATACGGGAGGAGAGTAATAAATATTATACGATTGTAATTAAACCGAATGGCTAAGGCTAAGTTAAGAGAACGTAAAACTGTAGACTTTTCAATTAAGTTATAATCTTAGTAATTAACTGAATAAGGAGATATTTCTCTTCTATATTTCACTTTTATTAATCCCAGAAAATGAAAAAAAAATCGTTTAATTTAAGGAAAAAATCGAACGCTCCCGAAGTATAACGCACTACGCCCATTAACTAACTTGTTTATATTTAAGTACAGTTACATAATTTTTTTTTAAAAGGTGGTTTATTTTCTGTATTGTAATATTTTAGGGGAACCCTGCTACCCTCTCCGCAGTGCAGAATCCGTTGTGGGTCCTTCCGCGATGGAACTACTGTATCTCCCTTTTATTTATAGTGCAATTACTGCGAGAAGTTAACATGTGATCGCCTTCCAAAACAAGAGGGGTTGTACTATAAATAATAATATTTTTGTTGGCCGAAACAGACAGAGAGTACGCAAATACTTAGTTGTTTCAGCTGTTATTGCCATTGGAAACCTACAGTTTAAAAAAATACTAACATCAGAAAGTACATTGACAGAACTAATGTAACATAACTTTCATTATTTAATACAAAAATATTTCATACATGCCAATGGTCAAATCACAGTGAGAGAAAGCAAAAACTGTATTTCATGTCCATACGATCCGACTATCCAAGCTGTCCCAGTTTTTCTCCATCCTTCCAAACGTTTTTGAATATAAAAATGCCTCCGTTTCTTTAGGATGATATCCTTATGTAAAGTAGTTTGTTCGAATTATCGACAAGAAAGTTAAGCGCATTCAGTAAGCTTTGAAGACGCCCTGTGCGAAGCTGGATGACTTTTCGGAGATAAAATACTATAATTTTTTTTTTTTTTAAATTTATATCTCTATCTCATTTTCCTAACAAAGACCACAGCTTGAACAAATCACGAACTAAATATTTTAATAGATTCAATAGACTCAAATTCAAGCCTACCGCTGACGCTTGCTACAGTAAAATATTGGCATGTATCTGGCAACCTTCATTCTGCCAAACAAATTGAAGATATACAAGTCCACCCGGCCATCCAGCCTAATTAAAATATTAATTTTTACTTTTTATACTTTTTTTTTTTTGTAATTTGCTCATGATCAGAATGGCGCCCCTACAGTCGCACTGCCCTTACTATGGCCGTGAGCGCAGTGACAAAAACAAGAGATAATGCACAATTACTTGCAAAACTTAGAATCGAAGTACAGCGTTGTACAGCTCAAGTACGGTATATGCAAACACAGCACCGTACAACTTTTGCTCATGAAATTTGACTTACTGATATTCATAATGACTCCAAAAACTAAGATTGGTTTGCTCGTTTCATCTGCTAAAATAGTGGTGTGTCTGCTGAATACGGTGCTGTTTCTTGTATTCTGTCTATCTTGTGAACTCCTCTGATCATTTTGTCGTCCCGGAGACGACCAAATGATTTATTTATTTATGGAGTTTCATATTCGACTATAAATTTCGGAACTTCAGGCTTTCTCATCTTGTTGCTGCTGCAAGTCATCTGGGAAGATGCGGTTATCCTTTTCCCCTAGTATAATGCACTACCTCTGTACACCAATTCCAAGAGTACTATACTGGAGGATATTTCACACTGTATAGTACAGTTTGTCCGGGGTCCCCCGTAGCCAGGTGGGAAGGAGCAGCAGTGCGTATAGCACACGCTTCTTGATTAGACCGGGGTTTGAGCCCGTGATCACCAAATACGGAGGATGCGGAAAGGTCAGGGAATGACCATCGCATTTCCCGGAGCAATATGGCCTTAGTTGCTAATGCTCCTAAAAACAAAATAACAAACAAACAGTTTGTCAGCTAGAACTTTATTCGGTTTTCCATAGTTACATTTAAAATAAATGAATTGAAAAAGATGTGTTCATTTGAATAAACGAAACAAAGGAATATCAAATGCAGTGAAACGATCGATATAATGCATAAATAACAATTAATTTGTAAAGTTTAATACGGTTATTTTTAATATTTTTCATGCCAGATCGTTCTTATAATATCAGATGTCCATTTTATCAAACTCTGTTGTGAGTAGAGAAATAATTTCCGCTTCCATAGTCAACATCAAATCTCCTCATATCGGGTGAGTCCTATTACTAGTGATACCAGATTTGTAGATAGCCAAAAGAGTACATCAAAAACGATTTATCAAAATTTGCAATGCGGCTGGCGGATGCAGAGCCCATGCGTAGGTAGGGCTGTCATCTCGGTTCACATCGTACGTTTTGACCACCCACGCAAGATCGACTCTAGCAAGCCTTGCATATCTAGAACCGATACTACAGTGGGTTTTGCTCCTATAGCTTATTATCAGGGAATGCACCTCCCCTCCCCTGAACGTTGTACTAAAAAAAAAAAAAAAAAATCGGCAAGGCAAACATAACCTATATATATATTTTTTAAAGATTGTTTATTTTTTGTGGTATCATATTTAGGGGGGGGGGAATCCTGCTACCCTCTCTGCAGTGCAGAATCCTTGCGGGTTCTTTCACTACAGAACTATGTAAATAGCATCTGTGCTCATAAAGTATCTATATCCCTAACACGAGATACCAGGCATGCTGTTTTATGAGAATCGTGGCCGTTCTAGTGCGCAAAAAACTGATGATATTTTGTGTGTGATTGAGTTCATGGTGTGAGGAATGGGTATAAGACGATCGTTTATTATACCTCTTTATTGTATATTCATTACCTTTCCTTTCATTGACTCTTTTTTTTTTTTTTTTTTTTTTTTATATCTCAGTATTGTTCTATGACAATTGCTGTTAATCGTTGTGACAACAACTCCCCTTAAAAAGCACTAATGCCCACAGTGCAATCTGACTGCTGTGTTAATACTCATGATCAGTAGACCCAAGCGTTGAGGATGATTTTTGGGGAAGAAGGGAGCCGAATTCTGTATATCTCATGAGCAATCGGGTTAACAAACAAATGGAAACCATTACCACAAAGAGGGAAACTGTTACTAATAAACGATCACTTCGTTTCCTCCATCTTCATTTATAAAAGGATATAAAACGTCAGCTAGCTGATTGTAATGTTGCGAATCTGTGGTTTAGTCCTTGTACATGTGGCCAATACATTTGCAACTTGTTACTACTGCGCGAGCGAAACTAGCAGTAGGTTATTAAAAAAATTGTTTGACAGAAATGCGCTTATCAACTAGGTCATCTTAGACGCAAATGCTATTCGCCTTGGATAGCTGTTCAGAATTTTCAGTTAATAAGAGAGAACTGTACAGGTGTTTAAATTCTTTTTGATCTTGAGTTACCACTTGAAGATTTCAGACGTTATGAATGATACGCTGTAGAAATTCCTTGATTATAGATTTGTCATAGATGAACTTTGTACATTGAACTTTGTAATTAGCAGTATTTTAGACGGCTATGATATGGAATAATAGACCAACGAGAGCCATTTTTTTATTATTCTTTTACTTTTATCTGTTGTTTGTGAGCTGTTTGTTAGTGCGGACCAATATTTAAAAATAAATCATCCAGTAGCTTTTTTTTTTTTTTTTAGTATGGAAAGTTATAATTTTGGTTTAAAATTCTGAAGGCGCCCCTTTGTCTTTTACCCACGTATCGTATTACTCCCTTTTGGGCAGCTTTTCATGAAAAAGGAAAAAAAAAGAAAAAAAGAAAGTGTTGAGAGAGACGTCTGAACTGAAGACATCTGGTAAACTTTTTTTTTTTTTTTTAATCTGATCATTTTAGTCACAGTGCACTAATTCACGTGGTTTTTATGAGTTACGTGTGTGCTCGCTGGCTGCGTTGCATGTTGTGCTGGTGTAAAATACTCGGAATAACTCGTGGGAGTAGGGAAAACCCTAGACCCTCCGTCTGAGATCGACTAACTGTCATACATCCGGGAAGTGGATAAGGAACAAAGTCTAAAACAGAAATTATGAACCGGATTTTGATTTGAGATTTTTTTTTATTAAGCAGGGAGAAACTGAAAGTAAGTGAGGCTACAGTGGATGTATAGTATCTAAATCTAACTACATCCCATATAAGAGAGAGCGAAGGGGGTCTATGACTGAAATCGAATCTCCAACTCTTCAAACAGGTTGTTGTTATTTGGTTTTTAGGAGCATTAGCAACTAAAGCCATATTGCTCGGGGATATGCGGTGGTAATTCCCTGACCTTTCCGCATCCTCCGTATTTGGTGGTCACGGGCTCGAATCCCACTGCCCACCTGGCTATGGAGGCGCCTTCAAACAGGTATCTGAACCATTATATCGTCACTGAAGGCAAATCAAAATACGTTTCAGGATGTATTGGTAAAACCAAAAGTTTTAAACTAAACAGTTTATCAAAAGAAAACGCAGTGATAGCAAAATTGAAACCGACCATTACAAACATCTTAGATCAGAGGTCTGCAATATTTTTCCTTGTGAGTGCCATTTTTATTCATTCCACCAAATAAATCCTCACACGTGCCACTTGGGCTAGTGTACGAAAGTAGAAATAAGCGATTCGAATAAGTAGTGTACATGGGCTTGCCGCAAAAAAATCTTCCCACATGCTTTAGGGTGCCTTTGCCTGCTTGAGCCTCTTGACAGGAGTGGAATAATACGGGAATCGCAGAATCCCTTTGTTACGGAGAAAGTTGTGATAAGCTACTCTCAGTTTGTCACAAAATTACTAAATGGAACGAATAATTTTGACATCACTTATTTAGACTTTAGCAGAACAAGAACGCCTTCATTTCCATGTGATGATATATAAAGTGATGTTAGAGATAAGTTACTGTTGTGGATAAAATGATTATTTCGTCGTACGAGGCAGACCTAAGCAGCTCGCGTCGTCCTCTTACCTTTATACCAGATAATCAAGTTGACCTACCTGGACCCACTTGGAGCAGAAGCAATGCTGGGAAATAAGATAGGTCTCTGACCTTTCGCCGAGAACAGTTAGGAGAATCAGACCTTAACTATTCGCGACTGCTTTCATTGTATAATTACCAGGAAATTTGCATGCTCTCAGCTTAATTGTGGATTCAGTTATTTGTTTTGATAAAAACAGTGAACCTCATTCACTTATAAACGAGGGAATTGCAAGGATATTCGATTTAATTAAATCCGGAGTATAAAGATACTGGTACTTCTTCACAAGATCGATAGTTAAGCAAAGATAGTTTCGATTTGTGGAACTGAAAAAACAAATCAATTTATTTATACATCTTCGTTTTGCAGGTGTGTAATTATGAATTCTGAAATGGTTCTGTTATTCTCAGAACTGTTGTTGTTATTTGGTTTTTAGGAGCATTAGCAACTAAGGCCATATTGCTCCGGGGATATACGGTGGTCATTCCCTGACCTTTCCGCATCCTCCGTATTTGGTGGTCACGCACTGCTGCTCCTGCCCACCTGACTACGGAGGCGCCCTCAGAACTGTCTGATCCTTTTGTATCTGGGCCATTTTTGAATATTAAAGATTCAGTAGGCCATTTAAAGTTTTTACGTCAATTTTTTTTTTTTTTTTGTCTGATGCAAATTGAACATTCGCAACTGCAGAAAGTGATTTTCAGTGCAATGCTGAATTTAAATTAATCCTTAAAGGATAAAATCGAATTTTATAAGAAATATGTTAGTTTGATTTTTTTAAAACTTGAGAAATTTTTCTGAAAACTTTTTTTTTTGAAAAACATTTTCTGTTACGAGCTGTTTTTATTTATTTTTTTATCAAAACGAAACTCATCGAAGCTTATTGACAGAGGTTAATTTGATTAATTTAATTTATTCCAACATCAAATGAGTCCATCAAATCATTCAACATCCTCTCCTTTTACTCTGTCTCTTCCCCTTAATAAATACAGTATTTTAGTAAACTCACTTCCCTGAATGCATGTCCAATCCACTTTTTCTTTTCCTTATACATAGCTTTTATCAATAGTTCGGTTTTCGCCTGCCCCTCTCCCAAACATCTCATTTTTTAATCACATCTGTCCATTCAAATTTGGTTCCTGAGGCTTGTCACAGACATTCCTGGAGGTATGATAAGCAAGTTACCTGAGAGTCTAAAACGCCGATGAAACTGATAAAAGGTGACAATTGAGTTAAGTGGACTGAATTTCCACTTTTTTTTCCCCCCAGTCTGGTTGTTTTGCGACAACCAACTCCTTAATTTGTGCCTTTACGACGGAGGGAAAATCCGTTGAAAAGAGTCTTCACACCCGCATCTCAAAAGCTTAATTTTTTTTAAATATCTTCCTCTATTGTGCGTGACCTAGCCCTCTAAAGTGAGACACTCCATACAGATCGCTTAACTTCTTCCTTGACCCAATATCCATTTATATTTGCCTCCTCATTTTTACGTGAAACTTCTTTAGGTGCGTTCCAGGCAGTTTTCAGGTGGGAGTAACTTGCGTTCGTGTATTTACAAAAAACAACGAAAATGCGACCGTTGCCATAAGTAAACGCATCACAGGCTTTCTGAACAGCCAACTATCACACCAGGCTAAATGTATCGGTTTTCGTACGATCACTGAAGTTAAGTACAGTTTGGCCTGATTAGTAATTGGGTGGGTGACCAGGATTAGTAATTGAGTGGGTGACCAGGAGGTCACCCACTCAATTACTAATCAGGCCAAATCACCTCCTGGTCACCCACCCAATTACTTGACCAGAAAAAGAAGGGCCTTCTATTCTTTTTTTTTTTCTTTTGCTAACCTGTGGAAAATATTCTTCTGATTTTCGCGTATCATTTAATTTTGTTAATTGGTAAGGTTATAAAGTGTAAAACTGTGCTTTATATATTTTACTTTTATAGCCTGTGGATCTGCATACCTTGCGAAATTGGAAACTTATGCAAATTTAAAGTGGACTTCGATAAATATCTAGGTGAAATAGATCGAAAACTTTAAACTAGATTCTGTGTGATTTTAATCTAATTTTTGCTATTATTTTGTTAAAGAATGAGGCAGATAATGTGAAAAAAGGAAAAAAAAAAATCTGTTATGAGCATCTGGCACGTCGTTGATGGATTTTCAGAATTCTGGTTGTGAAGGCGACTTTCACCAAAAAACGTTACTAACTGAAACATGTAATGTCAATTTTGGTGAAACGTAGTAATTGGCACTTTGAAGAATGTTGTTGTTTATGGCCAACTTATATTTGAATATAAGTTGGCCATCTGCAGTCTGCGTGTTTTTCTCCCAAGATAACGAATTCTACAAAAAGTGTCGTTATCAATTTAGATGGAACAACAGTCCCAGCTAAATCATATCCGAAACTTGGAGTATTTTTACTTCAACGCATAGCTTAAAACTGTATCTCTGTGTATTTGATTTGTATGTTTTTTTTTTTTTTTTTTTTTTTTGGTTTTTTTTTGCAAACATTATCGTAACAAATTGGTTGGCCCTTTATGGTTCAACTCATCGATTATTTCGAACTTAGTGCACCAGTTCATATAGTTGTTCGGATGGTCTTATTGCATATTATGCTTGTACAAGTGAGTGTTCACGTGTCTGCTGCGACAGCTGATCACGATGCAGTAGTCTTATTACTTACCTGTTTCACTTTACCCATACAAAAGTCCTTGCAGTTAACAACGGACAATTTCCACAAAAAATAAAATAAATAAATAAAATGATAATTTTTAATTTATATGAAATGAACCCATTCTGATTTGGTGAGGCGAGGAAAAGCAAAGGTTAACTAGAATAAAGAAAAGGAAACAAAAATAAAGCTTGTGACATTCCCTGTACCACACGTTGTTTTAGCCTGGAATTTCGATGCCCTCTAACATCGCAAGATTCGTTTGATAAATTACGCTTTGAATTTCTGGTTTATTCCTACTGTTGGACGAACAGTGCATGCTTGAGTTAGGATTTATAATGCTAACTTGTATAAAGTCCTGTTCAGGTTCTGTACCATTCAGCTCAAGTCCTTGAGGATAAAATATTTTATATATACTAAAGTCGCTTTATCTAATGAAATAAATGAAGACCCTTAAAGTTATTTTTTTGCCTTCTCCCGCTTCTACTGTTTGTTCCTTAACTGGTAGGAGTCGAATTCATGGGGAAGGTATAAATTCCCGGAAGCGTAAATTATATATCCTTTCATAATATGACTTTCTTAATTCCAATCCATAAAAAAAAAAAAAAAAAAAAAAAAAAACACAACTAGCGTAACTATAATAGATTGAAAACACTAATTTTATCACGGAATTGAACGCATCCGATGCATTGAACATTATTTTATACTTGGAAAGGTGCAATTTTGTTATCCGATATCCAAGATAACTGACAATGGAAAAAAAACTCAAATCATAAAAATAAAATAAAAAGATGATATCCTCCTTCTTTCGGCAGCGCAAATGTACGAATACACCTCCCCTTCCCCCAGGGAGACCTCATATCCTCCAAAGAACAGTTACCACTTCTGCAGTAATTAAAATAAAAGACAGGGAAACCACAATCATCAAGGGCAGGACCGTTTTTATCCCATTGGGGTCCTAGACCGTAATTTGTAAAGAGCTTTCTAATGTGTGGATACTCATATTTTATGAATATAATTTCTTATTATGATCGTTAAAAACAATAAAATGAAATGCATATTTTTTTTTGGTTAAGTGCCTCAAAACACCTCTTATTTGAACGTCATTATACTAAATAATTTGCGTATTCTCTTGTTATATATACTCAATCTGCTAGTCGCATAATACCGATATCGACTTAAGGCCTCTGAGCATGAATCTGGTAGACTCCTGCGGAAAAATGGCTCTGCATCAGAAAAAATCAGTGATTGTGACTTCTGAAAAAATCTTATTTCAGTCGTTTACTGCTATCCATCAAGACGTCAGTAGATGTATCTATACAGTCCGAAAACTGACCAAACGAACCAACTCAGAAAATAGTTGCGAATCCCTGGGCGAGAAGGATTAGTGATTCCATCCCCTCGCAAGTGAGAGAATTACATTTAAGAAATTTTAAACAATTTAAAAGTTTTTTAATCATCCTAAAAATATCTTTCACTGCTTTTCCCGGAAATAAATTCAGTGCAGATTGTTTCGTCGCTTGAGATCGTTTTAACGATGGCCGTGTGCGCCTCAGTAAGATATTCAGAAATTTGGACTGAAAATAATCGAAATGCGAAACAATAAACAGTTCTCAGATTTTGATTATACCAACAAACGCTAGTTCTCTTTCTCACTATTGTTTTAAAAAAAATTGTAATGGAAGTTACTGAAATGCCTATTCACCAGGCAATTTTCATCACAGATGAGAAAGGATAGGTAGGTCCTTGCATATTACGAAGCTTTTGTATATTGCATCGCTATGAATCCTCAGTAGTATAATCAACTCGCCGGGATCAAAATTGAAAGAACATTTTTCGAGTTTTCATTGTTCACCTCCATGAGATCTCGATATTTATACGAGCGTCTTCTTTTAGTTTTTCTCCATCATCGTTATACTGACACAACCATCTTTTATTCAAGAAAGTCCTTTTAATTCATTCTGTAGTTTATCTGAACAACGTGTTTAATTACACGGTCGGAAGGTTTATGGTTAATTTCTGTCAGTATTTCAGAAGTGTCCCCTTAATTCTTGATTCTTCTCTCCAATTCGCCTATCCTATTTCTTTTGGGCGCCCCTGATTCGAATTTCCTTCTTAAACAGATTTAAGTCCGCACGGTTTTCCAAAGACCTTCAGAAAAGACGTAAGTCGACTAAATATGTTTTCCACGTGAGTGGCACAGTTTTTATGATCGCTGTTCTTCCACATCTTGTAGAAAAAGGTCTGGGCTCGACCTTGTAGAGACGGAAGGGTTTTATATATACTGTATATATACACATCGTGGTCGAATCAGTCTGTCTCGGAATATAGCTGCGTGGTTTGTCTCTTGGAACCTGGCCTTTTGATCCAGCAAATAGGATAACTAATCGAACAACATTCGCAAATACATACGCAATATAGTATCGCTTCATGGCCTTAGCTGCCTTGATGCTGCTTGCATGTTAACATATTTAGTGCTGTTGCACTAAATCCTTTACGAAACTCATAGAAGTCAAAACTGCAACCTGCGTGACATCGCTCTTATTACAATTGAAGCTTTAATTATGTGGATGATGTTTTTAAGTGCTATCACCAATTCTTGAGCCATAATACTGTATTTAGATGCTGTCAACTCAGTTTAGTTGACAGCATCTTTCAATAAATGTTAAAGAATCAAAATGGAAGGCTATAAACATTTAACAGGTTCAACGGTAATGTATCCTTTTCAAATGATATATATATATATATATTTTTTTTTTTTTTCAGATTCTTTATTGTCTGATTATAAATTAAGCCGCTCGCTTATTCCTTACCTAGTTGACCTGTTTCCGTAGATGTAGTCAACGTTGCGATATTTTTGGCACTTACTACAAAAAGTCTCAAACTAGCGATTTCCACTATGTAAAATTCAGCAGGATGACTCGCACAACATATTTTCCCTAATGTCTATAGTTCAAGGTTGGAAAAATAATCAGCTTTAAAAGGTATGTGGTGCCAAATGATCTGTCATGGTTGGGAATGGCGGGGGTGCTACAAAATTGGCAACCACCCAAATTGTCTTCTCATGTATTTTAGAAATCGTTTTAGCATTCATTGTTTGTCTGGTATTTATATTCAATAACACAATACAGTATATGTATGTTTGGAAAAAAAGCAGCGCCACTTTTTACAATATGTGGAATTACTTATTTGCTTGCAGGGTGTTTTCCTTCTTTCGCGAATCAGGTTAATTCAACTGAATTACATAAATTTTGACTTATATACGCTTGCCAGTTACTTAGAAAATTCCCTTTGTAAAATAACATTAAAAGAGTTCCTCATGAAGCAATGAAATTTCATAAAAGAAAACATTAAAACAAATACAATTTTTATTTTACATATAAAGAGGCAAATGATTTTTACTTTATTAATATCTTATTCTTATTTTTTATCATATTATTTTTAATATCTTATAAACAATAAAGACAGGAAAAGAAAACACCATGTGGTTACAAAGGAACTGGATGCAAAAAATAGTTTTGATATCATATACTTGGATTTCAGGAAAAATTTTGACACTGTTGCGCATGGAAGACTACTGTACAAATTGGAGCAGAATGGTATTAAGGGCAAGTTGCTACAATGGATAAAAGGGTGGTTGAATGGAGAAGACAGAGGGTGGTAATCAATGGGCGCTGCTCTTCGTGGACTAATGTTATTAGTGGAGTTCCACAGGGTTCGGTGTTGGGCCCACTGTTGTTTTGTATATTTATCAGTGATATTGATAAAGGTATATCGGGCTTAGTGTCGAAGTTTGCAGATGATACAAAGGTTGGCAGGGTTTTTAATGACAGTGTGCTACTGCAACAGGATCTAGAAAATTTGGGTACGTGGGCTGAGAAGTGGCAATTGAAATTTAACATTGACAAATGCAAAGTACTGCATATGGATAGCAGTAACCCCAGAGAACCAACACGATGGAGTCCCCCACTTCATGGTAAAGTGTCTCAGCCCTTACCTAATTGAACCACTCCAAGCAATTTATAGCTCTATCCTTGCTTGCCAAGTTTTCCCTGAGAACTGGAATAAGTACGCTGTAATTCCAATGCCGAAAATTACAAAGCCTAATCTTGTGGAGCACTCTAGGCCAATATCTACTGCATCTACTCTGTTAAAAGTACTGGAGAAAGCTCTGTTGCCAAAGTTGTCGAATCAGATACTGGCTGGGCAGCCTCAACAAATTCATTATTCAATAACTGCAAGATCAACAATTACTAACCTCCTCACAGTTCAAGCCGCGATACTAAATGCTTTCCAAGCCAGAAAAGAAATTGCAATAATTTATGCCGATATAAAAGCAGCCTTCGATAGCCTGGATGTACATGCCTTACTTCATCTGCTCCAACACGCTTTCCAAATAAAAGGAAATTTGCTGAAGTTCCTACAGGCCTTACTTACTTGTCGTTCCATTTATTACCGCACAGATAGTCAGATCCTCCAACGTCAACTCCATGCAGGAGTTCCACAGGGTGGAGTTTTATCTGGACTCCTCTTTACCGCCATGATGATCCCGTTCTGCAAGGGTAGGGATGATGTATGCACTTATGCAGACGATATTAAGGTCCTAACACCCATCCAACCGTCCATGACCAATAGTGCATTGTGTGAACAGATTAATTATAAGCTTCTGAACTTATTCGTGTACTTAGACAAATTTGGCTTGGCCCTAAATCCGCAGAAGACTGTAATCATGGTGTATTCGCTCAAAAAATCGCCTACGCTCGTACAACCGGAACTTAATGGAAAACCTGTCCCAGTTGTTGAGACGCATAGAGATCTGGGAGTAACATTTGATACGAAACTTACGTTCAAGTCTCATATTGACCTGATTGTAAAGAAAATGAACTACTTACGTTGGGCAACAAAACAGCACCTGTTGCACGTGAAACAGACTACAACAACCGCACGATATTTAAGAACCACAGTGTATTCGGCCATTTTGTATGGCGCCGAATTGTGGGCGTCAGCGACCTCTACCCACATTAGTAGAATATATGCGAGTGAATTCTGGCTGCTGAAGTGGGCAAACCATAAGCACCAGCTCCCTCAACAGTTAAGAACCACGCAGCTCTCTAAACAGCTTAAAGTGCAGCGTTTACCAGACATCATTGCCTGGAAACGATTAATAACCACAATCAAAATGATGACTGGCAAGATATCATCACCATGCTTCTGGCAGCTTTGTGAGTGGCACATCCCGCCATCTGCAGTAAGAGGCACAAAATCTTTGATAATGAAGACCAACAGACTGAAGATGGCTGACAGGTTTATACCCGCCAGTGCGTTAGAATCAGTTCCGTGCCTAACACGTATAGGAATTGACCTACTAAGGCTCACAGAAGATCTGAAATATAGGAAACAAACCGCAGTCTGGTTCGCTGAGGCTACTGTTGCCTAGTAGTTGTGTGAATTTGAACTGTGTGTACGCAATTGAATAATATATATCTCGCACAAGTTGATCAGCGGATGCGATGTTAAGATGAACTTTTTGTATTACAATTGCCAGGACTCTAGACAGAAATGTAGTGAAGAGTAATGCAATTTATATGTCATCTTTTCGTGTATATTTAACTTTTCTTGTATATTTTAGACATTCTTTTATTCACATTTTATGGTAATCCCCTGACATTTTCTGCCGTGAAGGGAATTTGTCACTTACCAATGTACACCTATATTTTAAATTTGGTAGGACAAATAAAGATTTATTTATTGGTGAGGGGAATGAAGGGATCCTCTTACCAAGAGGCTTAAGTTCTGTAAATTGCAGTGGTTGGAGACTAGGCACCTGCAAGGTGATCTGATTGAGATGTATAAGACCTTGAATGGGTTGAGCACGCTGAATTCTGATGGGATTCTTCCACTTGCTCAGATTACGAACCTAAGGGGGCATAAATTCAAATTGAGGAAAGACAGTTGTAGAATAGATGTGCAGAAATTTGCTGTAGCCATCGGGTGGTTAATTGCTGGAACAAACTTCCATCTGTCGTGGAAGTTGATAGCTTAAATAAATTCAAAGAACAACTGGACAAACATTGAGGGAGTGGTTGTGTGAAAATTTTTTTTTTTTTTTTTTTTTTTATGGCTGTTGCTACATAAGCTCATACGCTTGCTTTCTTGCATCACATGCCTGTATTACTATCTACAAGATTCGCCCTACGGATCAAATGCATTTTATTAGATTTAAAAAAAAAAAAAATTTAACAAGTATTTCTTGCCAAAATGCATTTTAATATGAATTAGTACAATGACACAGAGCTTAAGAACAATGCAATTCAAATTTCAGGTGAATAACATCGAAGACTGGCAATTTCCGGAGCCAGATTGCCATGGCACCTAAAATATATTCAATGGCATTTAGCATTTTCTGCAATATTGTTCTAAAATTTTTTTTGTATTCACATATGAAACGTTTTGAAATTTACCCCTTGTCTTTTCTTTAAAATGCTTGACGATAAACTGCTGACCGTTATGGCTACAAAAAAAAAAAAAAAAAAAAAAAAAATGGCCTGCACGTTTTGTTATGACGCAAACCTCATTGAAAGCTGTGGTGAAGGATCCAGCCCAGCAACTAATAAGATTCAGATTTCGTTATGATAGTGTGAAATCGAAAAAAGTTAGAAGAAATATTATTATGCTTTCCTTACACAACGCATTTGATAAATATTTGATTTTGTTGTGATTTTTTTCCCTTCTATACAAAAAAAAAAAAAAAAAAACTTTCAGTTGATCAAAATTACGAAAAGAATACCTGTTTATAAACTTTATTAGAAGAGTCCATAACTCCTATGAGTTTTTTGAAGTTAATAAAGCTTGTCACAAGAACTTAACAAGCTCTTCTGACCTAAACGATCTTTTGTGACGGTAATACCGCAAAGCCAGCTGCCACTGAAGAAGTAAGAAAATACCACGAAACGTTTGACTCCATTATGTACATATTTCCAAATCGTAGATAAACATAATTAAACCAACGTAGATTTGAGTGCTTTATTATCTTCAAATAACCAGTTTATCTTCACACTAGCCTCTCGAGGAATATCTACGATCATCCTATGTATTTATTCTTACTAATGATTGCTAAACATAATTAAACTAACATAGGTTTGAGTACATACTTTATTATCTACAAATAACAATTTTAGCTTCGCACCAGCCGCTCGAGGAATATCTACAATCATCCTGTGTATTTATTCCTACTAATGATCGTTGAATTTTATGCTCTACGCGCTCACCAACATAAAATTAAGATTATTACATTATGTACCATATGACATGGAAACCTTGCAGAAGCAGCATGTAAACTGAACACCCTTTCTTCTACGCTAGAATATTTTTTGATGGGACATTAAATCCACATTGAGTATCACTGTTCATAAGTATCAAATCCCAATCGAAACAAAAAATTTTCCGAATACGAAGTTTTGAGAAGTTCCCGTGCAAAGTGATGCATGCCACTCGATTGACATCGGAAATATGCTTTTCGGAACACTACAGGAAGTTTCCAGTGGTCGTATACGTAATTATTTGCAGTTGCTCAAACGGCCCAATTATTATAGGGCTGATTTTTTATTTTATTTATTATTATTTTATTGAAGCACTTTTACTGTTAATCTGACTCGCTTATTTTCAAAGTAATGCGCCGATCACTTATGTGTGCATTACTTTAGGAACAAACCATTGAATGTTTTATTTCGAGCCAATTACTTTTATCATTTGCATTGATTATATCGAGAAACTTATATGATTTGTTCCTTTGGCTGTAACTTCAACATTTCCTTAAAAATTCCCTCCGTGATATTGTAGTGCAGTTGTTTCCAAACTTGTACCACTAGAATCATACTTGGAGTTAAACAATGCTATATATTCGCCCAAAATCTAAAGCGTGGTTACCACTGAACTCAAGGAGTTTTTTCGTGACCTCGGTTCGCACGGTTTTGGAACGACTAGTCACTAGTGTATCTGGTTTGCTCTTTATTATCACGTTTGGAGAGGCCTATATTCAAAAGACCGATGGAGTTCTTAAAAGGCCTATTCAGCCGGCGTTGTAGTTAGCCAATCTCAAGCGGAGGGAGCACAGTCTATCTCCACCCCTCTCCCTCCAAGAGTTTTTCATTCTACACAGGATACAGTTTGGCCAGTGAATACGCATTCATACAGACAATGAAAGTAAAAAATAAATAAATAAAAAAAAAAAAAAACTGGAACGGCCATACCATGTGAATTGGGCCATTGTGACTAAAAGTGGTCGATTCATCAAACAAAACTTCTGAAACAAGATTGACTTGTCACTACAGTGTCATAATCGATGTTAACAATTTTTTTTGTCACTCCAGTGATTATAATTATTCTATTAGTAATATTTGATTGCTAACGAAAGGATAATCGGGATGAAAACTTAACTACCTACCCACTTATCGTTACTGATATAAGAAATTGGCGAGTTGCTGTTGTATAAAATATATCCAAAATATTAAAAATTGATAATAATAACAATTTGATTAGTTTTAATAGTTTGAAGACATACGAACAGAAATTATCGAAGGTACGGGAAAGTTTTTTAATTAACTTTTACTGACAACTGTAATATAAATTTATTTCATCAAATGCTTTTATTGGTGCTCAATATAACTTCGAATGTGCATTTATAACCGAATTTATTGTGTTTTACTTTAGCCACATCAGATGGGGGTAATAGTCAAATAAATTAGAGGAGGATTGGGTAGCGGGGATTGAAATTCTTCCTCCCCTCGTGGATATGAGCATACCTATGGAATATATACTAGCACAATTTTAAACTTTTATTACGTTATTCTTAAACTTGATAAAATGATATAACTTAATTATAGTTCATATACAGTAATTAGGAAATGACGTTATGTAGTGATTTTCCACAATTTTTTTCTTCCTACATAATCATTATTATACCACGTGAATTTGTTTTAAAAAATTGTTTAGCCTTATGGACTAATGTATTTATACAGTTAGGTAACGTGTCAGGAACCTTGGGGGTGGTGGGTTCGTTAAGGTTTTCCCGAAACCTTACCTAGTTGTATCTCACTTGGTATAATAGTGATTATTTAGGGCGAAAAATTAATTATAGTTGTTTTGTTTTGTTTGTGGGTTTTTCAGCATCCAACTATTTTGGTGAAACTCGTCTGTGTGTGTTCACAGGCCAAGTTACATATTTCGGGGGATGAAAAACCGAAGCTGTTACTGTACTCTGTTTTTGGCGAATCAGCGACGCCCTCGCGGTAGTACAGTTTGTAAAATTTTTATGGAGGAATTTTTATGGGCTTTTTTCACAACATGGCTGAGTTCGTCGGTCTCAGGCGAGGGTAGCATGGTTTTTCCTCCCCGAAACTCTGATTTTTCGTCCAGCAAACAGAAAATCGACCTCAGAGCACACGCAATTTACAGACAAAATACACGGAGCAATATGGCCTTAGTCACTGATGCTTTTAAAAAAAAACCATCTACTACAACAACAGAAACAGCGACTTAGATCGTATCGCGCCGATGTGTGTTATATTTGTATAAGTGTGTGTTCACAGGACCATTTTCTTGTTGTGCTGGCTGAAAAACCGGAATAACTCACTGGGAAAACCCTTTGCCCGAGATCGGCTAACTACAGCCTCGATTGAAAAGGACTTCCTCCAATTATCGACGGGAACCGAATCCAGAACTCTCCAACCGAGTGACAAGTGGTGAACCCACTACTGTATACTGTCACGGAGGACATTAATACCTTATAAAGAAATCTGTAAAAATAATATGTAAAAAGAAAGATAAACAACTTTTAGCCACACATTTCTTTAAGCCGATTTCAACTGCCACTGCCTTAACTTCCTCTGCGTCCAGGTCTTCCATCAATAAATGACCCTGTCATTCCCAGAGTGTCAATCCTCGTGACTGGAACGACCTCCTTTTTTGTTGTTACTTAAGTATTAAGTATTTGCCTGGGGTTTGCCGATGCCTAACATAGCGATTGTTGAGGGTCATCTGTAATTTTAAAGAACGTTGAGGGGGCCCCCTGAAAACATTTCTCGAGCCCTCTTGTCACTACCATTCGGTCTGTGTCGTTAAGTATCTGTCTACTTTCTAAATAGAGACGTAAATTATGAGAATTTATAACCACACACTACATATTTTAAGCAGGCAGACTCCCACCATATCCCAAATATTACGCGCTCTGACAAGTGTGTAGCACATATTAGAAATTCTGGAAACTTTACAGTCCGAGTAGGTTGATTGTATTGCATCGGAATGTAAGCGGATACAAGAGCTTGCCATGCTGATCGGAATGTATACTCTTTTTTAAGTTATTCAATTGCAGACTTCTCAGCTCGATTTCTCGGAAACAGAATCTTGTCTTGATGTTTTCATATCTGAACTGTAACTTACGAAATTCGAAGTAGTTGCATATTTTATATTTTGTTTCTTAGAAGAAAATAAAGCGAGGAGGGGAATGGGTGTTCTGGCTTTTTTCTGCTAATGAGAGGAAAACTCTCAAAGTAATTAGAGTAAGCTAAGATGATTTAGTTAAACAGCATACACTGCCATAGTGCTTGGGCAAATTGTACTGTATCACTGTACTCTAGTTCTGTGTGGGAAGTAGGAGTTTCCAAATTGGGAGTTATATAGTCTGTTCTAGGTCATATGCTGTCTAGACTTTTCAGGCGTCGTGGGTGTAGGCATGGTTGTGTAAGTGAGCGTGATTTTCATAATCTAAACAAACGCTATTTTGTCGAAAAACTCTTCCGAGTGTACGATAACTTTTAGAGACAGAGATCAATTTAAAAATAAAACGAAGAATTAAGAATTGATATTCATTTTTCATGGGAGTTTTACGTTTTTTTATACGTAACTTCCTTATGAAACTGAATTTCATATAGCTACGTTGGAGAGTTACCTGTTATTCAACACCGGCACGTGTGAAATATAAACAGACGTGCCAGTGTTGAATAACATAATTTCCCTGCAAAGCAATAGTCTATCAGTAATTTTTAGATCAGTAATTTTATCATTACTCTTACATAATATCTCACAAAGAGTTTATATAAAGAATCCCTATGAAATTTCATCACTAAAAGAAACTATTCTCAGTGTGCAATAGATGAGCTATTCTGCACTAAATCAGTGCAAGTTTCAGGGTATTTTTTCACACTATTTTGCTAAACAAAGCTCCAGTTGAATACTCAAATTTTGCACCTTTTTTTTTAATTACCTCAAATTAAATTACATTGTTCAAATTTCAGTAAGTGAGGGGAGGGGTCCAATCCAAATAACTGAGTTCTATGTGGGAAGATCGACTTCTCAGTTAATTATGAGAATTTTAGCCTTCTGAAGTAGTA
The DNA here is from genome assembly GCF_048544385.1 of Mastigoproctus giganteus. NCBI lineage: Eukaryota > Metazoa > Arthropoda > Arachnida > Uropygi > Thelyphonidae > Mastigoproctus > Mastigoproctus giganteus. Next base: position 74,784,102 of record NC_143575.1, on the reverse strand, counting down.
AGAAATTTTATTTTAATTTTATTTATTAAGTAATCGCTAGGGTGATTATTCTTATTATTCATACTCATACCAGGGTACTGTGAAAAATCGCGTACACGAATTTTGTTTAAATGTTGGATGACAAGTTGAGTAACAGAATATTCGTTAACTGGTTGAGTTCAAAATACGCTTACGAAATATATGCTACCATGTTACTTGAACTATCATATATTCCGAACTATAAGGCACACTTCTTTTCTTTTTTTTTTCCAGGAAAGTGTTGCGCAAAATTCCCCTGCGTCTTATGGTCCGAAGGTATACTAGGTGATTCAGCCCCCCCCCCCATCAGACTGTATATCATCGTTACTCATGCCACTTTCATCACTCAGGCATGAACGATGCCTAACTCATGCCACTCTAGACCCACCTTTTATTCTCAATTGAAGATCAATAAAATCATACTTCTAGAAACATAGTATTTCTTCAAAAAATGTAGCATCAGCCTGAGGTTTGCCGATGCCTAACATCGCGATTGTTGAGGGACATCGGTAATTATAAAAAATGTTCGGGGGGAGATCCTGAAAACATTTCTTGAGCCCTCTCGACAATTAGTTTGAAGAAGGTGAAAGTTCAGATCATAATAATGGCGATGTCGTGAATTTTTATTTCAGACCCTCCCCCCCAAATTTGCCTTCTGAAACTGTCCTAAGACCTCTCTGTGAATTTCACATTTGCAGTAATGAGACTTACGTCCACTTCTATTGCACAGACGAAAAAAGAATGCAAATTCAATGGAAGCGTCGATACTGTTCTGATGGGGTATCTAGCCTTCCGCTGATGAGGAGACAATAAGTACAGAAATGAAATGGTCGTTGAGGAAGAGAGAGGAAGGATGACACCATATTAACAATAAGCAAAATGATATGATATTTCTCTTTTTAGAGGAATGTTATTTTAAAGTGCAGGATACTGCATTTGGGTTGCAGTAATCCCAGAATAATATATGCGTAGTACCAAAATCAAGGTAGTTGATAATTAAAAAAACACTTGGACAAATTGTATGGTCAGATGTGAAAATCTGGCTAGTGAAGATGGGCTTCTAGGACAGTTCATGGATTTCCGTCAGTGATGAAGAGGTTATTGTCCCATTGTGTAAAACAGTGGTTAGGCCATTTCTTGAGCACTGATTTGGAAACGGTTAGAGAAGAACATAAAGATTGATTTCTGAAGGTTACTCTTATCGAGAAAGAGTTGATTGTAAATTGCAACGTTTCAAAACTAAACATCTGCATCGTGACCTAAATGAAGTGTTTGGCTTTAAAAGGGTTGAGTGAACTAAGTGCTGATGAAATTTTCACTCTTTGTCAGACGACACACATATAAGGGGAAATATTAATTTTGCAGAATAAAGATGAGGAAATTTGTCTAGAGCCAGAGAGCAATTGAATATTAGAATGAATTATATCTAGCGTTGTGGAAATCTGGATAAAAATAAGTGTTGGGACAAATAAAAGGATCAGAACGAACTTATCTCGTCTAAACTTGTTTCCATGTATCATTTTGCTAATACTAAATAAATAATGCAACTTTTGTTTTTAAGTAGTAATGAGAGAACAAATATGGGGATTGAGATGTGGGAAACTGTTTCAATAAGTTAAAAATCGCGTTACATAATTTGTGATTGGTTCTGTACGAGATTGCTTTCATGTCTGAGAAGGAACCGAAATCGGGATGCAGAGTAGATAATTTACTGTACTTTCCTCATTTCAAAAACCCTTTTATTCATGTAGCTGCCTTTACAATTATGGCGAAAAAATGGCCTGTGCGGCATTGTTCGTTGACGATGCACTTCATGGTAGGTTGACCATTACGGATATGTACTTGTACTTGCACACATATAAAGCTATTTAACAGAGTTATTTGTGAATATTAGGAATGACGGAAATGGGCGAGACTACTAACTGGCGATGCTTGTTGATCTTGAATGCCTGTGTTGTGTAATCTGCTGGATTTAATATCAATAGCTGCCAGAGGACGAAAAAGTAGGTTAAATTTTAATTCATCTATTTCAGGCCATTTGAAGTTAAAAGGTGTTGAAGTATAACAGCGTTTGACTACAGTGAACGGATTCTTTTGAAGGTTAGAAATAAGAGGTTTCTACAACTTACAGTGCTTTGGTAATTAACATTTTATGCATTATTTTTAAATTAATACAGGGTGTGTAAGCGTATTTATATTTGGATAATTATTTTATAATTAAAATTATTTATTTCATCAGAGCAGATCTGTTATTGTAATAATATACACGTTTTTCGTATTTGATATCTGTTTAGTTTTTAATTGGGAAAATTAAGTGTCTGTTTTAGAAAATCGTGCAAGCCCAAGAAAATTTTATTTATTAAGCCGAAAGCAATCTAACGCTTCTTCCCTGGGAAGAGAAACGGAGGTCATCAACACTAAAACCGGAAGCAGAAATTGTGACTTGAATGAACTGCTTAATTTTGTTATTAAAAAAACTTGATTCCAAAAAGGAATCTGGCATTTTGCTTGTTAATGAAAAAAGAGTAATCGGTGTTGACTTTTAACTGGCTTCATGTCGATATGTTGCATTAACTGCGGTTTGAATTGATTGAAGAAAATTTACAGCAAAATAATTTTGATTTAAAGCGTTGGCAAAAGTTCAGTTTGAACGGAGCGAATTGCAGAAATTAAATTTTTTACGAAATTTATCAATGTCGAATTACAAAAGTAAGTCTGTAAAACTGTTTGTAGCAAATTAGTTTTGCTCTTCGTAACGTACACCATCGAGCCCTTGCCAACTCATTTATTTGCCTTAATGTTTTGAATTTACTAATTTTTCAAGACCTATCTGAGGAAGTAGATTGTTCCAGGTTTTGACATTTCGATATTTTAAGCTTGTTTGTCCTGTGAATTTTCTTACAATAGGATGAAATCTTTGGAGGGTATATTTTAGAAACCTGTTATAACTTTATATATATATATATATATTTATATTTATTTATATTTTATTGCATCACCTTTTCTGTGGTAACCAATGTGTATATATATATATATATATATATATATATATATATCTTCTGCATCTAAAAAATACTGGGTTTTCTCTTTCGCTCTCGACATTACTTTACTTTTCTTCCGAACAGCTGTTCACTCTGTACAAATCGCAAATCCACCCTACCTCGGAATATTGTTTCCACATCTGGGGCGGTGCTCCCAAAACCTCTCTCAGGCCTTTTAGATTCCATTAAAAAAATGGGCAGTCAGGTTAAATAATGATTCATTTCTAACAAAGTCTCTCCACTCTGTCTCATAGACGTTCTGTTTCTGCTGCAGGCCTTCTCTATAGATTTTCCATGGGTACTGTTCTTCTGAATTGTGTTCTATAACTCCTGCTCTCTTCCAAACCAGTCCGAACACGTGCCGCCACCAGCCAACATCCATTTACTGTCCAACTTCAAACTCACGGAACCAACTTTTCTTCTTCCTCATTTATTCATTCAACTTCCTTTTTGACTTACTAACGAACTGGATGACGTAGAAACACATCTGCATGACTTGAAACAGTATGTTAGTGAAGTCGGAATACCAACAAGTCAACGTTCATTTATGGAACCAATATTACACCACCCTTTTCCCAATACTTCTTCCGAAGAGCCCACTCTGGGGAGTAAGCTCGCTTCCACTGTGACCCCCACCTCATATGTGTGAGGAAGCGAAAACAAATGAATGTGTGAAACTTCGGAAAAAAGCAACTCCCTATCTAAAGCAAGTCCTTCAGGAGAAATGCTACTCTACTAAGCTGCCATTTCCGTGAATACGTGATTCACATGTTTCCCCTGCAGTTGCCGAGGCACCTTGTATAACCAGAACCACCCTGACCTCTGTAGGCCCAAAAAATTGTCCAACTACTTCGACTTTTACTGTGGGTGCCACATTTATGGAGTCAATTGCAACTCCTCTGGATGAAAACCAGAACATCCAACCGACACATGATGCTTCTAACCCTAGTGTCGCTATGGGAACTACAAAAGTGTCTGTTGACAAGAACCCCTCACCAATTTCTCAGGCAAGAAGACTTGAAGAATACCAAATTTCAGCTGTTTGCACCAAAGAAAGGATCTTCGTATCCAGACTTGGCCCTGAGACAAAAGCCGAGAGTATCAAAACCCTTTTCTTGATGGAATATGGGTTAGAAGTGGATGTGAAGAAATTAAGAACCAAACACCCATCCTATGCCTCCTTCCTAGTGATATGCCCAACTAACGCGACCAACACTGTATTGAACCAGAACAACTGGCCGCCTGGAACACCGGTTAAGCATTTTAACGAAAGGCGTCCCATGGGGTCACAAAGACACAGACACAACTTGCAACCCAATCCAAAATAGCAACTAATGGCTGGTATGGAGACCGAATCAAATACCGTGCAACTACGATATTTTCTTCAAAATGTCAGGAGTTTATCTAATAAGCTCCATCCGCTCCTAACACTTATCTCTCAGAGAAACTGACCTCATCTGTTTAACGGAATCCTGGCTATCAAGTGATAGACAAATCGATATACTTCTTCAAGGTACCCCTTACAAAAGTATCGGAAACTGCAGGGGGTTGAGAAGCGGAGGGGGTGTTCAATTATTCTTCCCAATACAATGGCAGGCGACAAGAGTTATACTAAGTCAATCTAATAACTTTGAAGTTTTATATGTGTAACACTGGTGAACCGGCAAGTGAGGATGCAACTCTGTTTGGTCTACCTCCCTCCTGGCCACACTGAAGAAACACGGATTGAACTTCAGACCTGGCTAGTTGCTAGCCTAGCCCCTGCTCAACTAACAGTTGTGGGAGGAGACTTCAATATGCCTGTCCCAAGACATGTTATAGCTCTTCAAGACTTCAATATGCCTGTCCCAAGACATGTTAAAGCTCTGCAAGACTTAAAATTAACCTTGAACTCTTTAGACCTCAGAAGACATATCACACCGCCAACGAGAGCAGGCCAAGCTTTAGACCTTGTTTTCCACAACTTTCCTAACTCTAACAACCTGCCAAACTCTTTCGCATTTTCTTCCGATCACTCACCTATTACCTGTGCCTTCTCTTTATCAGCGGTATCAGGAACTCAAGTTAGAAATTATAATTCAGATACCCACTCTCAACTAATATTTTCTACAAAATTCTGGAAACCTGAAATAGTCATCAACCATCTTTCCACCATTAATTGGAATAATTTATTTTCACTATCCACTGAAGAGGCAATCCAATCCTTAGCTGAGCAGTTGAGACATATGGCCCATGATTGGTGCATCTAAACAAGTCAGAATTAGCGAGAGAACCCAGCGATGGTTTCATCCGGACATGAAAACCGCCTTTAGACGTAAGCAGAGGGCATATAGAAAATGGATAAGATCCAGAAACAGTACGACCACGAAACCTTTAAAAGGGAGAGAGCTCACTTCCTGCGCCTCAAGAGAGGAGCACATCAACAGTATATCTTGTCCCAAATTAAGAAGTCCCAGAGTATTTCCTCGAAATACAACAATCACTTTAACATGGAAGGAAAGCTATTTGAGGAGTGGACGCGCATATCTTTTGTCCATCCAGATGCGACCAAAGAAACCGCAATCCTGCCTAGTCTAACTGGGAAAACCCCAAATTCTATGGATGATATAATAGTTACTAAGCAACAGCTCATTGACGTGATAAATAGCCAGCCCAAAAAGGCTACAACTTGACCTGATGGCTTTCCACTGTTTATGGTCAAGGTATGCTCTGTGTACATTGTGGATCTCCTCCTTAACATCTTCCGGAAGATTCTAAATACAGGCGCAATACCTGAACTCTGGAAATCTTATGTCAAACCAGTCCCTAAAATTGGAAACCCCAAGACTGCTAAAGACTTCCGTCCAATTGCCATAGGATGTACTTTTAATAAAGTTTTTTTGAAAAACTAATACATCCAGTAATTATCCAGCACTGTTTTTCTCACCGACCACCTTACCTCCACACAGTCCTACACCACAGGTCCACGACCTCAAATCTCCTCGATACTCTCTTCAGAGCACAAAAGGCCCTGAATGACAAAGCTCAACTGGACACTATTTTTTTTTTTTTATATTAAATCTGCTTATGACACTGTGTCAATCCCTACCCTTTTATACATCCTAAAAGAATATTTCAAGGCATCAAACCAAATAGTCAGCATTCTGGAGTCTTTACTACACCAGAGAGAGCTAATTATAGAAAATGGATCTCACAAAAAAACTATTTATGCAACGAGGGGGGTGCCTCAGGGTGGGGTGATGTCGACCACCCTCTTTGCAATTCTTCTTGAACCATTCCTTGCTGCACATCCAAATCTCTGCTCCTTCGCCGATAGTTTAAAATTTTTTTATTATTTCAAAAGATCCCAAACAGATTCAAGAAATTAATAATCAGACCTCCAATCAAATTCAACAATTAATAGATTATTTACAGCTAGCTGGACTCCAACTAAACAATGCGAAGTCAGCCCACATGACAATTACGAAGAGGAAGTTCAGGAATGACATCCGAGTTGTAGTTAATGGCGAGACGATTCCAAACGTATCATCGCATACTGACCTAGGGTTAACGTGGGATGAAGATTTAAATTTCAAAGATCACTTCCTGAAGACAAAGAAGAAGAAGCATTCTGGGCTATCCACCAGGAGCTCGTAGGCTGCCACAACACCAATCTGCTTTGTCAATACATTGATCGGTGTCTCACTTCTATACCTTTTATATGCATCTGAAATCTGGTCCTCAGCATCTGCCTCTCTGCGTAACAGATTCTTGGCGGTGGAATACTGGATTCTGCGGTGGCTGAACCGTTTAGGACTGAATCCGTTCATTATCTCCAAATCTATTCTTCTAGTCAATCTAGGCATAACCCCTGGAAACTTACTGTTCTCAAAAAAAATCTGTCCACACTCTCTAAGCTGCTAACCCGTCAGATCGATGCCCCATCGATAGAGGATATTATCTCACTTCCCAAAGCAAGTAATAGAAACCACCAGAGCGGGCAACGTCCCCTTAGGATGAAGCTCACTATCCTGGACTCCCTGAAAGGAATGTTCCCGTGTGCCTTCTCTTTACCATAGATCCAAATAAGTTCTTCACCTTCTCCATAGATCCAAATAAGTTCGGAGAAAAAATAGAAGATACAGAAGCGAAATTATCGATGAAATCTTGACCAAATCACCAGAATTATTATAAAATGCGAGCTTTATTATATGAGAAATGTAAATAATTTAATACAAAAATATAAAGCAAAGCAAATTGTAATGACAGAAAAAATATGTAGGACAACCTGTATTTGTAATTGCAATATTAATTTAATATCAGTTTTATTTTTAAAGTTACTGCTATTAAGTGAATAATTTTCTAAACAATTTCATTATTTTAAATATCAAAAATTTGTATAAAATTGTACGCTGTATTTAAAAAATATATATTTGTACACCCTCCTAGACCACTGGCTGTTCAGGGGGTGAACCTAAGGTTAATAAACAGATGATAATAATAATAACTGCATTAGAAAATTTATTAATTTCTTTAATCATAGTAAGAAGTCTATTAAAATATCTAAAGATATTTTTAGCTTTTTAAAATTATTCTTGAAAATATTTAAATAGTTGAAGGTAACATTAAGTTTCCAATGAATACAGAAAGCAATTGATATAACAGCAATATGACTATGTGAGCTATCACAGACCGTGGTGTGCATGTGATAGACAAGTATCGGCGTATTAACGGTCGACTAACAAAGAGGCCCTCCTGATTTACTTATTAATTATTATTATTTTTTTAAATTTTAAACTTTCTTCATTTATATGTCGTATAATCGACTGCATTGTACGTCTCATTTGTCCAGTTTTCGCGGAGCGAGTTCAAAATACTTAAAGGTGTTTGTTTGTTATTTGGTTTTTAGGAGCATTAGCAACTAAGGCCATATTGCTCCGGGATATGCGGTGGCCATTCCCTGACCTTTCCGCATCCTCCGTATTTGGTGGTGACGGGCTCGAACTCCGGTCTAATCAAGAAGCGTGTGCTACGCACTGCTGCTCCTTCCCACCTGGCTACGGAGGCGCCTACTTAAAGGTGTGAAATAAAAGCTATTATTATTTTTTTTTCTGGCTGTGATCGGTTCAGAGTTATTCAAGATCAGTGTGAGGGCCTCTTTTACTTCGTAGCCACATTTTCTGAAGAATTTTTTATTTTCTTAATGGCTACGTTATTAGGTAGAAAAATTAAAAAGAAATATGATTATTTCGATCAAATCAAAAGTAATTTTTCTACGTCATTCCGGTTGTTTAGGAAATTTTGCGCCTATCATTTTAATAACAATTTTTATTAAGACTCTTCAGTTGTTTTAATTATCTTCTGGTTTTTCACTTTAACTTTTGGTTTTAGACTGCTCGCTGTCGTCTGCTTTACCTTCCTTCTTATGTAGTTGCTTTCACCAGTTCTTGAAATTCATCTTGCAGTGAGCTTTTCCTTATAGTGTAGTAGGCCTGCTAAATTTTGGAATGCATCCAATTTTTATTCTAACAATTCCAAATTTCAATTTTCCAGTAGAACGTACTAATGCGTAGAAAACTAAAGGAAAACTGTAAAGTTTGTTATTTGAATGAGAGTAAATGTTTATAAAAACTAATTATTTATTAAAGGTGGGAAAATGTACCGTATAGTAGCCACTTCTCACTCGTTGTGGAGAGCGATTTGGGTTCAAGTTCCGTCGGAGACTGGAGGAATTCTTAAGTAACCCGTTAACCGGTGATGGAGGGGTCAGCTTAACCTTACCGTGAGTTATTATAGGTGACAGTACAAACATTACGATTTGATAAGTGTACAATTATTCCACTTCACAACTATGCCATACTTAACACCATTTGTTTGCACGTAGAAGGTATTCACAAGTTTTTCCGATCTCGATATCCATGAAGAGAGAAATTACAATACTTTTTAAGAAAATTTTAAAGAATTATCCAATTTCTGAAGACATTTATGTACTTCTTATTATTCTAATAAACATTTTTAATGGTTTGACTGTTTTAACTACTTCACTTCTGGTCGTGAAGGGTTTGTTCAACAAGGCTAATTTTCTCTTTGCAATTAGAATTCTAATTGCAAAGAGAAAATTAAATCGACGAATTTTTTTTTCTGTCAAAGACATTCTCTATATGACAGAAAATAGTATGACAACATTGACTTGACTTGGCACATTATCGCCTCAGACGCTGATGCTCCATAAAAAGCTTTAACACTCACTCACTCCCCCCCCACAGCATATGGCGATTAAATTTTTTTAAATATCACGTGATCGTACACTGTTATTCGAACACTTTGTTGTTATGATGTTTTATAGGCTTTCTGGGCTCGCCAATTTTGGATATTTTCATTCAAATTACATGAAACTGCGCAACGTATGGAATTCATAAAACACGTGACCAGCAATTGGCAACAAATATTTTATGCTACATAATGAAACGAATGTGAAATTTACGACGACGGATGAGGAAAATGAAATTTTATCTAATTTCCTTGTAAGAAGTGTTATTAATGCTTGTACTCAGAAGCGTATACGATAATGCAGTTTAAATTTACCTCTTAAGTCCATATCATGTGTAGTGAATATGGTCTGCCTGTCAATTTTGATTTAAACCTATCAAGAACGTCACATTTAAGTGATGTATTTAAGATTCTTCTGTAAGAAAAACTAGGATTTGATTTTTAGTGGTTTGTCCTGTTCGTTTCATATGATTAAAGAGTACTGTGGGGGAGGAGGGAGACATTCCAGAATATCGCGGTGGGGGAGAGTAGAATTTTGTAATTTAAATTTAGAACTACAATTTGTTGTTCGACTCTTTCTCCATCACCATTAAGACAGTGAGCGACTCTCGAGAAGATTGGCGTTATATTTGAATGGTGTTTCGGCTGTGGATATTGTATGTAAGGTGCTTGAACACATTGAATATAAAAATAATGATAATAATAATAGAAAATAAAAATGAAATAGATAATGATAGAGAGAAGTTGTCAAAACCCCTGACCTTGTGGCCATGAAGGACTGTATTGCAATGTACGTAAGATATCTGTTATTATTGCAATAAAAATTATATCAGATAACTTTTTAATGTTTAATATTTCTAATGATCATGAAGCCTACACCAAAAATAACTTAACGAGAATCATTGTAAATTTTTACAAGTTTTTTCAATAGATGTTAAATAATAAAAATAAATAGCACCATTAAAATCTAAGTTCTTTATTTACCCTTTGCCAAGTTTCATCAAAATCCTTCAAATAGTTACCACTGGAGGGAGCGTTTTTTTTTTTTTTTATTATTTTTTTTTAATTGAGTAAGACCAGTAGAGATTAATCGTCAAAGTTTACTCTATGATTTTAAATCGAGTCTAATTGCCAAAGAATCCCATATGAAAGGTTAGTAAATGCTTTATGCAGAGGTTCCCAAGCTTTCTCGGTTCACGGTGCTCTTAGTGTCCCATTAATTTTTTTCATGGCATCCCTAGGCCAAAAGAAATACCTAACACAGTGGTTTTCGACCTTTTTAATATATATACCTATATAATATTTTTTTTCTTTATATAGAGGTACTAAATAAAGATCAATTATAGATCACCACAAAATTAAAAAGATACGATACAATGGATACCGTACACCTTTTTATAATGAAATAAATATACAAATTAAAAAAATATAATTAATAATCATAACTTTAAGTAACTTAGACCCAAATTACACCGCATCCCTAGAACGTTGTTGCGGCATGCTAGTGTGCCGCGGCACCCAGGTTGAAAACCACTGGCTTTATGGGATCAAGCGTGGTTCAATGAATTTAAATTTGGAAAAACAAATTTTGAAGATGAACCTCGCTTAGGAAGGCCATCAACAGCTGTCACGCTTGAAAAAAAATTAAGCTAGTAAGATTTTTACTGAGAGAGGATAGAAGAATTGCGTATGGATAGTTAGAGAAAGATGTGAGCACTGGATCAGCAGCAATTGATATCATCATTAATGGTCATTTAAAATACAGGAAGCGTGTTATCAAATAGGTACAGCACAGTTTGAATGATGATCAAAAAGTTGCTCGTGTCGAATGGTGGCATTTCATGCTTCAAAAGTTTGAAGAAGGCAAATCCAAGGCTATTTATGATATTGTTACAGGTGATGAAATTTGGATATACAATTTTGTTTCAGAAACAAAGCAACAATCAACCATTTGGTGTTCTCAAACAATCCCCCCACCCATGAAAGTTTGCCGAGCCAGAAGTATTGGAAATACTTCTGGCTCGGCAAAAGTAAAGGTCGCTTGTTTCTTCAGAAAAAATGGATTTTTATAAATTGTAAAGCTGGACGATCGAAAGACTGTCAACAGTGAGTGGTATACTATTAAATGTTTTCCTAAAGTGTTTGAAAAAATCATTCAAAACAAACTTAAAAAAACTACTTAAAGGGAACTTGTTTCACCATGATAGCGCGAGGGCACACACTTCAGCTCCGACATTACACTTTTTTTAGCCACTTCCAGTGTTCAATCAGTCACCCTTCCACCTTATTCTTCAGATTTAGCACTTTGTAATTTCTTTTATTACTAAAAATCATTCTACTCAAAGGGAAAAAAGTTGAGAGGGTGAAGCAGCTTTTCAAGCATTTATTGATGGAATAAATATCGCCTCCAAAGAAGACTGGTCAAACTGCTTTGACAGTTGGTTTAGAAGGTTGAAAACTTGAATGGATGCTAAGTGGGAATACTTTGAGAAACTGTAAAAGTTTGAAGTATGTAACTTTAATAAAATCATATGATTGCAAAAACTTTTGGGATCGCCCTTGTAATTGTCTTCAGCTTTTGTTTTAAAGAGAGTTTGAAACACTTCTAGTCAACCATACAGTCATTACAAAACTCAGAATTTTTGTGTTTTTGACTATAAATGCATTATGTTTGGTTCGATTTGCTTGAAAATGAAAAAATGAATTCGAGTACCATTTTGGACTTCAAGTTTTCTAGAATATATTTTTATCTCATTTCTAAGCATCGAATCTCGAATTCTGAAGATTCGAAACTGTTTATGTTCCCAATCAATGCAATGTAGAAGACTATTAGTCTGATTTAAAATAAATAAAAAATCTCTACTCAGGAAGTGGTTAATTAAATGCGTTTCTAAAAAGTAGACCTCTTAATCTAAACATTATTTTAAAAGCTTTGGAATAGACTTTGATTGCAATTCACTTGAATGTCTTTCAATTTTAATTTTTCCGTACTTTTTGGTAGCTAGTAACAGTTAATTATCTCAATAAGTAAAATCGATACGCTACGTGAAAGCTTTGATTTTATATGTAGGTGTGCATCTTAGACAGAGAAACATTTTGTCGCCCAGGGTGTGGAAGTTGCTATCCCTAGAACCTGTTCGGTTGTTCGTTCAGTGCCCTTTTGATCTCAAGGAAATGTGTGGGCCAACAGGAAACATGGCGCAGAGCTTGTCCATTAAAGGATAGAAAACAGGCGTGCCAAGGGTACCAACATTCTCTGCAAGGCATATTAATGAGAAATTCAGCCAATGATAGGAACTTTTATTTCAGTAGACAAACTTTGTTTTTAATTTGAAAATAAGACGCTGATTCTTAACCGCCTTCTTATTTTTAAGTAGTTTTACAACCAGTCGGGCCCTTTTTGACTCACTGTCTGAATATTTTCGCTTCTTTTCATTAGCAAAAACGTACTGACAGTATGTCTTATGTTCAGATTTTTTTTTTTTTTTTTTTTTTTTACGATTAACATCTTATCATATATTTGCTTGGGCATTTTGAGCTTCAGCGCCTGTTCTGTGCTCTTCTGATACTGCCATAGTTTATTACATGGCTGTCCAACTGGAGGTTCACCAGATGGTCATGTACAGCTCAAGAGCTCTCTAAAAACAAAATAAAACCTACTGTATATATACAGTATTATATTTTATTTATGATACTGATGTGAGCGAGTACATAAAGTATATTTTGACGTTCTCGTGGTCAGAATTTAGCCAAATTGGTTTATTACATCCAAAGAATAATAATGATTTATCCGCAGATAATGTGCCCGTGTATTTCGAATACTTCAACTTAATATCTCAAACATATTTTGAGTTGAGTTGTTACTTTTCCTCCATTTCTTTCAGAAAAGAATCATGAATCTGATATCTATCGAATTTTCGCTTGTTTGTGATTTAATGACAGTTCCGAACGCAAGTCACACTGGGTGTGCGTGTGAAGGGACAGTTTACCCCTCATGTTCTGGGGTGATAGCGTAGGCAATAAAGGGGGTGGGGAATCCAATCTTAGCGGAATCCTTGATTTTTCCACTGGCTCCATCTTTGGCGTGTGTATGTGTGCGCATGCCTTCAGAATTTCGAGGGTCTTAGATCGGTGTGCGGCAATCGAATTCTGCTTATCGGCATCCACTCTGTGAGTCTGATTGCAATTGGGTATATCCTCCATCCGAAAGGCTTTAAGTTAGCATAGATGCCTAATATTCTGAAAGATTACCAACTAAGTATTAACCAATAACACGATTAGGTTGTCTGGAGCCCTGGCGTATATATTTTTAGAAGCCCTAAAAATAAAATCGCAAGTTGGACACTGGAGGAACTCCGTCACTGCTTCCCGATAAATCTGGCCTCTGTATTAAACAGCATGGGTAGGAGTGACGCTTGGCGGACCAACGCTCAACAAAATTGCCGAGCATCTCTGTTAGTTGACCAGCACTTTTGATATTTGTTTAGCCTTGAAACCGATCAGCAACTCTAAATCTTCTGCGGTACCTTAATACTGTACTGTATTTTCAAAAACAAGTTAATGTGCGCAGTGCTTACATCTCAGGCGCGTTAGCAAACAGTAATAATTCATAGTTTAAGAAAAGGACAAAGAGAACGACTTTTATGTTGAACCGAGATCATTTCGTTACTGCGCATATGCCACATTCCTTCAACCAGTGCATGGCAACAAACATAATATTTAGTGCTTTAGCCTAAAATATAAAACTTCATGAAAATCCGTCCACTAGGAGCCGAGTTATTACATGCTTGTGGATGGATATGAATTTGCATAATAAGCTTATTATGCAAATATGATAACGCGCCTAACAATGATCAATACATAACTTGTTAATGTACGCATTTAAGTTACATTTCGGGTGCGTTCGATTGTGAAGTAAATGTCGCAAGAGTAAAAAAAAAAAAAAAAAAAAACCTTCTGCCCTGTACTCAATAAGTGTTTTAGAATCTTATACATGGGTAGTTATGTGAGATTTGTGTAAGTTATCTTTTTAATGGGGAAGCGGGTGCAGATGCACAGGAGGTACGAGCTAGGATTTCGAAATTAAATTTGATATAGAGGGTCCAGAAGAACCTGAAATTTTTAAATGGACCAAGGTTTCTGTCCCAAATGCATCCGCAATGATTCTGTGGAGGGGGAAGAAGGGCTGGGGCTGTGGAATCTGAATTAAAGCCGCCCTAGGTGCCAACAAAATAATCTGAAACTTTATTTTCGTTTATCTGTAGTTATAGGAATGGGGGAACTGGAGAATCATGGAATCAGAATTGGACCCAAAACCTTCTTAGGAAGCAACATAACATCTCAAAAACTTTCATCAATTGTAGTTTTAGTGCATACTAATATTAAGATATAATTCTTGAAATATAGCTAAAAAATTGAAAAAATTCTCTAACTAACAAGACTGCTAAGCTTGTTTTGAAGAAGAGTGCTCGACTGCTTCACAGAAAGGATCATAAACCCTGCATCAAGCTTGTTCAGATGTTTTTTGACATTGTCAAGGTGATGCGGCTGGATTTACCCAGGGCGCAGTTGTTCCAGGAACCAAAAGCCACAGGGGACTCCGGACCAACGTAATTACTACAAGTAGTCCATGGCCCCAGACTAACAAAATCCTGTATTTACCAAGGCTATAAATTCGATAACTATATATATATATATATTTTTTTTTTTTTTTTTTTTGTAATGTCTTAAGAAATAATCGATATTTCTTCCCCAGGCTCAACAGCAGGTTATTTAAGACTTAGTTTTATATGAAGGTTACGAAGGCTTCAACGTAAAGTGATTTATTTAATAAATGAAAAGATATATGAGTGGGTTTGCTGTTTGTATATACTCGCTAGGATTAGGATCATGTAGTGATTAATTGCAAAAATTATAAAGTCTCTGCGCCAAATTCTCATTTTAACATCAGTCTTCTTAACACTCTCAGTTCTGCACAAAACAGAAGCAGGTCCAGTACTCTATGAGCAACATATTTTAAGTTAACCAGTAAGGATATCACCGTATGACTACACGGTCAATTATATCTGCAGCAGCAACAACCTCAATCTGTGAAATGAAGATGAACTGCTCGGTTGGTCATACAAAGTGGGCAATTGAAATCTTGATTTTTAGCTAAGAAACATACGGCCTTGTTTCCTCTTAAAATTCCAACAGTTCCTGCTTCCTTTTGTAAATATTTTAATAAAATAGAAGGAAATTAAAATATTCGCAAGAAATGTCGAACCAGAAAAGTGAAAAAGACGTCATTACCAAAGTTTTCTCGTGAATCTCCATACGTTCACTAACTTCTAGTTGGGGAACACTACTTTAGAAAACAGTACATGCTAAAGCTATTATGGAATTTTTTAATTAAATAAACATTAGCTCCAAATTAGTGTTTCGAGCATAATTATTTGAACCTCCCTCCACTCCTTCCATACAGGCTGTTATACGGATAACTTGTCTAAGATCCATATAGAATGTTGTCTAGGCGCTGCAGATTTAAAAATTCGCCCCTGCGTTACCATAGTGCTTAGCACGTCTCCCCTGCCAACCAACTTTGTTTTCTTTCTTTTTCCTTATCTTCCTAGTCTTGGAAGATATCTGTGTTGTACATAATTTTACAATGTGTATATTTATTGCAACGATTATGTTTTGCTCTTTTATTGAAGATAGGTAGATAATAGCTTTGTTTCGCAACCTTGTTATTAAAAACATAGCCTACATTAACTTCAAAAATTCCGTGCACCAATAAATAAATATATATCAATTCTTATTTTAACATCATCTATCCCTAATTTACAGGCTGATGTAATGTTTAATCGTTAGCATTAATCTGATCTGTTACATTTAAATTTTAAAATTAAGGTCTTCATTGTTTTCATCTTTTAAGGTTTAAAGTTATATTAATAGCTCTTAGTTACTTTCGTCTGTATCTTAAAAAATCGGAATTTATCAATCAACAGTTCTGAAAATCCTTTGTGTGTTAGTATGCAAATGATGCAGGGAAGCGGGCTTTCTCTGCATAATATAAAATAATGAAAACAGACTATTCGTACTGTTCCCATTCCCACAAGATAAATTTCTTTTGAAATATAGAGAGAGCAGACCTTCCTCATTCATTTTGCTGAATCCCTTGTACACATCAATCAGATCTCCCCTTAGATTTTGGTCAAACATGCAGTCTGCACTATGTAAGCCATTCTTCATATGTGCACTCATCACCAATCAGGTCGCCCTTCTCTGAAGTTCCATGTCTTTATTTTTAGATGCTGTCCCTAGACCTGAATACAATACTCCAAATGTTTTATGTCGCTTTTTCATCTTTCGCACCCCATTACAGTTTCTTCTCTTTCCGTACACACCCACACCCTTATCGTAGATCCATCTTGTCTTGTTTTCGGACGTTCTGTTGACACCCTATTCCGTTCACTCCCTCTTCTTTCCTTTTTGAGGGAGAAGAAAGTGGCTTTTACCCGTGTCCCTTGCTATTTAGCAGCTTTTTAATTTATTTTTAAGACTATTGATTATTTATTTATTTCGGCTTAACGAATTTGTTTTCGAATCCTTCGGCATTTTTCTTTGATAAACGCCCACTGTCTGAAGTGAAGGATAGAATATGAAAGAGGATTTTTTTTTTTTTTTTTTTTTTTGTTCTTGTGGAAATTTCTCTCTTGGAGTTAATAGTTAATAATTGTTTCTTATTGAGATGGAGACCTTTTCTTTGCTAGAATAAGCTTAGTGAAGAAGAGCCCAGCCGCTTCGAGTAGAAAGAATTGTTTAAATATAGAAAGAAGAGAATAAATGAAAACCGAGGAAAATGCAGTCGGTAACCAAGGGAAACATCTCATTCCAACTGTTCATAATGTTAAATGTAAAGGCATCAAACTACGTTGTGGTAGACAGTTTTCTCATTTCACACGTAGTCAAGTGGTCAGGGTATATAAGTACACGCATATCAGTGACCATGGCTTAAACCTGCGAGACTACTAAATACGGCAATGTTCCAATGTTCCTTACACGGCAATGTGATCTTATTTGGTCGTCCTGGAGTATAAAAATGAAATTTATTTTTATTTATTTTTTTTATTTAATGGGTATGGGTTAGTCTTTCATTTAAGGATTGGTCTGATAAGTAACGAAACACAATTTTATAATAATTTCAGGCAAATCAAACAGATTGGGATGTATCTGAAGTTCAGCTGGCTCACTGGCGCTTTTGCTTTATGCATTGAGATCACTCTGGACACAATATCAGACAATACCCAGACCTAAAAGAACGTTCCATTCATCTGTAATATGGGGGCATCAATGCAATAGTCGCTAATAATTTTAAGAGTATAACTTGTAAATTGGTCTTCCCCTAGGGTAGAAAAGTTTCATTCCTGATTTATAATTGCGATAAGTTCTTGCTTGGAGATACTGATCGTGCTAGCACGTAGCATATTAATTGAGTCATTGCTCCTTGGTGCATCTATCACTGTTTTTGACGATGTGGAGGACTGAAAGTTTTGGTTGGCCCATTTCACTGAATGCAGTGCACTAAGGACGCTTGTTTTGGTGTGATGAAGAGTAACGGAAGAGATTCTTGTTGCCATGCTTAGTGTTTTTGTCTGTATAGGAGCAGAGCTTCAGCAGCTGAAATACTTTTCTCTTTAATCGGCCTGGGGTTATTACAATCAGGTATATTTGCTTGGCAGTGGGATTAGAGTTTGAAGAAGAGCGCCGAAGGTCGGTGGCTCAATTTAAAATAGCTGGTATCTGCTTCTCCAAAAAAAATTCTTTCAAATTGGTGTTTTTGGTGTGTGGCAGTGGGGAGGGGGAGCAGTACTCAAGACTCAGATTGTCAACGAAGTTATTCCATGTCTGAGTTAAGACTGGAATTGGAAGATTGAAGTCGCCTATTATTTTGAGGCCATTTTCAGAAATTTCCGTCGCAAGCCAGTTGTTACAGGTAAAACGAGCAGCAAGAGTTTTTATATATGCAATAAGCTTTCGCTGTGAAAGAATGAGAAACATAAACAGTCAATATAGCTTCGAAATTGTATGCGAAGGTTATATGTTTTCGATGTCTGAAATAGGATTGTACACCCCCCCCCCATACACTTTTTTGAAATGAAACTTCTTTAGGCACGCTCCACACAGTTTTCAGATGAGAGTAACTTTCGTTCGTGGATTGACAAAAAACGCAACGAAAATGCGACTGTTGCCATAAGTAAACTTATTACAGGCACCCTGAACAGCCAACTGTCGTACTAGGATAAATGCCCCGTTTTCGTGCGATCACCGAACTTAAGCAGCGTTAGGCATGTTTAGTAATTGGTAGGGTGATCACTTGCGAATACCCAGTGTAATTGACTTTTCCCCATCCTTTCTTTCTTTTTTTTTTTTTTTGTTTTTCTTTTATTAACCTGTGGAAAATACTGTATTCTTCCGATTTTCACGTATCATTTAAATTTGTTAACTGGTAAGGTAATAAAGTGTAAATCTGTGCTTTATATCTTTACTTTTATAGCCTGTGGATAATGTTCCTCCTATTTTCGCTTATTAGAATCGCCGTTAATAGAATTAAAATTCAATTCGTAAACGTGATCACAAATGACCGGCGCTTACTACATAATTTATTGTGAACGGTATTTTGTTATGGAGCGTCCATCGTAAAGTGATTTGATTGCACAGTGAATCAATCGTAAAGCGGGGAAGGGAGTACACTGTAGCGAGCGCTATAAGGCGTATAGAACACGTGCAATCCGTCCGGAGATTGACAAAATTCGCCAGGAAAATGCGACACGAACTGATTCATCCCCCACCATTGTACCACTCCGTATCAGGCACGAGCTACGCATGACCCATAAGTCAGTACCCCTATTTATTGCGTTATGCCACTTCTTTCATTTTCCACCGTATTTAATAATAAACGGAAAAAAATTACAATTCAACATGTCGAAGGCTAATAGTGAAAGTTGCAAGGCGTATAGAGCATGTATACGTGCAATTCGACCACCGAAACCATCTCCGTTGAGTACAAAGGAGAGATTTGGCGCCTCACGTAGCCGAGTGGTCAGGAGCGCGGATGCAGTAGCACATGCTCTTTGAGTGGACCTGAGTTCAAGCCCGTGACTACTAAATATGATTAATGTTTGTATTGATTGATGATTTATTGTAAACTCCACTGACCTGGTGGTCGTGCCGGAGTATAAACAAGAACATTTAAGCTATTTCGACAGTGGAAGAAATTACAGCGTGCGATGGAGTTGAACAAAGAAGCCAAAGCCGGAGAAGGTCCATCCACATCTTCAGAGCCTTACATCTCCCCAGAAATGTTAGAAGTGAATTTGGAAGAAGGAGTCATGGAAGCTGATATTGCAAATGAAAACGATGAAGAGTCCTCGAAGCCCAGTCGTAAACGAAAACCGAAGCCAAAACCGACTGCCATAAGTACTCCATCAAATTATTCAACACGTAACGAGCGTAAGCAAAAGGATTTTAAGAAACACTGAAGCATCCACGCACAGTTTAAACATACATTCCCTGAATGATTTCGGTTCAGTCTGTTCCATGTGTGATCGGCTTTGTTCCAAGAACGATGTGAAGATTGTAGCAGCTCGAGGTCATGCTATTCTTGAAATAGCAATTCCAAATGAGAATGTAAGTTAAATGTCGGCCTGTAACAGGTGTCGTGGCTCTCTCAAGAACAAAGTGATTCCGGCTGTATCGAAGTCAAATGGTTTGAAATATCATCCGATGCCACAGCACTTGCCGAAACTAGGTTTGGTAACGAAACGTCTCATATCTCCATGGCTTCCATTCATGCAGATTCGTCGCCTGCGGTGTTTATATGGTCAATATGGATTCTCGGTAAAGTGATAAATGTTCGCCTAAAGAAGTTTCATTTAACTTCCGCTATGCATGCTCGGCACACACAATTTTTTTTTTTTTTTTTTTTTTCTTTTTGGGCAGGAAACGATATTTCACCATAACCGAGTTTAGTATTGGACTGCAACGACTCGTCTTTCAGCTAGGTTTCAATTAGGATGATAAAATCAGAAGAGTTTAAAGATAATATCTTGGGGAGATATTAAGCTTAGCTTATGTGTTACATATTCATTGAAAATTCCATACATAATACTAAATGAACACAAATTGAACCGTGACAGTTTAAAACACCGGCCATTAGCAACCAACGCTTCTACGCCCTCCATTAATCATAAAAAAATATATTTTTAGCTTCATCAATGTTTATAATAGAAAAATAATGTGCACCTCTGTAACAGAAAGAGGAAATTCCTCTTGATGTATTCAACGCCCATGATTGTCACTTTATTTAAAATTTTAAGATGAAATTGCTATGAATTTTAATATAATAGCATTTATAAAGTGACCAGACGTCCCGGATTTCAGTCGTTTGCCCCGCATTGCAAACTGTCCCGGATATGTAGCCTCCATACTTAATGGAAAACATAATGCAAAATGATTTGCATTATGTTTGCCAGGAACCAATGGTACAACGGAAACAGTTTTTTCGATAGTAAATAAGCTGTGGACGTCAACAAAAACACGGCTGACCGTAGGAACGCTGAAAGCAATATTACAAATTAAGTGCAATTTTGCTGATTATTGTGAAGAATTTTACGAAGAAATTCTTAATAATGAAGAATTATTAAGAAAAATTCACTTTTTTTTTTTTTGATTTGGTAGTTGTTGGCGCATCGGCTTCTGTGGCCATATTGCACCTCCCAAGGTTTTTGCAGTACTTTGATCCAAGCCCGAGGCGGGAATCGAACCCGCGACCTTTGGGTTGCCGGTTAGGTGCTTTACCCACTCGGCTAGCCCGGTCGGCAAAAATTCACTCAGCAGAAAAATATATTTAATTATATTATTTAATTTCTCTTGTTTTTATTGTTAAAAGAAGTACGGTATGTATTAATTTATTATTATTATTATTGCTCTTTTATATTATTTAAATTATGGGTATTGCTACCAAGTACACAGGGTGGTTGTTATGTCTGGTGTTACTGTTGATTGAGAAACTCTCTGACTATTCTACAGGTGTTCAGGATTCCGACTTTCTGGAGTTCCTTGTAAGTGTTCGTTGGGAGACCTATTGCTGCTAGGCTGTTATGTAGGGTCTTTGGCACCATACCAGTGGTTGACACGATGAACGAGATGGTCATTACTTGTTGCATATGCCACATCTCTTTGATCTCCTGTCTTAGGTTCGTGTACTTCCTGATTTTTTTCCCCATGGGTTTTCTGCAGGTTGCCAGTGTTGGGTATCGCTATGTCAATCAGATAGGTAGCCTTTTCCTTCTTGTCTACAGGGGTTATGTCCAGTCTGTTGTGCGGTATTGTCTTATACGTTATTATGGCGCGGTCCCAGTACAAATTGTGAGTTGGTGGTCTCTAGTACTGCCTGGGGTTCGTACTTGTAGTACGGTACACTTTCCTGGACAAATTGGTATTTACTTGCTAGCTTCTGATGTATTATCATGGCTACTTGGTGTCTATGAGTGTACTCAGTCTGAGTGATCACCTTGCATCCGCAGTAATGTGTTGAATCGTTTCTGAGGCCAGGTGGCATCGTCGACATGTGTCATCGGACACTTCTGGCTCCTTTGCGATGTATTTTCTATAGGTTCTGGTGTTAATTACCTGGTCTTGGATGGCGAGCATGAATCCTTCAGTCTCGGGGAAGAGCGTCCGCTCGTGGGCCATGCATTGAAAGCAATTTTATTTTATCTATTTGACCTTGATGGAGATCATTGTAGTGTCTGCCGTGGAGTGTCTTCTCTGCCCATCTTTCTAGCTTCGTTCGTGCCTCTTGGTTGGGAGGGGACTCCTCGCTTAAGTTGAGTGGGGTATACCGCTTGTCTGTTTTCCTTATGGCCTAGTGGAGTGCCGCTGTGTGCCTCTGGAAGTAATCCTTCAGGTTAGCAATCGCTGTTTTCTGTTGCTCGATGAGGTCTATCAGGCCCTTCCTCCTTCTTTCCGAGCAATTGTCAGTCTCCCCACGGCTGACCGGGTGGTGTTTGCAGTTCTTGGTCATCATTGTCGTCTTTCTCATGATACCCTCCAGCTCGGTGTTAATCCAATCTATGACCCTGAAGGAGTATGTTAGCACTGGGACCGCATAGATGTTTATAGCTTTAACTGTGTTCCCTCCGTTCAGCTTTGCTTTCACCAGGCTTCTGAGTGTATTACTCTGATGGTATTTTTCGGTCAGGCAGGCCTTAATTTCATTGTGCTGTAACTGCTGAGCCTGCATCATCCCCAAGTGTTTGTAAGCCTCTCCCTCTGTCATTGCTTCGATATCTTTATCAGTCTGTAGCTAGTAGTTTCGGTTGACTAATTTTCCCTGGTGCAATCCGTGGGTCTTTCATTTGTCTAGACCAATTCCATTGTAATATCATTGCTGAATTCTTCGGTGATCCGGAGTAAGTAGTTACTGGAGTTGCTTCTTGGTTGCCGCGTAGAGCTTGATGTCATCCATGTACATGTTCTTCTTTCCTTCTTTGAGGTTATTATGGGCCCCATTATTATTATTATTATTATTTCACAGGAAAAACCTAACCTTTTTTCACTAAACAAAAATGAAAATCGATTAATAACATGACCCCTCTAATAAGTTTTCTTCTTCTAATTACAATTATTTTTCTCAGATCACATCCTTCACGCAACCCTCTGTTCGTTACGTAACACGAGGGTACCTATACTGAATTTCAGCCTTTCTGTGAAAAAAAAAAAAAATATATATATATATATACACACACGCTATATTTTTATTTATTTATTTTTTTAAAGAAGTTTGATATTTTATTTTATAAGTTTAGTTCAAAGAAGTCAATGTATTTAATTTATATTTTGTATATGAATATTTTTTTATATATAAAAAATATGTGTATATTGTTTCTGGGGGTTGAAAATCCTTCCCCTAGATGTCCTGCATTGGAATGCTAAGGATCTGGTCACTTTAACTGCATTTACGACTGTGAGTATTGAGAGCTCTAAATCGGTCTATTAAAAAAACAAGAGGAAACCTGGTTCCTACCCATGCGCACTGAAAACGCTGGCCTGCAGTCTAAATTGCGTTTATTATAAAGCCCTAAAAGAGCGATGGTGAGACTTTGCGTGCTACAAGAATAAGCTGAAAGAAAAATATAATAATGTTTGCGTACCATCTCTGCCTAAAATTAATAAATAGTCTTTCTTGTTGTTATAGTACTTTCGGTAGCCCAGTGGTTATAATTGCTGTTCTTCACACTGAGCGGAAAAAGGCTGGGTTCGAATCCCATCAATGACGCGAGGAGTATTGGCTTTTTTTCATTCGGTGGCGGAGTTAGTCGTCCTCAGACGAGAATAGCAAAGTCGGATTTTTCATCCAGCAAAACAGGCAAACCGACCAGAAAATATTTACACGCAGTTTGTGCATATAATACACACGGGTGGATGAGGTTGTTCTATGGTAATCCATTTAATATGGCAACATTTTGTTTTCCCCTTATTATTAAACAGGATGTTTCAAAAATGATGGTCAATAATTTAAAGGTGAAAAGTACAAACTAAAATAAGCAAAAGAGTCCCACTGAACATCGGGCCACAAATGAACAGTTTTCGAGATAATGCACATTTTCTGTTAAGATCCGCCACTCACTATGGGAGCACTATTTAGCAAAAAGCTGTGAATCCTTTGCTAAGGGTGGTTTTATTAAACATAAGATAATACATTTTTAATATTTGGTTTCAAAACCATAGGATTTTTACAGATGTTACAAGATGTTCTTTCCTCAACACCAGGTGTTATGCTTCTGGGCCTACCTGCTCCATGTGCGAAGGCGCCATGTTCTCTAAGACGTTGATGTACTCCGAATGTGCATCTGTTGGGCTGCCTTCGGAGGAAATGCTTCTGTACAAACGTGCAGTCTCGAGTGCACTGCCGTTGGCTTTACCATACTTGAAGTGCATGTCCGCATACTCTTCGTTGCTCTTTCCATGTTGACTATCCTTTGACAAGCACTAGTATGCCTGCTACGTCTCAGAGCATTGCGAGAGAGAGGGGGAAAGGTAGAGAATGAGCATAACCTAACCTAAACAAACAAGTCAGTGGTGGATCCCAACTCTGTACAGTTCACCTTGTCATTGGTGGATCCCAACTAGAAATGTGCAATATCTCGAAAACGATTCATTTAAGGACCCATGTTTACTAGGCTTTTTTTGCATATTGCAGTCCGTACAGTTCACCTTTAAATTATTGACCATCACTTTTGAAACACCCTGTAGAAAAGGTAAACCATGCTTGAATTTCCCAATGAGAACTTTGCGGCTATATAATTCTGCACATAATTACACTTACGGTTTCCCCACCAGATGATAGACTCTAAAACAAATTTGTATTTTTTTATATTATATAAAAACATATATTTTTTAATATTATATAATTTTCATATAATATAAAGTATGAAAAAGGCTATTTAAGCATGAGGAATGCATCTCCATTTCTACTGCCCAGGTAGTATGCTTGCATCGTTTTATTGTGAATACCTTCACAACGAGTTGCCTAGGTACTGCACTACTTCGAATAAGTAACACTTCTCTGGTAGAAAAGACTACTGTTACTTATTCTCAGATGGGCACCACCACCCAGACGGCACAGTTTCGAAACTAGTTGGCTTCATCATCGGTGGATGGGCAGGTACCCTATTGCAATAGTGACAACCCAGTTATGAAGTATAACTCCACAATATGAGAGATGCTTGATGGTGTGCATACTTCATAACTGGGTTGTCACTATTGCAACAGGGTACCTGCCCATCCACCCACCGACGATGAAGCCAACCAGCTTCGAAATGGTGCCGTCTGGGTGGTGGTGCCCATCTGAGAATAAGTAACAGTAGTCTTCTCTACCAGAGAAGCTTTAGTTATTAGAAGTAGTGCAATACCTAGGAAACTCGTTGTGACGGTATTCACAATATGAGATATAATAAAACGATGCATGCATACTACCTGGGTAGTACAGATGACGGGGATGCATTACTCATCTTAAACAGCCTTTTTCATACTCTGATATTTCGTCAAGAAATACACTGAATGATCACTGAATTATGACTACCTCTATGAAAACTGAATGAGACCTGTTGACCACGTGAGGTACGAGAGTGCGGAATTAGTCGACCTAAGTAGCATAGATAAGGTGTCAGTGGTTCAGTAGGAATTCCGAGCGTGATGGGTAAAGGAAGGATTTATCGGACTTTGATAAAAGACAGATTGTGGGTGCTAGACGAGCTGGTGCCTCGATTTCCCAACCGGCTGAACTGGTGGGGTGTTCGAGCGCCACCGTTGTTAAAGTGTATCAAGACTGGCGTCAAAATGGTCAAACAACGACCCGACGGCAAAACTGCAAAGGTCAGCGAAAGGTTGATGTTAGAGGTGAGCGCCGGGTCCGACGACTTGTACAGGCGAACACTGTTGAAGAGTTGACTACCCAATACAACATGGGCCAACCCGGAACAATATCTGGCATGACCATGCGTCGCGCGTATGAGCTATACCAGCAGACTACCCCTACAGCATCCTCTCCTAACCAAGGTTCATCGGCGTAAAAGACTCGCCTGGTGCAAAGAGCATGCAAGTTGGACGTTAGAAGACTGAAAGAAGTGTGCTGGTCGGATGAGTCACGTTATTTACTCCACACCGTGGATGGTCGTGTATGGATTTGGCGTCAACAACATGAGGCTCTTCATCCATCATGCATGGTATCAAAAGTGCAGGTCGGTGGAGGTGGTTGTATGGTGTGGGGCATGTTTCACTGGCAGGAACTTGGACTCCTGGTGTATGTGGAACAACGTATTAGTGGTCTCCGCTATCGTCAACTGCTTGCTGACTGTGTACACCCCGCTATGTTACACTTTTTCCCGAATGGCGATGGTGTCTTCCAAGATGACAATGCGCCGAGCCATCAAGCACTTGATGTGCAGGAATGGTTTGAGGAACACAGTTCTGACTTCTAGCATATCGATTGGCCTCCGAACTTCGCCGTTATCAATCCCATAGAGCACTTGTGGGACACTATGGAAAGGCATATCAGGCGTCTGGATACACCAATCACCCCCATACCTGCATTGCTGACAGAATTACACACAGCTTGGTTGGCCATACCTCTCGAACGCTTCCGACATCTTGTTGAATCAATGCCATGTCGGATAGATGCTGTACTGAGGGCAAAACGAGGACCTACGAAGTATTAGGTAGGTGGTCATAATTCAGTGATCACTCAGTGTATATTTAGATAATATAAAGTATTTTTAGTGGCTGCGTGCCCATGTACTTTTTCTTATGCATGCTTCTCGTGACTTGCGTGCCATCCCTTTCCTAGAATACACTGTTTACACAGTACAATATGTACAGTTTAATATATAGTGACACATACACACTGAACCCTTGTAGCCCTACTTGCCTCTGCGCACCCAATCGAAATCTTTCTTCTTAACAGAAAAATTGTGATTTTATCCTGACCTGGAGACCAATTTATTGGTCTCCAGGTCAGGATAAAATTGTAATTTTTGATGAGGCTATTTCCGTTTTGATGAAATTCATACATAAATTAATAGCTTATGATCTGAATTCTGGACCAACAAACATCAACGTACTCAAGAAATTCAAAACACTCCATAATTATTACGAAAACAATGAAAGAAGCAAATACGACACTTTATGTCAAAATCTTTTGCAAACCATATCAGTCAAAGGGCATTTCAATGTTTGGATAAAAAAAAAAATTTACAGATTAAATGTAATGAAGTGAATAACTGCTCTGGTGAGCACACCGAACTTCATTAATCTGGAAATTTAGGGTTGGAATTATACAGGTAAATAATTTTGCGTTAAAATGCATTGGCCATACGGCCCACTTTTTTTTTGTACATCTTTGGCCTAAATTAAATTTAAAAAAATAATAAAAAGTCTTACATTATCCAACTTCATTGGGCAATGGTGCACATCCTAGCTGTGGGCACCATTTTAAAATTATTTTTTGTTCTTTTCTCAGTACCTGCGAACAGAACTTTTAAACTGTAAATGAAAAAGAGGCCCACTGACATGCACTAAGAATCGATGATAAGCAAAGACTCTTCTGGATTTGAGAATGAGATTCATGTAGCACAAACTAACAAAAGTCTGGTTTGTATCTGAGAGTTCTGTGTACAAGAAGTTCTGGTGTTCAAAGCATCGGCAAGTACAGGGTTTGCCAGTCCTGACCAGTAAAGAAAAGCCTCGCGCTACACTAAATATGCTTCCTTATAGGTTCTAGAATGGCCAGGATATGGAGCTCAAAAATCCAGCTAATGTATTCCTTTTTTCTAGAGTTCATTGCGTGATTGGAGGTGGAATCACTGGCCTGGAAATAAACATTACAAAGAGATGGAACGCTCTGATCCGAGAGAGAGAGAGAGAGAGAGAGAGAGACAACCATTTTAAAAATACTTTTCTTTTTCGTAAGTTACAAAAAAAATAAAGCTACCAGATGTTCTTTCTGTTCTACATACTTTGTGTATTTTCGTATTAACTAATTAGATCAATATTGAAATAAGAATTATGTTCGACTTTTTTTATCCACTGTTGTATTTATGTGAATAAATGAACACGTTCGGCTGCATGTGGTTGTTAGTTGGCACGCTCAGACGAAAGCACTTGGAACAATTCCAGCATTTACACTTATGCTCTGCACACTGCAGTCTTTGATTCCAGAGATATTAATATGAGATACAGCTTACGTTATTGGTGGGCGCAGCTTTGACCTTTACTACATAAGGCTGATGTCACCATCTTTTACGAGACTGATTTTTCTGGAATGACATTTTTTGACAAGGTATCTGTGGTTGCATTAGCATTCGATGGGGCCTGTATTAGTTGCGAAATACCACAAATGTAATAATAAACATTACATTTGTAGTTTATTATTAACACTGACGTACCCAGAAATTTTGTCTTGGGGGAAAGAGGTATTTATTCATGTAGCCTCCCGTGGTTGTATCTGTATGAACATGCCAGTTTTCTCTTTTAATTAATGAATGACACCCCTGCAGTGAAAGTAAAGAAAATGTATGTTGCTCAAAAGATCTTTTACAAAACTTTTCTCCAAAAGTTTGCGGTCAAATAATAATTTGAAGCATGTGATCGAAATGGATTTGTTTTGCTATTATAGTTTTACTAGCTTTAGGGGCCCCTGTTTTAGAGGTCACAAGCGCCGAATGGAGTTAAAACTTAGAATAGGTATAGGTATGTTGAGGGTCTGATGGCTCCGGAGATTTCTCCCATCTCCGCGTATGTTCTGTGTATCGAGTGACAGTACCCTGTCTATGCCAGAGGTTTAAAAATAATGTATGGGTCATGTAGTATGTAGTTTGTTTTGCCCATTGTTCATCCGGCCTGTTGGCCGCCGGGCCCCCAGTGGAACCCGGCGACGGGTCCCACTGGGGGCCCGGCCCATACCTAGCGACGGGGACGCCGGCCGGGTGTACCAAGAGACTAATTATACTCTGGCAGGTCCTGCCACTTACTTTCCTGGAATTTCGGTGACTAGGACCTAAAATAAAGGTTGGAGTTATCGCTGTTGATTTAAGTAAAATTGCATTTAGAAAGCGCTGCGTGGGGTTTTACGCTGAAAGAACTATTTCTAGAGAGCCTAAAAGGTCGGGTAAAATTTGATGTGATTTAAATTTGGACACGTGGAGCAGTCGCTGTACAAGAGAAAGTAATGGGAGGGAGGGTGTAGACGGGGGGATGAAATAGGAAGAAGAGTGGGTCGGATAGGAAGGTGGCCCCCTATTTTCATTGAGGCATGTCCATGCCCCACGACAGTGAAAACTTAGAATAATTGAATTTATAATATATTTAAAAATACAATTGTTATTGTATAAATCAGTGAGATAGTACGCTTTTTCATAAAAGTAACACCTCGCCGATAATAATTTAATTATTTTTGTGCAAACAAAAGCTATTTCCGATGTTGGCCATAGGTGTCAAAGTTCCTAGTGGCTTCCTGCTTTCCTCTCGTGGCAGCTACAGCAAGAAACTCTAAAATGTCCTCAGGTAGATTGACCAGTTCGTTGTTCGTATTTTCTTGATTTTAAATGTACTGATTGTAGGGATTTCACATTTTTATTTTCAAGTGAGATATAAATCAGTAAACTACGTTTATTAGATAGCGGAACGTACTGTGTTAATGTTGAAGACCTTTCTAAGAAGTGGATTAATGCAGTTGACGGTTTATCTCTCGACTACCGAGCAGTATAAATTAATTAATTTTATCAGATTTTTTTTTTTTTTTGTAAGAATATGCAGTAAATATGTTAATCTGAATAGCTTTTCGTAGCCTAGTGGTCAGGCGCGCGGGTGCATAAGTACACGTGCCTTGAGTGACCGGGGTTCAAGCCCGTGACTGCTGAATACGGTGCTGTTTCTTGTATTCTGTCTATCTCGTGAACTCCTCTGATCATTTGGTCGTCCCGGAGTATAAACAGAAAATTTATTTATTTTCATATCTAACCGCCCTCGTGGGTAGCACAGTTGGTAGGATCGCCATCCTCCCCCACACCGGGTGGAAAAAGACCCGAGTTCGAATACCGTCTACGATGGGAGGAATTTTTATGGGTCTTTTTCACAACGTGGCTGAATTAGTAGGTTTTAGGCGAGGGTAGCATGGTTCTTTCTCCCCGGAAACTCGGGTTTTTCGTCCAGCCAACAGAAAGTCGACCTCAGAACACATCCAATTTACAGACAATATACACGGTGCAATATGGCCTTAGTCGCCGATGCTCCTAAAATCCAATCCAACAACAACGTCTAACCTGATCGGGGCACGCAAAATCATGGTATTCACAGTAGCGAAACCATCATACTATCAAATCCACCACCATGGGAGGGAGGGAGGGAGAGAGAGAGAGAACATGAAGCAGAGGACCTGATGGCTGCTTTTTTATGTTTGTTAAACTAGCACAGAGGTATATTCGAGAAATTCGGTCGCAGTGTGTAATTTCGTTACTGGAACTGCAGCTGCCTTCCATATGCTCTTCCCGTGTCAGAAGAAAGGGGAAAGACTACCTAAGTAAATAATCTTTATTGATAACCAGTAATCTAACAAAGTGGCGAGACCATTACAGGAAGACGAAAAATGTCCCATATTTCATCATATACTGTAATAAATGTATCTTTATCTTTTACGTGATTTTGGAAATGTATATATATTATTAGATTAATAAGTACTTAAATTTGCATAAATGTGTGCTTTTAAAACCCATTTTAGAATGTTTGATGGAAGTATTTAATTTTTTTAGGAAGTCTTAATTTAAAAAACAAATGTCCTTACATGATGGTCAAATGTCGGGGTAGTGAAGCGGACTCGTAGACTTGAGAGCCGTTTGTCTTCAAATTAAAAAAAAAAAAAAAAAAAATTCGCTTACGGGGTGAAAATTTACATTTCAGATAATAGCATTGTTTTAAACTGTATTTCACACATGAATTAATAAGTGCAGTAGCATATTATAAAAATACTATCTTATAACCTGTAAAACGACAGGGAAAGTACTGTAAATGAGGGAGGAAGGCGTTGCATTGTTGTAGTCATTTTACATACAATTTTTTATAACACTTGAGGGGGAACCCTACCACCTTCTCCTGAAATCTTTTTTTATTTTATTTATTTTTTTTTATTTTGGTAGTTGTTGGTGCATAGGCTTCTGTGGCCATAATGCACCTCCCAAGGTTTTTGCAGTACTTTGATCCAAGCCCGAGGCGGGAATCGAACCCACGACCTGTGGGTTGCCAGGCAGGCACTTTACCCACCCGGCTAGCCCGGTCGGCCTCGGCTAACTGCAGCCTCAATTGAAGAAACCTTTAGAATTTCCTCCGGCCTGAGACTGGATTGGAATCCAGACTTCTCCAAACGAATAACAAGTTTTCGTTTGGAGAAGTCTGGATTCCAATATTGTCATGGAGGGCTCCCCAACAGTGAAACATCGCTACCATGTATAAGAAAAATTGAAAATCTTGTTTAACCAAGAATAAGGGTCAAAAGTTGATTCTTATTCTTAAGTTCATCTTGATTGACATTTTAGAATGTAACAGTCTGCAGTGATTATTATGTTAAATTTTTGAAATAAATATTTTGTACTTCATGAACCTATCATTTCTCTCACTGTGTTGGAAATAAATAAGTCGCTGTGTCCAATGTTCTTAACCCAAAAACTGACGATTAGTCCACTGATTGTGGTATCCTTTAAAAGAGATTCTAGATTTAGCCGTACGTTCGCGATAATGCGAACTTATTGCGAATATAGAACTAGTATTAAAATAGCATAATGATGCAAAGCAACGAATTTAATATGCATTTACCAAAAAAGATAAAAAAATCCTTTCTCATATTATTCCTATAGTCAGAAAGTGCTTATCGAATTCTTCCAAGCCCTCCATCTCGGCAACCTTTTGCAAGTAACTTAATTCAACTTTCCACAGCTTGCTGCCCGATAAATTTCATAAATTCCAGTCTACTGTCTTTCCCTAAGATTTTATAATTGTGCCATCTGTTGCTTGTCTCACTCATCAGTGAGAATATTCGTCCCCATTCGTTTTACTAATCTTCCCTTAGGTCCCTATACACTTCAATCAGTCACCCCCCAAGAGTTGTCAAGTTTGTTTCACAGCTAGGAGAAAATGGCAGTAGCTGCCATTTTTCAGCAGCCCATACTTGCAGTCTGTCCAAATCCACTTCAAGCAACATAGCTTGGTTGTGATCGTTAACCAATCTCCCTACTTTATGTTGTCGATAAACTTTTGACCGTTCCTCTGTATTATCTCCTAAATATCAATTAGGAAGATATCCAGTCCATTCTGAAGAATATCCATTTATGACCACCCTCTGTTGGCGCCTCCGTAGCCAGGTGGGCAGGAGCAACAGTGCGTAGCACACGCTTCTTGATTAGACCGGGGTTCGAGCCCGTGACCACCAAATACGGAGGATGCAGAAAGGTCAGGGGAAGACCACCATATAACCCCGGAGCAATATGGCCTTAGTTGCTATTGCTCCTAAAAAAAAAAAAAAAATAACAATAATCACCCTCTGTTCCTGTCTTTCAACCAACCCCCAATCTGCTAATATCTTCCTTCTATTATTCTGACCTACTGTAATTTATACAATAAAACTCATTAGGAACCATATCAAAAGCCTTACTAAATCCAGATAACGTTAAATTTGCTTCTTTCATCTAACTGCTTTATAACCTCTTTAGTAATTTATCGGATTTTCCAGGCAAGATATTCATTTCATGATACTATGCTGAGACCCGTTTAAGATGCCATTCTTGTCAAGATGGTTCCGTATAGCTCTTTAGCTTAAGATCACATAATTTTACCAATCACCGTAGTTGAGCTCGTTGTTCTATAATTGCCAATTACTTCTTTAGAGACTGTGGGGACGTTGGTACGGTTCAAAGGAATCATCCGTGAATTTAATGCCGATCAAATTAGATTAAGGGAAAAGGTTACCAGGTGTCGATATAAAAAAAAAAAAAATTCCGAAACGGAAAGCTCGTTAATGTAATATATTTTTTTGTAATAATGAAGTATGTATATGACATTACGATGCTTATGACGAACTGGAACGTCCTTCCACTGCTCTCTGGTCCATTTCGAGCCCTGATTGCATCCAGCCGTTACCAATGGTTGGATGAAATCACTTGCCTTTTTCAGTATAGCAAGGTGTGCACCACCGTCCCTCCTGAATGTTTACACCTTCTCAGCCTCAATAGCTTTCCAGATAGGTGCTTCTTAGAACAGTTCAACCTGGCTTCACCATTCTCCACTTAGTATTAATGGGGTATTTCGGTAGTAGTAAAATACATGTTCAACTCGGCCGCCATTTTGACTGGATTGTCGATTATACCACCACTGATCTTGCAAGGGATTACTGAATTTACTCTGTGCTTTTCTGCACACATGAGTAGAACGCCTTTTTCTTCCATTCTTAGACTATACTTCGTGAATTCGTTGCAGACGCGTGGGAGAAAGGATCAAACTTGTTCTTGTACTAGAAAACTGTTTACAGCTTTTTAAGTCGCGTTTCTCATCCATCTGAAGCTCGCAGTACTTTCAAGGAGATTCTAATTTTCAGTTTCTCTGTTTAAAACTTTTTGAAATATATTACCCAACACTGTATAAAATATCGGATTATTTGAACTCTTATTGAACAAATTTTTGGCCACATACTCGTTAGATCTAACCATCCTGTGGGATATGAACTAGGTATGTGTTAAATTGTATGTTGAGTTCAGATAGTGCAGAAAATTGTAAACAGTACATTTTTGTTGCTCTGCAAAGTCATTAACCTTCTTCTGGCAGCATATTTAATCAAAGCCACAGCTTGGTAATAAATGAGTCGTGCGCCTGAATGCGACCTAGTTTCGGGTTGTTTTAATTTAATTAAATTCAGCTGCGCTAATAAAAGAGGGCAGCTGTTTTCCCAAACTTGGAATATTCCCATTAATTATGGAGGAACAGGTATTTTTGTGAAATGAATTATGGGCGTGTCAAATTTCACTGGAGCATAGAGTGCATTTACTCTCGCCCCCACAGTAGGAAACACTGAAAGTTTCTCACGTCAGGTCCAAAGGTTAATATGTTCTTACCGTGAATTTGTTTATAATCTTTGAAAAATAATAATTATATAAAAGTTTGCGCGCATATGTTGGGACTACTGATTTTCAAGATAAATTGTTTCTCTTCCATAATTATACTGTATTGTATAAATGTGAGATATCTGCAGACGTAGTTATTGTTTTTATTAATATCATCCATTTTCTGTTTGTATTCCGGCATGGCCACAAAGGTCAGATGAATTTACAAGATGGAGAGAATACAAGAACTGTGCTGTATTTACACTGAAGTGGGCTATAACTACGCTCAACTCAATCGCGTGTACTACTGTGCACTCGTTTGACCATTCGGCTGCAGCGGCTTGTCTACTTACCCCCTATATTGCAAATTTCGTGTTTCTTTTATTGCAGCGATTGTCTTTTATTTAAGTACTTTTTTTTATATATTAGAAACTACTGTTTACAGGATATGACAATTAGTCACTAACTGCTTATAGAGATATAACAATTGTATGACCGTACTTGGACTACTGTGCCCAAAAATGGAGGTCGCACCAAAAAAAAAAAAAAAATATCACGCCTCTTTGAAAGAGGCCAAAGGTGCACATGTTTTGTGAAATCTGCGAAAGGGCACTCATATGAGAAAAGCCTTCGAATATTTGGGCTCTAGAGCTTGGTAACCAGGCACCTTAGAGGGGGAGACCTCATCGAGGTCAATAAGGCTTGAAATATGAAAATGTTATAAATGATTCAGAATTAATGCCATACATTAAAATTACAGAGAATTATATATATATACACTGAGTTGTAGAAATTTTCTTTTAGCTAGCGTGTTGTTGATTACTGGAATAAGTTACCACCGTGGGTAACTTATTCCAGTAATCAGTTGACAGCCAAAATTCAAAAGTGAGCTGGACCTATGTGAGAAGAGAAACACGTTATTTTCTTTTTATTTTTTATGCAGTTTTATTTTATTTATGTTTTTATTTTATGTATTTTACTTGTTTATTTGTTCTTTTATAATTTTTTTGTCCAATGTAGCAAAAGCCAGTGGCTTTCTTGCACTATATGGTGGCGAATACTAATTTCTACAATAGCGCCTCCGTAGGCAGGAGCGGCTGTGCGTAGCACACGCTTCTTGATTAGACCGGGGTTCGAGCCCGTGACCACCAAATACGGAGGATGCGGAAAGGTCAGCGAATGACCACCGCATATCCCCGGAGCAATATGGTCTTAGTTGCTAATGCTCCTAAAAACCAAATAACAACAACTAATTTCTACGCACGTTGTTTTATTAGCCAGTCCTCAAGCGAGCCTATACATTGTCATCGGTTTCGTACTGTTTTATACAACTTTTCTTTGTGTTGTTGGTATTTTATCTTATTACATAATGCTCGTGTCACTTCAACCACCTAGCTATTATCTTAGTTTAGTCTTCTTTCTCTAAGCCTCCACTCTCTATCACTAATCCGAAATATTTAAACTCTTGGTTTTTACTATTAAAGGGGCAGAAGATGATTAATTTATCCGTTTGGTCCTGTGTGCTAAGAGCTTTCTAGTAATTTTTATTTAATTTTGATCCTTTGCTCTCTTTTAATTTAATAAAACAGCTTTTCACTTTACAAGTAAGGAGCTGTTTCATTTAAGTAAAGGTTGAGAAATGAAACTCGCCTTTCTTCCTTCCCCTCCTCTCGTATTCTAACGTTACTAATCTAACTAACCCAACAGCGGCTCGATCACTAAGTGGTTTCGTCTATATATGGCAAGCTGAAAACCTGGGAGAAGAAAGTAGCACTCCCAAGACCCACCATGAGTAGTAAAACTACTACTCCTACAGAGTTTCGTGAGAAAGACCTCGCCCAAAATTCTAAACGATTTCTCCAACTGATATAAAATTATTTTTGAGTTTCACGTAAGGAGGACCCGTGAAGTTGCTGAGGTAACGCCAGCAGTCTATTGCTAGGAGTTATGATTACATCTGTCTGTAGGCATAAATTATGCTAGTCTGTTGTGATATGATGTCAGATGAGTATACTAGAAACCAGTGGGAACTAAAAAGAGACAAACGTCATACAGTTGAATTGTCAGCTAACTGACCAATCACGCCAATTTCTCGGGAACACTTGTAAAACCCAAAGTCTGTCATGAGTTCCACACTATTTTCCATTGAAATAAATAGCACCACAAATCAACTCTGTCCACGTGTCGCACGCGCTACATGTAGATGATTTCAGTACCTCTTACCAAGCGCGGAATTTGGGAACAAGAGAAAGATAACCACAATGCGCAATTAACAATATCAGTAAATTGCCCCAGAAAAACGGGTTTAGAATTCAGAACAAAACAGACAGTATGTGTGCACTTTTGTATAAAGTAAAATTTACATTCTAACTCCTGAAATAATACTGCAAGGTCACATAATATCGGGTAACCAAAGCGTAAATTTTCTTGGACTTGACATAAGTTATCTTCATAGACCAATAATTGGTCTATTTTATTCTTAATTGCTTCATAATGAAGCAGTTAAGAATAAAATCCATGAAAGGATTTTATTCGCAATTTTCTTAAAATCTTTATGAAAACAACATTGGAAGTAGATCGTTTATACCTTGCTCAACCTTATTTTAAAGCACTAGTTTATTCGAAAACAGATTACGGAA
Source organism: Mastigoproctus giganteus (assembly GCF_048544385.1). NCBI lineage: Eukaryota > Metazoa > Arthropoda > Arachnida > Uropygi > Thelyphonidae > Mastigoproctus > Mastigoproctus giganteus. The sequence continues at coordinate 74,747,475 of NC_143575.1, read as the reverse complement.
CACCTGTCCTCGACTCAGCGCGAAAGAACGTCCTAAAATGTTAGATTCTATTCATCCTGGCGCACTGCGAATACCAACAGGGAACGTCTGCACTTCCCCTGCATATACATTGTCAATGTATATGCAATCTCTATACAGACATTAATAAATCACCTTTGTCCCGCAGAAGATAATAATTGACACTACTATATGCATATAAGATCCATAAGAGAACGTCCTACCTAGGGAGAATAGGCGATCCTATTCTCCCCATGATGGGAAAACATATACAGGAACAGCAAGTGCGTAAGCCAACCTCTGTACATCCACCACCAAGAACTACTGAATAACGCATAATCTCTGCATAGATAATGTTGAAAATCTGTAAGGACATATCATGGTACTGTACCACGAAACTCGTCCATAGCGTTGTGGTCGTTGCATATAAAACTGGAATAAAAACGCGTTACTGAACGCCAACTTTCAGCAACTAAGGCCGCCGTAGCCTAGTGGTCAGGCGCGCGGGTGCATAAGTATACGCGCCTTGAGTGACCGGGGTTCAAGCCCGTGACCACTGAATACGGTGCTGTTTCTTGTATTCTGTCTATCTTGTGAACTCCTCTGACCGTTTGGTCGTCCCGGAGTATAAACAGAAAATTTATTTTTATTTAAATGCAGCGAATAGGGCTCATTATCCCAATCAGTTACCAATGAACAATTACCAACACATATACGCACCAGTGGCGTAGCTACCATGTGAGCAGGCAAGGAAATTGCCTCCGGGCCCTTTAGGGGCCCGGCGTCTTTGGCTGTCTCCTGTTTTTGCAATTTTTATTAAGTAGGGGCCAGAACATGTTCTTTACCTCCGGGCCCAAAAAAGGGTAGCTACGCTACTGATACGCACACATACATACAGATAAGTCAAAATAAGATGACCACGTGGAAGCATCAGCAGTTTTTTCTTCAGAAGTTTGGTGTTAAACCAACTTGCAAAAGAATGCAGTGTTTACGCTGTATAATTAGATAGAAAGTAGTTCAGATAGCCCTAGGAGTGTAATATACTCCGATTCCTTAATGTAATCCAAGCCGTACAAACCACATGCAATATAAATCGTCCAGTTCTTCAGCAAATTAAACAGATAGTAATAGACTTAAAGAAAAAAAAAAAAAAAAGAAAACAGAATGCTTTTCTTCTAGATACCAGGACATAGGGGTATAAATGGAGGTAACAGGAAAAAATATCCCCCGGTAAAAATATACCATTTTCTAATTATTATTATAATACTTAACAGCATAAAAATATCCCCGGATAATAGGCATTTTCTTTCTGATTGTTTTGACATCGTGGAGGGAAGGTGCTTAGCTGAGGTAGTGTTTCTCCCCCATCCCTCTGTTTTAAAACCGATAAACGAGTTCAAGTGGGGGATAAAACCTAGGGGTATCAACCCAGGACAGTGGGAGGGGAAGTAGTGAGTGGCACCTGTCAATCAGTTCATTGTTTTTTGACCGTTAGTCAAAATATGCACTTGTACCCAAGATCTGGATAATAATAAATCAAATAATAAATCTTATTATTATTTAATTATAATAAGATTATTAGTAAATAATCTTATTATAATAATAACAAGAAAATAGGATATTTTTTCCGGGATTCATAAATGGAAATGAAGAAGCTAATAGAACAGCAAAATCAACCAAAAACTATCCGAAGTAATCGTTTCAAGTTCCACAACGATCACAGATAAGTCACTCAAAACCGTTATCTAACACAATGGCAGAACTCTTGCAAAAATAAACATCTAATAAATTATAACAATAAAACCATAAGTTGAGCATTGAAAGAAAGTTGTTCTGACCAGGATACGGATAGGACGTAAGTATATCACACCTGGTTGTCTCTACTTCCGATGCCAAACACGTGACACTGACCAAACAGTTAAACATATACAGTATTAATAGAATGCTCGTCATACGAAAACAATCGAAGGATTTTCACATCGTTAAATAAGGATAGGCAAAACATCACCTTAAAAGATATCCTAGGCACTCACGGAGACAACATCTACCGTATGCAGTGGAATGTCAGGCCGACCGGGCTAGCCGGATGGGTAAGGTGCTTGCCTGGAAACCCGCGGGTTCGAATCCCGCCTCGGGCTTGGATCAAAGTACTGCAAAAACCTTGGGAGGTGCATTATGGCCACAGAAGCCGATGCGCCAACAACTACCAAAAAAAAAAGAAAAGTGGAATGTCAGTGTAATTAATTCCTAAGGGCGAACAAAATAGTGTATATTCGTTATCATGAAATTTCGTTACAGTGAAGCGCAGTAAAAAAAAAAAGTCCGAATAAGTTACACGTTACAAATTTAATTATAACAAAACTTTTTTTTCTTATTGTATGTAGTTTTATATTTTTTAAATAAATTTAAAAATAATTGTTTTTTTTATTCTTGTTTTGAACGAAACCAAACTTTTTTTTTAAGTGACTCAACTTTTCAACTCATATTTAACAATATATTTTGGAAAACTAAATACTGTAGCTACCAAACCTTTTCAAATGTTATATTCAGCCCATAAATGGTGTTATTCAGTAAATTTACTCTGTCAGCGTTGTGCACAGAGTGTAATTACGAATCAAATTGCAAGCGAAGCTTAAAAACGTGATTCGTACAACCACAGATTAGTAGGTACAGTACTTATTTCGAGGGTTTAGTGTCAAACAACGTTAACTACAAAATTTCATTTTCTTTTTTGCGATAACTTAAGTTTTACTTTATACAAATATACTGTATCTTACTAGTACTTTAAAGGTTAGTACTTAGACTGCAAGTACATTTTCAGTAAACCAAGAAATTGTCAAATGACTTTTTTTTTTGGTTAATTACAAAAAAATTAGACAAAATGATTTTGTAGGTAACGTTGTTTGACACTAAACCTTCGATTTACCCGTACCTCCAGCAGCTTCTCACAGCTATTACATAACCGGACACGCTCTCTGTGTCTTATACAACGCAAGCGCAGTGGTATAACTTATATCTGAGCGTGCTCAGAGAAGCGCGTTTTTAAAGCATGCGTGTTTGTGTAACATCTGATTGAACTGCATGGCCGATGTGTTAAGTCTTAGTAAGCTACAAGAAAAATATTATTATTAAGTTGTATAAATGGAGCCCAATCAGCATTATGTTTCCCGTGTAAATCAACTAGATGCTGCAACTCTAGATAACGAATTATATCTGCTTCTTAAAAGTCAGTTGAATTCCGCTCTGAAATATATGCATCCTGGCTTCGTTCGTTTTGATCAAGAATGGGACACTTTACTGAAATTGTGTTTGCTGAAATTTTCACTCCTTCAGAATAATGCTACAGTTGGTCAGCAGTTGCTGGAATTAAAATATGTAGATAGTTCTGGTAAAGCAGCTCCAAGGTACAAGTTGTATTTATATGGAATATTTTCAACAATAATTCCTTGGATTAAAGTAAGACTAATTGACTGGTTACGGCCTGTGATGAGTGTTAGTGTTTTGGATAGGTGGAGCAGTAATTTATCCTGGCTCGAAAGTATGGTGAAAGTTGCACAGTTAATAAATTTTCTGTTATTTCTTCAACAAGCGAAGTACAGAAATGTTTCTGAACGTTTACTTTGCATGCGAAATATGGATGCTGCTCCCCAGGAGTTAAGGGAAGTACAGTATGAATACATGAACAGAGAATTATTATGGCATGGTTTTGCTGAATTTTTAACGTTCATATTACCCTTAATAAATTTCTATCGCTTGAAAGGTATTGTGAAAAGATTTCTTTGGCCAAAGAAAGTAGCATACGCTTCTAGAACTGCAACAGATTTATGCCACTGTGCTCTCTGTGGAGAATGGCCAACTATGCCTCATGATATTGGATGCCGTCACGTGTTTTGTTATTATTGCATTTCGAGTAATGTTATGGCAGATCCACAGTTCCGATGTAATTCATGTTATCACTGTGCTGAGGGTATTAGTAACGTAAAGCCTGTAGCTTTAATATAGGATCATTATATAAGGTTTGTTGTCAGTTTCTTCAGTTAAAATATGCATGGTTGTCATTTAGTGATCCACAAAAATATTAGTGTTAAATATATATTGACTAATTATGTACAGTTGACCCAAATATATATCAAAACTTGATTTTGCATGCTTCTTACAAATGAGTAATGTATATATTTCTTTTATAGTAGTGTTTATTGACACTAGTTACTGTATTTATTTTTTTTAAAATTAATAAATAAACAAGTGAAGAAAACTACATTTGAAGTCATTTCTAAATTTAAAAAAAATCACTTTTATTTGAATGCCAGTGCAACATCATTTGATAAACATGACAGATTAGCACACATTATCACAAATGAAAATAATTTTACAGTTATTGTTTTGAAGCCCATTGGCCCAAACATTCAGATTCATTTTGTGTATTATATATTTTTATATAAAGCTTTGTTATAAGTTTAAACAGTGTTGTCAAAAACGAAATGCACAAATTCATTTTTCATAAATGTGAAGTGAAGCAAAGGGTAATATAACAAGGGTAATATAGTTCAAAAGAGGAAAAAAATCAAAAATTTGCTGGAATGATATTCTTGCATTCTCCATATTATTATATATATATATATATATATATATATATAAATTTTTTTTTTTTTTTTTCTAAACAAAAATGCTGAAATACTATTCAAATGTATTTTAAGACCAGCTGCTATCTGTCATGCTATCTAAAACTTATGGAAAACGTTTCTTAACAAATTAAATGATACAGATTTGCCATAATCATGACACATGAATTTCAATGACAAATCCATGTCAAGAAGTTAGTCTCATTGCAACCCTTCAACATACTATTGACAAATTGTAATAGTTGTGCTTCATTTACGATAAGGAAAGAAGAAATTGCGGATGTGATGATGATCCAGATTCATCCTGGCAAATCAAGTGAATTCTGCTTACACAAGGTAGAAACTTCAGTTTCTACCTTGTGTAAGCAGTAATTTTCAAGTGCAGTTTTTAATAAATTATGAAAACTATGTATGAAACCATTTCATTTACTCCACACAAAAATAGTGCAGTTATAGCCTTTTATAATAAGCTTGGCGTGTGTAAATTATCTTCATATTACACCAGTTCTTTACAGATATCTAGTTCTGAAGTTTTTGAATAAAGGATAACGTAAAGATAGTATTAGCTATTTAAAAAAAAAAAAAAAAAAAAAAAATTAGTGGTGGGAAATAGTATTTTACTTCTAAGAAAAATTGCTTTAAATTGACCATCTCTCCGGAATAAGAAGTTAATGTCAATGCCTTAGCCAAAAGTAATAATACAACAAAGGTTATGATTATCAAAATTAATAATATCGTGATAATCATATTTTAATATTATACTGAATTTTGCCAGCAGAGATAAGGATGTGATTATCCTGTTGTATAAGGCAATGGTAAGTCCACATCTTGAGTACTGCACATACTGGGCTGGAAGTCTCATTTCAGGAGGGATGTTGATCTGTTGAAATAGGTGCAGAGAAGGGCAGTGAGATTAGAAGGGAACAAAAGGGTACTCTTACCAAGAAAGGCTTCAGTTCTGCAAATTGCAGCATCTAGAAACTCCAAACTAGCTAGTTTAGGCACCTGCTAGGAGATTTAATTGAGGTGTTTAAGGCTTTGAATGGATTGAATAAGTTAAGGTTGATTGCTCAGACAACATACATGAGGGGACATAAATTTAAATTGAGGATGGATGGTTGCAGGATAGAAGCGTGAAAATTTGTTTTCAATGTGGGTAATTGATTGTTATAACAATCAGCTATCCACACTGGAAGTGGGTGGTTTGATGAATTTGAGGAAGAATTAGGCAAATTATTAGTGAGGTCAGAGGTTATGTGGGAAGATTTTTTCCCTTTTTAGTTGTATAAACTTACTTGCATTTGTTAATACTAATAATAATGTATCACAACTAGGAGTTGTGATAGATTATTATTAGTATTATTATGTTAATAATGAGGTGGTTTACTTAGTTGTTTCTAATATAAGTTATTAAAAGGTAAGCAAAGGTATCATTAGTTTTAGTTATAAAAGCAAGACCTGAGGGATAAAGTGCAACACAAGATGTGCAGTTTATTGACTGAAACATAAATGAGAAGGTTCTAAAAGTCTGTTCAGGTTGCACTACAGTTTTTATCCTGGTTTAACAGTCAACGAGCATGTAGAGAATTGTGGCAGTGAGGAGCTCCGTGGAAATATTTTCAGCAGAGGTGTGTGTGGTAAAAATTACAATTAGTAGAGAATCATGTGGCGCTACAAAGTGAGATGCCTACTCAGGTGAAGAGAAGATATTTTATTACTGATGATGGCTGCTGAATGGACACTGTATTCCAGGCAGGTATTATTTGCACTGCTGGTGTTTGTAAAAGAATACTTGGCTATACTTCAAATATGGCCAAGGCCATATTTGAAGTATCCAGATTACACCACTGACATTCACACTAATGCAGTTATAGTAGTGGTAAGCGAATGTGTCATCATTGACCATTTCAAGAACGCTTGTTATGTAATGTGTACAATATTGACCTGGAAAGAGAGTAGTCTCAAGTATATGATTTATAGTTCTTGTAAGTCACTTTTCTAGGGACAAGTAGTCAACTTCAGGAATTGTCCTCGGCAACTGGAGATGTCTGGTGACCTTATTCTATATGCCACAGCATTTGGAGAGATATTTTCTTAAGTGAAGTTACCTCTGAGGGCAGAACCATTAACAATAAGCAGGATGAGGGTAAAAGTAAACTGCAGCCATTATCAATTCACTGCAGGATGGAAGCCTCCTTAATGGATGAGAGTATTAAGGATATATTGTTTTGACTATCTTGCTCTTCTGAGCTTAAATCAATTAAACATGACATAGTATGTAATGTTGGTGAACTGGCACCTTTTCTGATGCTCCAGCAGCTGAAGAATGCCCTCAGTGAAAAGGGAATATGGACTCTCTTAGTAAAACTTTGATTAGTTGAGTGTCTTGCTCTGGGTAGATGGCATATATCCATTATTTTGAGGGAAGCAGTCAGAGCGTTTACCATACCATTAAAGTTAACTGGGGAAGAGGGATTTCCTGGACTAGGGGTGGTTCCTTTGGACTGGAGAAGCATCAATTTGTCATCCTAGAAAAGATGTTTCTAAGAATGAAGTAAATAATTACATTAGTCTGTCCTGACTTCTTTAGTAGGGAAATATTGGAGGCATCAATTAAGAATGCAATGCAGGATATTTGAATAGAAATGGGATCCCCCAAGAGAGCACAGCATGATTTTCTAAAGGAAAAATCTTAATTGATTAAATTATTAACTTGACTTGATAAAATTATTATAACATGGGTCACTTGTTTTCTTTGACAGTGACATTGTTTATTTAGAGTTTAGCAAAGTATTGATTCTGGCCTGCACAAAAGATCACTGCTCAAACTGTAACATATTTGGATTATTGGATGGCTATGCAACAGAAGGTAGAGAATCATAGTTAATGACTCTCTGCCTTCTTAAAAAATGACTTTGATAAGGGGATACAGGACAAGACATTGAAGTTTCCAGTACAACAGTTGACAATGGTTTGTGCACTTGGGGAAATATATGGACTCTATCTTGCATTGTTCAAATATGTCTGTGTGTATGCATGTTACTCCATGGCTGCAGCTGGCACTAGGAGTGGTTAGTGATAAGAAGGAGAGTGGTTAATGATCAGCGCCTTTTCAGGATGACTTGGATTGATGTCATGGTTGATTAGATAAATGGTAGTTACAGTTTTATTACTGCAAAATGCAAGGTTTTACCCTTGGGAAATAACCACAAAATGAGTTATACACTTGGAATTAAAAACAATAGGGAAGGAAGAAAGGGATTGGATAGGAAAGAGAAATTTATGATCCAGGAAGACATGAAGATCTCCATGTGCAGTTTAGGCAGGTTCCAAGGAAGGTTGATATGATTTATTGAACAGTTGCCTGTAGAGATGTGATGTTATATACACTGTGCTGACACTTAATTAGGTACACCCCTACTGTGCACACAAATGGTTTGTCCCACAAAGTTGCAAATCACATGACCACAATTGTGGATAAAAATGCAGCAGAACAGCCTTTCTAGTATCAGTTAAGCATTCAAACCGAAGCAAGAATGGGGAAAAGGAGTGATCTAATGGACTTCGAATGTGGCATGGTAGTAGGTGCAAGACGTGCTGGACGAAGCATCTCTGAAACAGCAGTACTCCTGAACTTTTCATGTCCCACAGTTTCAAGAGTGTATCGAGAATGGTGCAACGAACAGAAAACATCCTTTCAACGGCACTCCTGTGGAAGAAAATCACTTGTTGATGAGAGAGATTAGAGGAGGATGGCTAGAATTGTGCAAGCAAACACAGGCCACAATGTCGCACATCACGTCAGAATATAACCTTTTGTTCTGGTGTGCAGAACAAAATATCGCAACGGACCACTAGTCGCACTTTGTCGCAAATGGGCTACAACAGCTGACGGCCATGTCGCGTACCTTTGTTATCAATAAAGAACAAGAGAGCACACCTCCCGTGGGCACAGCAACACCAGCACTGGACTATTGAAGATTGGGAAAACAGTTGCTTGGTCTGATGAGTCGAAGTTCCTGGTGCATCATGTTGATGGAAGAGTCAGAATTTGGTGAAAACGACGTGAATCTATGGACCCGTCATGTCTGACGACTACTGTGCAAGGTGGTGGGGGCAGTGTGATGCTGTGGGGAATGTTTTCTTGGCACATGTTGGGTCCATTGATACCCATAGATTCACATCTGAATGCCACATCGTATCAAAACATTGTTACTGACCAAGTGCATCTGTTCATGTTGACAGTTTTATCCTCAGTCAGATGGTTACTTCCAGCAAGATAATCCATCGGTGCACAAAGCCTGAATCACGAAATGGTTCCAGGAACATGACAATGACTTTTTTCTTTGCTGCAGTGGCCCGCTCAGTTCTTCGAATCTCAATCCTATTGAACATCTTTGGGATGAGCTGGAAAGGGCTGTTCACTGCAGACCTACACCTCCATCGAATCTCAAGGAACTGCGTGACACACTCATGTCTGCACGGTACTCCATTCCTGCACAAAGTTTTCAGCATCTTGTTCAATCCATGCCTAGACGAATTCAGGCTGTTTTGAAGGCTTAAGGAAGCTCAACATGCTACTAGGTAGGTGTACCTAATAAAGTAGCAGCACAGAGTATATATATATATATATATATAATTCTTGGAAGGGTCCAAAGACTGATTGGCAATAGGACATCATATGAGGAGAGACTGAATAAAGTAGGCTGCAGAACTTGATAACTAGGTTTCTAAGAGAGGATTTGGTTGAGATTTATAAGCTACTGAGAGGGGTCAGGAAAATGAAATTTTTATGATATTAAATGATGCTAAAACCAGGCATATAAATTAAATTCGAATTGAGTATGTTGGTGATGCAGTGGATGGAAATAATGTTGTTAAACTGGCAACTTCTGTGATACTTCAGCAGCCAAAGGATGTGCTCAGTGAGGAATGGTCAAGGATCTCTCTCTCTCTCAGGATTTTCTGCATAATGTGGATAGTGTAATACTATAAACTTTATCTAGGGATGTTCAAGGGGACTAAACATTATAGTAATGTTATTTCTTTATGAATCTGTAAGTTACTACTGATGATGCAATATTTTTTTTCATTATTAACATCCTTTAGCTTTCATGAACTACTTTTGCCACTTGTTTTTGATTTGGTAAATAAAAAATTAGTGTAATGTAATGTTTAAGTTACAACATTGATTTTGTTTATAACTTAAATTGCTCTTGAACCATCTTCTTATTGTTTTAAATAACACATAAATTGTATAATCCCATTACTAATGGAGTCATTCAGATCTTTGAAATGATGGTTAAAAAAAAACATTAACGCTATCTTTATATTGATGCTGTTTTGTGTGAGCCGATTGGCACTGTTGTCATCAGTGTTCATCATGAAAAAGCACATCTATGGATATTGATTTCAACCCCCTTTCTTAAGAGGTGTACATACAGCTGAATTTTTGAATGACTTGTAAAACATTATATATGCATGCTTTTGATAAAGCATCTTTTCCAGTACTGTTTGTAGCATATCCCATTTGATTTATTCTATATATTTCTGAAACTATTTTCTAATGTTGAAACAAAGCTTATGCAACCTTTTATTTGAATTTATTTCAGGAAATTGTAGAGTACTTTATACACATTCTCACTAAACAGCTTCATGTACATGACTAATGCAAATATAAAATGTGTTACAATGAAGAAACTATTTCAAAAGTATATTTAATCACCCTTAATAAAACAAGTACTATTAATTGTAGTGTTATGTGACCATTCTTTGTAACCTTTTCTATTTTTAACCTTTGTAACCTCGTAACCTCTTCTATTTTTATGTCTTTCGCATTAAAAATATAGGAAACTGTATTTTTAATTCTGTAACTCTTTAAAGTTTTCTGTATTGAATGTATTGTAAAATGACACATTTTATAATACAGAAATATTAAGAAAAAAATCTAGTAGTCATATCAGCAATGGTATTTGTCTTTAAGAATCCACGAAAAAAGGGCAATGTTTCTCTTTTTTAGTGCTTTAGCTTATTCAGTAAACTTCCTAACTTAGCAAAAACTATCCTTGTAAATGACAGCAATGGTTGATTGTACACTGCTTGTATGAGCTGGTGACCAATTTGACATCACTTTAGAAAGCTGAGAGAGAGAAAATGAGACTGTCCAGTGTGAATACAGCTGGAAAAATGTATGCTTCATTAAGTCTGTTTAATCTCTTCCATAAATAGTGACTTACTAATGTGCACAAAGAATCAATTTAATTCCCCATAACCAACGGTTTTGCTGCCATTAAAATTTTAATTATAATGGTTGCAAAAAAGTGAAACTAAGCAACTTTGTCATTACATGCGAGAAATTGATATATTGGATTTCTCCAAATTATATCATTAAAATCAGACTGCCATGTAAATCTTTTAAAGATTTTGTTCATCATATAAAGATAACGACTGATAAAGATTTATAATTCTTCCTTGGAAGACTTATTTTTTTTACCCTCCAATGCAAAAAATTTTTTCTATGAAGCACATTCATTGTTCTCTCAATACTGTAGTCATGCAATTTAAATTGACATTTACGGTACATGACATTTTGTTATGACTTTGTTTACATTTAACAAAGTAAACTGTTATTTATAGTATTAATCACTAGCACTGTCTTTTAGTCATTATAAATGACTAAAGTTCAGTTGTTAGTACTTAATATTCATTGTAACGTGCTTCTTCAAAACTGCTCAACCATTAGGTATACTCTCAAAAATATGAACTTTTAAAACCTGGCACCTCTCAATCCCCAAGGGTGCCAGATTTCAAGGAGTATATTGTAGTTTCAAAAGGTTAAGAACTTATAACTAAAATAAGTTAATAAATTTAAAAACTTATATTTAGTTTATAAATATATATTACATAAGAATAACACCTGAGAAGATAAAAATATTGGGTGTACTGTTTGCTAAATTGGATTGAATTTTGATTTGAATATTTTGGAAAGAACTTACAAAAATTCACAGTGCTTGATGATACTATCTTGTCCCCTCCTTTTTTTTGCTAACACTTTCAAAGGATGCAAAATTTGGGAAATAAAATGCTAAATAAATTAGAAAATATTTTATAATAAGACTATGTAAAGAAGAATTTAGTCTGCTTGCACCCCATCTTGTCAGGAACTGCAAATCCTCAGAGAATGAATGAAACAAGGGCAGCGTCACTTCAGTAATCTGCAAAGTTTGTAGTGTGAATACATTCAGTTAGTGAAATTAAAATATGCATAATTAGATCTGAATACTGAAATATTTTATATCTAAGAGTTTTTTTTTTTTTTTTAACAGCTCTTGACACAAAGAATACTCTGGTCAAAAAGCAAGTATTTGAACTCCTCTCTGCTGTCAGTGTGTATTCTGATAAAGGTTATTCCCTTGCAATAGATGCCCTTGACAATTACAAGGTAAAGTTGTGTATTTTAACCTATGTAATTTAGCATTGCAAAATTATAAGTATAATTATATACTTTTAGCTTTATAATATGTAATGTCAGGCCACACCTTGAGTACTGTAGGCCACACTTGAGGCCTCATTTTAAGAAGGATGTAGAGCTGCTGGAACGAGTACAGAGAAGGGCAACAAGATTAGTGAATGGAACAAAGGATTGCTCTTACGAAGAAAGGCTTAAGTTTTGCGAATTACAGTGTCTGGAGACTAGGCACCTGCAAGGTGATCTGATTGAAGTGTACAAAGCCTTGAATGGTTTGAGCATGCTCAATGCTGATGAGATTCTTCCTCTTGCTCAGAATAATCACCTGAGAGGGCATAAATTCAAATTGAGGAAAGACAGATGTAGGATAGATGTGCGGAAGTTTCCTTTAGCCAGCGGGTAATTGGTTGGTGGAACAGACTTCCATCCTTTGTTGTGGAAGTTTATAGATTAAATAAATTTAAGGCTGGGCTGGACAGGTATTTGGAACGAACGGAGGGGTGAAATGGGAGAGTTTTTTTTTTTTTTTTTTTTTTTTTTCTGGCTGATGCTGCATAAGCTTGCTTTCTTGTATCATGTGTCTCTACTAATGCTTAAAAAAAAAAAAAAAAAAAAAAAAGCTAATGATTGTAAATTGTCATTTGTGAAATATGTGTTCTTCACAAAATAGTGCAGTTTTTTTGAGATCAGCAGCAAATAAACTCCTCTGTCTTTTGGCAAATGTGAATCAACAGTATTATTAGTAATAGTGTGCAAAGAGGAAATCTGCTGGAAAGGTTTGGAGGGGAATGGAGTGTTCATTTTAGTAGTTAATGCAACATTAAAAGTAAAAGATTAAAAAATAGTTAAAGTTTAAAAATATTAAGATTATTTTAATATTATATATTTTGTATAATCATGTATACTGCCAACCTTCTGGTTAGCATCAGCTGCCTCTAATGTGAAAGTTAACTTTGCTGTAGAAACCCGTATCCTTAAGTAGGCCCTCAAACGTGCTCATTTTCCCATCACCCTGTTCACACCATGGCTTCTTGGGGAATTTAATTCCCTCTCCCCACACCATTTTTTGGTAAATAAGATTAACTTCATGATGAAAGAAATGACAGTAGAATTAAATGACAGGGATTTTGTTGGAATTATTATTCCACCTGTCTGCCTTCGAAACTTATCCAAGTTAACTTCACATCTGAATAGACTAGTCAAATCTGACTGTCAGTGACCAAACTTTACAGTACAGCTAATGATAAACCTCAATATTAATGCAAACCAGTGGTCACAAAATAAAGAATACAAATAGATTCATTTAAGAAATATGTGTTCATGTAAAATTGTGAATTAAGCTTTCTGTAAATCCCTCTAATTTCTACTTTTTTACTTTTCCTTATAATGTAAAGGCTCTTTTCTAGTGTCTTCTGGTTGAACTTATGTACTGAACTTGGGATTATTAGTAGTGGCAAATGATGCAAGAAAACAAGCTCGTACAGCATAAAAAAATAATAAGCCCCCCACTTCTCATATCACCTGTCCATCCCCTCTAACAATTTGTCTGGTTCTTCCTTGAATTAATTTAAACTACCCATTTCCACAACACCAGATGGAATTTTGTTCCAACGATCAATCACCCACTGACTGAAGGCCAATTTCTAGACATTTATCCTGGTTAACTTCCTCGATTTAAATTTGACTCCTCACATAATCTGAGCAAGAGGAAAGATGCAATCAGCATTAAGCTTGCTTAATGCATTCAAAGCCTCAATCAGATTTTATTGCAGGTGCCTAGTATCCAGATGCAGCAGTTTGCAGAACTGAAGTTATCCTGTATGAGCACCCTTTTATTCCCCCTCCCTAATCTTGTTGCTCTTCTTTGCACCAGTTCGAACAGATCAAATCACTTCTTAAAGTAAGGCTTCCTCCCAGCCTGTTTGCAGTATTCAAGATGGAACTAACCATTGCCTTGTACAGCAGGATAATGATAATCGTCTCCTTATTTCTGCTGGCAAAATTCCTGTATGTCATGACAAAACCCAATGAGCTGTCCTAGCAATCCATCTGCATTTCTCAGAAAACTTCATGTGTGACTGCACAATTACTCCCAGGTCTTCTTCATTCTCCACTATCTTCAGTGTTGTTCCACACAGTAGGTATGTTATTCTTGAATTACTACCCATTATGCAATACCTTGCATTTGTCAATGTTAAACTTAAATTGTTACTTCTTAGCCTATCTGTATAATTTTTGTAGATCTTGTTGCAGTAGCATATTCTGATTATTGTTGTTAACCACCCTGCCAATCTTCATATCATCTACAGACTTAGACTTTAAGCCTGCTATGTCTTCATCAATATCATTAATAAATATGAAAAGAAACAGTGGGTCCAGCACTGAACTCTGGGGACCTCCATTAATAATAGTAGTCCAAGAAGAGCAGTGCCCATTGATAACCACTCTGTCTTCTACCATTCACCCTCCATCCATAGAAGTAACTTTCCTCTGATACAACTCTCTTCCCATTTGTACAGCAGTCTTTTATATGGAAGTGTCAAAATCTTTTTGAAATTTAAGTTTATGATGTCAAAATTTATTCTTTGCATCCAGTTCCTTTTGTTACTGCATTACAGTGTCCAACCAGATTGGTCAGACAAGATCATCCATACTGAGTACTGTAAGGCTATATTCCAGTCTAGATGGTTCCACATTACTTTTTCCCAGTGACTCCATAATTTTTTGTGGAACAGAAGTCTAGTTAACAGGCCTGTAATTACTCTTGTCACCCTTTGATCTTCTTTTTGAATTGGTGATACATTGGAACATCTCCAGTCCATAGGGACATCACCTGAATCCATGGATGCTCTAATAATCATGGCTAAAGGTTTGCTTATCTCTTTTTTCTGCCACCTTTTAATATAATTAGATAAATCCCATCCACTGAAGTTGCCTTCTTTACATTTAACTTTAATAATTTCTCTTCCACCTTCCTCTCAATTAACATAATATTATTTAGCTTTCTGTTAAAATTTGATACTCTTCTTTCAACCCTGTCCCTAATGTTCCTCATGTGAGTGTGTAGATGAAAAATATGTATTCAGTCTGTCATTAACCTTGAGCAGAATTATCAACAGTTAAACCATTCATATCTTGTAGACCAATGTGATTCATTCACTTCTTTCTAGTGTTTACTTAAGTAAAGAAGTCTTTGCTACTTTTCTTTGTATTATTTGTGAGCGATTTCTTGTAATCTCCTTTGTGGCTTGATTGCAAACTAGTCCATATCTACTGTAGGCTTCTGTATCACTTGATAATTTATATACATCCCATGTATTTTTCTTCTCTTCCATAAGTCTCATCATTTCATCTGACATGTATTTAGGTCTAATCCTTGAACAATATATCTTTTTATATATATATAAAAAAGCCTAGTATCTTCTACAACTACTTCCATGAATGCTTCCTTATAGAATTTGCTATTGATAACATTAATTGGTTCCATTGCATAGAATTTAAAAACTGTCAGAGACCAGTGTAGTCACCGTTCTGAAGGCAAAAGCCCTTCCCTTTGCCTTGAAATCTCTAAATAAAACCTCACATCAAGATACTGTGATCACAGGAAATAAAAGAACCACCTAGTGGTTTCTTTTATTTGCATATTCTTAATGCATCAAAAGTATTATGATTATTAAATTTTGGACGTCCTCACTTTCTGATATAAAGTAAAATTTTTGGAAAATGAGCATCTTAAGCACTTATCGACTTATGACTAGTCATTTTTATTTAAGCATTCTAAATATACCTCTATCCCTCATTCTTTGAAATTCTTTGAGTGAAGTTTCTTTTCAATCTTCAGAAGCTATGTAGCCTTTTAAATCAATAATTATATATAATTTTGTTGTTGTTATTCTCATTATTCTTATTTATTTGAATAATGTTATATTGTATTATTATTAATTAATTTGGTCGGATAGAATATATTTAATGTTGGTAATACATATGTACAGAAAACTAAACTTTGATACAATTTTTGCCCACAAAACAGATAAATGAAAACAACCTAATAAGGAATTGTTTTGTTCATTTTTTTTATTTTATTTTATTTTATTTTTTTACTAATGGTTGTACAGTAAGCGCCAGTTATAATGATCACGTTTGCAAATTGAATTTTGATTCTTATAAGCGAAAGATCGAGTTTACTACCTGTTTATAACAGATTGTACAAACAAAAAGCCCAATAAACTGAAAACTGCAAATTGTTTTTGTTGTTTTATGGTTGTGATCGTCAGAAATGTGCTTTAAAAAAATATCACAGACTACTGGGTTTTCTCAAAAATCACGAGTGAATTTCAGATTAGTTTAGCTCTGGATTCGGTAAGAATAATATTGACCTGAAACTGTGCACTTTATTATTTTTTTCTAAATTTTTTACAGTAAAATATGAATGAAATTATTAACATTAATTAGAAAAGATGATAATTTTGGAAATCTCTCCAAAGAGTTTAATGTGGGGCTCTCAACAATTTACGACATCTAGAAAATTCCAATGCTATAACAGAGTTTGTGTTGATTACAGATAGTGAAGGAGGATCTAGCAGGAAAAAAGACTATATCAAAATCCGAAAATGCCACTTTAGAGAGTACACTTTATTTGTGGTTTCTTCAGAAGTGAAGTTTAGGTGAACCAGTGTCTGGCCCAATGTTGTGTGAAAAAGCATTGTATTTTAATCGAAAATTAAGAGGTAATGAAGATTTGAAGGCAAGCACAGGTTGGCTGAAAAACTTTAAACTGAGACACTGTATATGTGAACTAGATACTCAGTGCAAGAAACTTTCTGCAGACAAATTGGTAGCAGTGTCCTTGTAAGTTTGCTTCAGTTATAGAAAATTACCAGAAAGAAAACGTTTATAATATTGATGAGACTAGCTTATTATGGAAAGCATTACCAAGAAAAATTCTAGCCACTAAAAGAGAAATGCCTGCATCAGGCTTAAGATGAGAAAAAAGCGAGTTACATTTGCTATGTGTGTAAGTGCTACTGGGTCGCACAGATTGTCCATGCTGTATATCGGTAAGTCGAAAAAACCAAGAGCATTTAAAAATCTTTCTAATTTTCCTGTTTTGTATAAAAATGCCTGGATGGATGTTTCTGTTTTCCAAGATTGGTTTATAATTTTTCTTTATTTAATTATTTAATTTAATGGTAAGGTAAGATTAAATTTATATTCTGAATAACTGACACTCTTCTGTACTTCATATTTTTGGCACTGAAGTGGAAAACTGGAACTAAACCAATAATTATTTTAGGAAGATTCCAAACATTTGATAATTTATCGCACTGGCCAACAAAAAAAAAAAAAAAAAAAAAAAAAATACCTCCAAAGCAAAAGTTGCAAGTTCTAAAGGAAATTGAAAACTATGAAATTCTTTATCACATCTCCAATGAAAGTTGCATTGGAATTTTAGTAATTTAAGTGACCAATTCCAAATATTAAATGATAATACATATGCCACCTTAAAAATGAGCCTTATTCATTTTAAAATACTTTAATCAAACATGTAGTAGTGGCATGTGATGCAAGAAAGCAAGTGTATGAGCTAATGCAGCATCAGCCAAAAAAAAAAAAAGAAATTCACACCATTCCTTCCAAATGCCTGTCCAGTTCCTCCTTAAATTTATTTAACCTATCAACTTCCACGACAGATGGAAGTTTGTTCCAGCAATTAACCACCCGCTGGCTAAAGTCAAATTTCCGCACATCTATTCTACATCTGTCTTTTCTTAATTTGAATTTATGCCCCTTAGGTTCGTAATCTAAACAAGTGGAATCCATCAGAATTCAGCGTGCTCAACCCATTCAAGGCCTTATACACATCAATCAGATCACCGCACAGGTGCCTGGTCTCCAGCCACTGCAATTTGCAGAACTTAAGCCTCTCTTGGTAAGAGGATCCCTTCATTCCCCTCACCAATCTTGTTGCCCTTCTCTGTACATGCTCAAACAAATCTACATCCTTCCTAAAATGAGGCCTCCAGACCTATACGCAGTACTCAAGGCGCAGCCTGACCATTGCCTTATACAGAGGGACAATCATCTTCTCCCTGCTAGCAAAATTCCTATATATCATTGACAAAACCCCATGACCTGCCCTGGCAGCCTGTCTGCATTGCTCAGAAAACTTCATATCTAACTGCACAATTACTCCCAGGTCTTTTTCATTTTCTACCACCTTAAGTGTAGTATCACACAGTTGGTACGTTTATTTGGGGTTACTTTTACCCATATGCAGTACTTTGCATTTGTCAACGTTAAACTCCAGTTGCCACTTCTTAGCCCATCTGCCCAAATTATCTAGATCCTGTTGCAGTAGCACACTGCCATTATTGTCATTAACAACCCTGCCAACCTATTGACATATAGTATATATAGTATACTACACAATTGAATTTTGATTCTAATAAGCAAAAGATTAAGTTTACTACCTGTTTATAACAGATTATACAAACAAAAAGCCCAATAAACTGCAAATTGTTTTTATTGTTTTATGTTTCCTTAGAAATATTTTCTTATCATCCATTTTGCTTTCTCTCTTAAGAAACCAGCAGTAATCTCTCATCATGGATATGTCCTGACGAAAGTGTTCACCTAACTCATCACTTAAATCTTGCAGATTTTCAGGTGAAGAACTGAGATCGGATTGAAGAAAATTAATATGCAAAGGCATTTGGTAGTTCATATCTTTATAATATAGCAATAAAGTTGACACCAGAGATTCATAATTATCATCTTTCCTTCTACCAAGATATCCATGCACAACTACTTTAAGTGACCTGCTGGTTCAGTATCCTGCAGCTTTGTTTCAAATATATCATTTTTGAGGATTTTCTTTATTTGAGGCCCAATGAAAATTCCTTTCAGTTTTGCATCTGTTAAATTGGGAAACACTTCCCTTACGCAGCTGAATCCAATTCCTTCTTTTTCAGAGCCATAACAAAATTTTTCATTTATCCAAGCTTTATATGTGAAGATGAAGGAAGAACCTTTGTGGTTGAACCAGTGAAACATATTTTATATTACTTCTCCCTGTTAAAAAAAAAAAAAAAAAATTCTTCCTCTTTTCCCACTGCTGCACAGTATGTTTTTATGTTGCACAACTGTCCCACAGACACTGAAAACAGTGTTTTGTGAAACCTCCCTGTAGACAGTGAGTAATCAAATTACCTTAAGATCACCCCAGAAATTCCAAGCAAAGTCATGGTACTTTATTGCACTCATGATCTTGGACATACTTTCATATGGTTCTTTCAAGCTAACAGCATGAAGTAGAGGAACTGATGGGAATGCATTTCCATTGTAAAACAGTAAATATATGCCGTTCATTAGGATCGTCTTGAATGCTGAGTTTGTTCAGAAGACCACTAATATCATTACTGAAACATATTGTCTTCCATAATGAAATATTTTGAAAACACTTTTGTGACATTTTGATATACTGTAATTTTTGTTCCTACTTCAAGCAACTTCCACTGTTAATAGTAATCGTGGCATGTGATGCAAGAAAGCAAGCGTATGAGCTTATGTAGCATCAACCAAAAAAAAAAAACATTCACACAACCATTCCCTCTATATGTATGTCCAGTTCCTCCTTGAATTTATTTAACCTATCAACTTCTACAATGACAGATGGAAGTTTGTTCCAGCAATTAACCACCCGCTGCTGGCTAAAGGCAAATTTCTGCACAATCTGTCCTACAACTGTCTTTCCTCAATTTGAATTTATGCCCCCCTCAGGTTTGTAATCTGAGCAAGTGGAAGAATCCCATCAGCAGTGATCCTGCTCAAACCATTCAAAGCCTTATACACCTCAATCAGATAACCTTGCATGTGCCTAGTCTCCAGCTGCTGCAATTTGCAGAACTGAAGCCCCTCTTGGTAAGAAGATCCCTTCATTCCCCTCGCCAATCTTGTTGCCCTTCAAGTTCTGCTTGCTCTTTAGAGAACTTTTAAATAATGAACTAAGTCCATTCAACTCTTCCTTAATTAATTGCAGCACATTATAATTTTCTGGTTGGCAAACCAAATCTGTTGAAGTGAATGGTCCAGCAAAATCTGAAACTCAAGGATCCTTGCTATATTTATTACTGTTTCATTTATTCCATGATTTTGGGAGATCTGGTATCAGAAGGTGTTCATTATCTGGAACAGTCCTAATCGTGGATGATATTCAAGGATATTTGATGCTTGCTTTTTCTGGACATCCTTGATGTTTTTGTCATGCAGAAATTGCGTGTAGATCAGGAATACTGTAGTAGATTTTCTTCCTCTGAGTTTTTGTTTTAAATATCCACATGTAGCAAAAATTGTCAGTGTGATTCAGCACTTGCTTTGCTTTTGCCTTAAACATTTTAACTCTTCAGTGCTGAGCAAAGCACAGAATAAACAAAAATAGGCAATAGATACACAGATAAACTGTACACATACTTGCACTACAACTGTCTTTTCATTACTGAATGAGAGAGGCGGGAGACAAAGGTTGAACGTATTAACCCTCCCCATCACGACTACTATCCGAGCACAATGCAAACGTTATTATTTGCAGGTAATACAACAGATCAGTGTCATATCTGCTTCCCTAAATTTAGTAAGATATATATTATGGGTAATATATACCCATAATGGAAACCTATATGTGTAGAAATAGTGATTCGATGTGAAATTTTAAAAATTTTATATCCACCTATCAAATAGATGCAGTGAGCAGGTTTCCGTATATGCTTCCATATATCAGTTGTCTGCCAGTACTATTTGCAAGATAATGCTGCTATACTACCCTGAGTGAGTTATATAAAAATAATTCTAAATAAAGAAGCCCTTGCTTTTTTATTTAGTTTATCATGAGATAGTTTGAATTTTTAAAGCTTGTTGCCCATTACCGTCAGTAGCCTAGTGGTCAGGTGTGCAGGTGCATAAGTACATGTGCCTTGAGTGACCGGGGTTCAAGCCCGTGACTACTGAATACGGTGATGTTTCTTGTATTCTGTCTTGTGAACTCCTCTGACCGTTTGGTCGTCCCGGAGTATAAACAGAAAATTTATTTATTATTATAACAATTAATACCACTTTGGCATTACTTGTTGTTCAATTTGCAACAGTTCTGGTGTGGTAAATATTTTTTTTTAATTTTGTAAATTACTATAAGAAACTATAAGTAAATTTATTTTCTGCTCACTGATTAATGTAAGGGCAGAAATAAAGATAAGTTTATTATCTATGTCAGTGTTTGAGTATCTGTCTTAATTGAGTTGATTATTATATATGTACGTGTTTTTTCTTCCAGTAATTTATTTATCATTACAGTTATTTCTTTTGGCCGTCAGTGTTCGGTTCAGTCAATAAGGAAATGTTTTTTTTCCCTTTTTCTATGAACAGTTTTAGGTATCTCATTCTTTTTATGTATGTTTATTTTTACTATCAAGACTACATACACACACACACACACACACACACACACACACACACACACACACACACACACACACACACACACACACACACACATATATATATATATATATATACACACACACACACACACATACAAGAATACAAGTTTTAGAGCTTTCACTATGTAAAATCATTTCTTATATGTTTACATAGTGCTATTTGCCATTTTGTCGTTGTAAAGATAGTGTAATTACTTATCATACATATTATTTATGCTGTTTTTATCAATATTATCTGTTTTTTATTATCATACTTTCTGTATTTATGAAATTCTGATTGTATTATGCAGATTTAGTAATTAGCTATTCTGGAAGCAAAGAATGGGATGTATCGTTATCAGTTTTAAGAAGAATAAAATTTGATTAATCTTAGGTTTTAAAGAATCAGCGCTATCGGTTCAGTCTGATAATAAATGAACTAAAAGATTCTGAGATCATTCCATACGAGACAACTCTGCTGGCTTTTATCAACTGCATTATTGTCAGTACAGAAGACTTCAACCAGAGGGTCAGAATACGCAATGAATTCATTGGTAAATTTTTAAATTTATTTTTTAAGAACTATTTTAAATAAGTAGGTATAATGTAAAAATATATAAATATGTTTCAGTTTTGTGTGCTTGCACCTCAAATTCTGTGACAAAGCACAATATTTAAGGCAGCTGAGACTGTTTTTTTTTTTTCATGAAAATAACTTGATACAACTTGAAAAAGATTTGTACATATAATTAAGTGTGTCTTTACATGAGGGAGACAGATGATGCAGTTATACGGTTAGTATATTAGAGTTATTAATCCTTTCAGTGGTGACTTAAAATTCACTTTTTGATCTTTAAGTTTTTTTTTTTTTAAGAACACAGTTTCCACACCCTTTGTTAATGTTAAATTCAAGAACAGGGTCACAGACAAGGTTAGCATTTTGGCAATGTTACAGACAAGTATTGTCTGTAACATTGCCAAATATCATTGTTACAGATAAGTATTGTCTGTAACATTGATAACACAAGGGAGGATCAAAGGCTGACACAAGTAATTATAGACCTGTGAGTTTAACTTCTGTTCCCGGAAAATTAATGGAGGCACTGGTTAAAGAAGCACTGCAGGATCATCTAGACAAGACTTCAGTTATAGCTCGGACACAGCATGGTTTTGTTAAGGGGAAGTCTTGCCTGACCAATTTGATTGGATACTATGATGCAGTCACAAAAGAACTGGATGCAGGGAATAACTTTGATATTATATATTTGGATCTTAGAAAGGCTTTTGATACTGTTGCACATGGAAGACTGCTGCACAAATTGGAGCAGTGTGGCATTGGAGGCAAATTGCTGCTATGGATAAAGGGGTGGTTGAGGGGGAGAAGACAGAGTGGTAATCAATGGACACTGCTCATCATGGACTAATGTTATTAGTGGAGTCCCTCAGGGTTCAGTATTTGGTCCTTTATTGTTCTCTGTATTTATAAATGATATTGATGATGGTATATCAAGCTTAATGTCCAAGTTTGCAGACGATACGAAGGTTGGCAGGGTTGTCAAGGACACTACTGACACTATGCTGCTGCAACAGGATCTGGAAAGATTGAGCAGATGGGCTGAGAGGTGGCAAATGAAGTTTAACATTGACAAATGTAAAATACTACATATGGGAAACAGCAACCCCAGAGCAACGTATCAACTCTGTGGTACTACACTGACAGTGGTAGAGAATGAAAGGGACCTGGGGGTGGTTGTGCAGGCTGATATGAAGTTCTCTGAGCAGTGCAGACAGGCGGCAAGAGTAGCTCATGGTGTATTGTCAATGATATATAGGAATTTTTCTAGCAGGGATAAGGAGGTGATTATTCCCTTGTATAAGGCAATGGTCAGGCCACACCTAGAGTACTGTATACAGGCCTGGAGGCCTCATTTCAAGAAGGATGTAGAGCTGCTGGAACGAGTACAGAGAAGAGCAACAAGATTAGTGAAAGGAACAAAGGGGTGCTCTTACGAAGAAAGGCTAAGTTTTGCGAATTACAGTGTCTGGAGACTAGGCACCAGCGAGGTGATCTGATAGAGGTGTACAAAGCCTTGAATGGTTTGAGCATGCTCAATGCTGATGGGATTCTTCCTCTTGCTCAGAATAATCACCTGAGAGGGCATAAGTTCAAATTGAGGAAAGACAGATGTAGGATAGATGTGCAGAAATTTGCCTTTAGCCAGCGGGTGGTTGGTAGGTGGAACAGACTTCCATCCCTTGTCGTGGAAGTTGATAGCCTAAATAAGTTTAAGGCTCAGCTGGACAGGTATTTCAAACGAACAGAGGTGTGAAGTGGAAGTGGTTATTTTTTATTTATTTATTTTACTTTATTTTTTTTTTTTTGGCTGATGCTGCATAAGCTTGCTTTCTTGCATCAAATGCCTCTACTAATGCTAATGGTATTGTCTGTAACATTGATATAGACAATATACAATAGTAATATAAATGCCAAAACGACATTTTAATATTTTTTTGTGTGATATACCCGAATTTCTTTGTCATTCTGTATGCAGAGGAATTCTTCTACACCTGTTACATTCCCACTTTCATTCCTTCCTGGACATACTTTGCACACTGCTTGGAAACTTCTTTGTAGTTGATGGAATATGTGTAAGTGCCCTTCTGTGAGGCAAGCAGGTGGATCAATCTTCAGTCTCCTTTCTCCCTGAAAAGATGTCCTCTTCAGTAGGGATAAGTAACTGCTGATGCATTGATTAATTTATCTTGTAAAAACAGATCCACCTGGCTAAAAAGGGATGAAAAAAATTGTTCACTACACCCACATATGTGGCATTTATCTGTTTCCCATCACTATGTTGACAATTTATGGGTAACTTTATGCTAAAATTCTAAGAGGGATTCCTTTTGCCCACTACTTTTCTCATATACAATGTATGTATTTACTATTACAACATCCATTATCTTCTTTCATCTCTTGTTCAATACAACTTCAACTGGGGCGTGAATTATGTCCCTTGTAAATCTGATCAATAAAAAGGTTTCTCTTTACATGTTTACTTCCACAATCTTATTCTTGCATTTGAACTTGCACCTGAAGTAAGTTCAATGCAAGATCCAACAGCATTGATAGAGACATATCTATTATATATTTTCGGTGCATACCTGTTTCTTCTGTATTTATTATCTGTGCATACTTATATTTTCTATGTATACCTAAATATAAAGAAGGCACCTGGGGTGGATGGAATCTATCCAGTTATATTGAAGGAGTCAGCAAGGGAAGTAAGAAAACCCTTAGCCATAATTATGAGAGCATCCTTAGATTCAGGGGAGGTCCCTATGGACTGGAGATGTGCAAATGTATCCCCAATCCACAAAGTGGGTTCAAAGAGTGACACAAATAATTATAAACCTGTTAGTTTTAACTTCTTTTCTGGGTAAAATAATGGAGTCACTGGTTAAAAGAGCATTGCAAGATCATCTAAACAAAATTGCAGCAATAGTCCAGACACAGCATGGGTTTGTTAAGGGGAGGTGTGATCTAATCAATTTAATTGACTGCTATATGTGATCACAAAGAAACTGGATAAAAAAAGTAATTTTGATATCATATACTTGGATTTCAGGAAAGCTTTTGATACTGTTACGCATGGAAGACTGCAGTACAAATTGGAGTGGTATGGCATTAAGAGAAGTTGTTACAATGGATAAAGGGATGGTTGAGTGGAAGACGACAGAGAATGGTAATCAACGGACACTGCTCTTCATGGACTAATGCTATTAGTGGAGTCCCCAGGGTTTAGTGCTGGGCCCATTGCTGTTTTGTATTTTTCAATGATATCGATGAAGGTATATCAGGCTTAGCATATCCAAGTTTGCAGATGATACAAAGGTTGGCAGGGTTGTTAATGAGAGTAAAGATGGTATGCTACTGCAACAGGATATAGAAAAGGTAGGCAGATAGACTGAGAAGTGGCAACTGAAGTTTCAACATGGAAAAATGCGAAGTACTGTATATGTAATGTAGCAGTAATCCAAGAGAAACGTGCCAGCTGTGTGGTACTACACTCAGGGAAATGGAGGATGAAAAAGACCAGGGGATAATTCTGCAGTCAGATATAAAGTTCTTCGAGCAGTGTAGACTGGCTGCCAGAGCAGGTCATGGAGTCTTGTCGATGATATATAGGAATTTTTCTAGCAGAGAGATAAGGAGGTGATTATCCCTTTGTATAAGGCAGTGGTCAGGCCACACCTTGAGTACTGTGTACAGATCTGGAGGCCTCATTTTAGGAAGGATGTAGAGTTGCTGGAATGAATACAGAGAAGGGTAGCAAGGTTGGTGAGAGGAACAAAGGTGGCGCTCTTACCAAGAAAGGCTGAAGTTCTGCAAATTGCAGCGTCTGGAGACTAGGCACCTGCAAGGTGATCTGATTGAGGTGTATAAGGCCTTGAATGGTTTGAGCAGGCTCAGTGCTGATGGAATTCTTCCACTTGCTCAGATTACAAACCTGATGGGGTGCAGATTCAAATTGATGAAAGACAGTTGTAGAGTAAATGTGTGGAAATTTTGCTTTTATCCAGTGGGTAGTTGATTGCTGGAACAGACTTCCATCTGTTGGTGTGGCAGTTGATAGCTTAAATAAATTTAAGGCTCTACTAGACAAACATTTGGAGTGAGTGGATGAGTGAATTGGGGAGTGTTGGTTTTTTTTTTTTTTTTTCTCTGATGTTGTATAAGCTTGCATCATATGCCTCAACTAATGCTAACGTTTCAGTGACAGTGTGACTTATATAAGAAATGTATAAGTTGAAGCACTGCAATGGAGCATCATAAAATGGGATATCCAAATACCTGCATTTCCAGAAAATGTGTAAGACCCAGTGCCCAGTTCAATATGGCTCTATTTTATCCATCCATTGAAAATTCCTGATGGTGGATGTATACTACTTTCAGTTGCAGTTATGGCTAGTTATGTGATATAGGTTGCTGATATATAAATTTCAGTTACACTAGTTCTATTTGCACTACTATTACTAAGATTGGGTTAAAATTCACTTTTCTCAAAACTAATATCACTATCGCAGTCATCTTCAACTGAATACTTGTATATTTGCTCTTTGCACACTTTTTTTTTGCATTTTCTCTCAGCCATGTTACTGTTACTGGAGTTACTGTGTCACAATATCAAATAGCAATCCGAGGGAAACAGCAACCCCAGAGCAACGTATCAACTCTGTGGTACTACACTGACAGTGGTAGAGAATGAAAGGGACCTGGGGGTGGTTGTGCAGGCAGATATGAAGTTCTCTGAGCAGTGCAGACGGGCTGCAAGAGTAGCTCATGGTGTATTGTCAATGATATATAGGAATTTTTCTAGCAGGGATAAGGTGATTATTCCCTTGTATAAGGCAATGGTCAGGCCACACCTTGAGTACTGTATACAGGTCTGGAGGCCTCATTTCAAGAAGGATGTAGAGCTGCTGGAACGAGTACAGAGAAGGGCAACAAGATTAGTGAATGGAACAAAGGGGTGCTCTTACAAAGAAAGGCTTAAATTTTGCAAATTACAGTGTCTGGAGACTAGGCACCAGAGAGGTGATCTGATAGAGGTGTATAAAGCCTTGAATGGTTTGAGCATGCTCAATGCTGATGGGATTCTTCCTCTTGCTCAGAATAATCACCTGATAGGGCATAAATTCAAATTGAGGAAAGACAGTTGTAGAATAGATACGTGGAAGTTTGCCTTTAGCCAGTGGGTAGTTGATTGGTGGAACAGACTTCTCTCTTTTGTTGTGGAAGTTGATAGCCTAAATAAGTTTAAGGCTCAGCTGGACAGATATTTTGAATAAGCAGAGAGGTGAAGTGGAAGTGGGGTTTTTTTTTTTTTTTTTGGCTGATGCTGCATAAGCTTGCTTTCTTGCATCAAATGCCTTGCTAATGCTAATACGTGATGAAAAATTGACATAAATTATTTTATTCTGTGTTCCCATCTTCTAGCAATAATAAGAATCTTTTCTAAATGCTTTAAAACTGGAAAGTGTCAGAATATAATACCTAAAGCATTACACTGTGCACAGAACTGTTCTGGGAGGCGCCTCCGTAGCCAGGGGGGAAGGAGCAGCAGTGCATAGCACACGCTTCTTGATTAGACCGGGGTTCGAGCCCATCACCACCAAACACGGAGGAAGGAGCAGCAGTGCGTAGCACATGCTTCTTGATTAGACCGGGGTTCGAGCCCATCACCACCAAACACGGAGGAAGGAGCAGCAGTGCGTAGCACACGCTTCTTGATTAGACCGGGGTTCGAGCCCATCACCACCAAACACGGAAGATGTGGAAAAGTCAGGGAATGACTACCGCATATCCAGGGGCAATATGGCCTTAGTTGCTAATGCTCCTAAAAGCCAAATAACAACAACTGTTCTGGGATATACTAAGTTAGAACAATATAGTGAATTGTTGAATTTTTTTGGGTATACCACTTAAGGGGTTAATATACTAGGATTGATATATAAAAGGATTAAAAACTTCAACAGAACTTTTAGTAGATTATAATTCATTAAAATTGTGTACAAGTTTGATCAAAAAGTTCAGTGAATGTGCAAAAAATTAAATTTTATTCAGTGATAAATGTTTACGTTGTTATCTTAAATATAATCTCTTTCTGCATCCACATGTTTGTTCCATTATGCCTGCCACTGATCAAAGCGATTTTAGAAATCTTCTTTTGTGAATACTTATTAAATATTGCTTCTATCCATTCCTGTTTTAATTTTGGGAATAGCCAAAAGCTGCATGGTGCCAAATAAGAAAAATCAGGATAAGTGCAGTATGGGATAATGTTTTTATGAGTAAAAAATTGTCAGGGACACTGTTCAAATTTTATGTTTCATTTACATGTGACAAATGAGAAAAACAAGTATTCACTTAAAGCAGCTTTTCTGCGAGGCTAGTGCATAACAAGTTAAAACTTGGTGTACGTATGCTCAAAACGTATTGTAAGTCCCATGCACAATATTTTATCTACTGCTACGTGTTTAAGAATTATAAGATCATTCACCAAGCATAATTATTTTAATAAGTTTAACTTTTTGAACTCGTCAAAAAGGTATTATATTTCGAATATAATACCTGAAACATTACACTGTGCACAGAACTGTTCTGGGAGGTGCCTCCGTAGCCAGGTGGGAAGGAGCAGCAGTGCGTAGCACACGCTGCTCCTTCAGCTGAGCAAATATTTTCAACTTAAGTGGGAAAGCATAAGAGAGTAACTCCCCCCCCCCATTGAATTTTGATCCTCAGGAGAATATTCCCATTACAGTAATAAAATTTGCAGGTTATTGTAGCCCTTCACAAAGTGGCAATATTTAACAAATACAGTTACCACAGGAGTACCCAGAATTTTAAAGACATTTAATTTAAAGAAATGTGCATGTATTAGTAATAATTTTGTAACAACAGATTGAAAATTCTAAACAGCTACATATTGAATCAAGTGAATATGAAAAAGGTATGTGGGATAAACTTTAAAATAACAGTTTAACATGCTTCATTTCTGGTTAAAATATAAACATATGAATATTAATTTTCCTGTTTTAGGTTTAAGAACCATTAGAGAAAAAAAAAAAAAACCAAAGTATTTTTTTGCAATGGCATAGATCTCTCTCTCTCAAGATCTGTGCCTCAGTAAAGTGTTACAAATAGGCAGCAACCATCTGTTAAGATGGGGAATTTCTGTTTGAATTGCATTGCTGAGGTAATTTGTTTTGAAGCAAAGAGTGCATCACATTTAAGCAGCATTCTTCTAACTTAATAA
This sequence comes from Mastigoproctus giganteus, assembly GCF_048544385.1. NCBI lineage: Eukaryota > Metazoa > Arthropoda > Arachnida > Uropygi > Thelyphonidae > Mastigoproctus > Mastigoproctus giganteus. The sequence continues at coordinate 74,718,101 of NC_143575.1, read as the reverse complement.
GGAATTGTAAAGTACTAATTGTCTTGATAGGTTGTGAGTGCCCCATCTGAGAGTTGTATTCAGTTACAAAAAACAACTATTTTATTCTTTATTAAAAACTTGGGTTTTAAGCCTAGGTTAAGAAAAGGACACATGTCTAGTTATCATTCATTGGTAGCTAGAATATGTCTTTAACTCATTACTTACACTGGATCCAGACACAATCTAGTACAGTGGCCTCCCACAGTGGGCAATATCACACCTTGGGGTGGTGGTATGATCACCTAGGTGTTGCTAAGAGGCAGGGGATGTCAGGTCCCTCCAAGTGTGTTGATCGCTTATTTACAATTGACCAGGCTAGAGCCTAGGGCAAAACGCCTTCCTTGCTTCGTATTTAAAGTTTTACTGCTCTTATTGCTTTCAACGCTGTTTCCTTTGGTCACATTGTGCTCCATTGTTGCATTCCAAACATCATATTTGGTGGAACATGGTTTTAGTGTGGTCATCCAACTTCTCTCCAAGGAAAGATATCAACTCCAGATTACTAAACATGGTGATTTAAGATTCCTGCTAAGTGACTTTAAACCAGCCATTAGGAAACTGGTATCACTTTAAGCATGCTCAATGCTGATGGGATTCTTCCTCTAGCTCAGAAAAATCACCTGAGAGGGCATAAATTCAAATTGAGGAAAGACAGATGTAGGATAGACGTGCGGAAATTTGCCTTTAGCCAGCAGGTGGTTGGTTGGTGGAACAGACTCCCATCCCTTGTGGTGGAGGTTGATAGCCTAAATAAGTTTAAGGCTCAGCTGGACAGGTATTTTGAACGAACAGAGGGGTGAAGTGGAAGTGGGTTTTTTTTTTTTTTTTTTGGCTGATGCTGCATAAGCTTGCTTTCTTGCATCAAATGCCTCTACTAATGCTAATACTTGATCAAGTCCATCCATTGTATTAAGGATTTATTGAACAGTGAAGTAGTTATTAAATGTGGTATCTAAGATTCTTGCTAAATGACTATCAGACTTTGAAAGCTGGTATCATTGGATCATCAATTTTGTTGGATTACAGTAAAAAGTTTTTTTATTGGATTTTGAATAAATTTGTAATTAATTGTTACTGTTTTGAATTTTAGTTTATTATATTCCTTAGTGGGTCATGTAAACCACTAATCTGAATAATGGTTTTTATAGGGTAGCGTAGGAAACACATTGGATGAGTTTATGGAACCAAGGGGGCATTGGCCAAAAAGTTTGGGAACCACTAGCCTAGTAGCACATGATTACTTTATAGTAGTCATTGCTGTGTAGATCTGTAAAAACATTGTTAAAAATGACAAAAATGAATTTCTTAGGTGAAAAAAATCCTAACAGGAAAAATCACATTAAGCATGCGGAATATTTCTCATGGTCATGGATCCTTTTAAATGGATTGTACTGCACTTTCCCTTAATTACCAGTGTATTCTTCTGCTTACTGTTCATTCATCCCATCAGAATGACAAAATGGCATCATAAGTATAGTTTGCAATGTTATCAGCAGAACATAATTGTAGTACTGTGGATAGTGGTAGATTTGTATCTTTGTATCTTCTACACATGTAGAAGATACAAATGTTGATCAGGAAGGTTGGTTGGTTGGCTAGGAAAAGGGAGTCAGAATGTTTGTGCTTTTTCCTCAAACCACATTGCACAACTCTGTCTTAATGTATGATACATTTCCTTGCTGGAAATTGCTGTCACTGTTGGAGTAAAACATCAAAATTAACACGTGAATTGGATTTACAACTGGATTCAGATAACTCATAGCAATCAAGTATTGCTGCATTGTATTAGGAACTTACAGAATTTTCCTGACCAGGAAATTAGTAGCTATGTTTTTTCAAGCATGAAGGGTCCATGCCCTCTTCTCTGTCATTTGAATAGTGAAAAGAATAACACTATATATTGGACTGGAAGCCTTTTTTCCAATCTTGAGTATTTCCTATATTGTGTGATATTGTGTCAGGAAAGGTTTAATTGTGGATTCTTGCTCTTTTTACCACTAACAGTATTAAGAAGTATAGCTTATATATATAATTATTTCATTGTGTTCTGGAAATTGCCACTGGTTTTGTCACATTGCATTATGTGCCATTACCTTCTCCTTGGCTTGAATGCACTCCATTCTTTCCTTACTTCATTAAACAAGCTTCCTTTTTTGCAATACTACTTGTGATTGCTGTACATTTTGCCAGTCCTTGTAGGCCTCTACGACAGCTGTAAAGAATCAGTCTATTTCAATAATGGACGAAAATATTATCCATGCTACATTGGTGCCCATGAATTAGTAAAGTGAGTAGAGAATACTCTCCAAAAAGTTATTATTGAGAATTATATATCATTTACCTCAATTATGTCATTTCAAAATATGTTAAAATAGCTGTGCTAATCTATTATTATTAACATTTTGTACAATGCACTCTGGCCAGATATGTCTACTGACAGTGTTGTTCTGTATGGTTACTTTATAGTACTATTTCAGTGGTCTGTTCCACCGTGATAAGGAATTTTTATATTAAGAATTTTATATCAAGAACATAGCTAATGAATTATCAGTTCAGAAAATTTTTCTCTGAAATGAATACTTCTTGAAAAAATTTTTTTGCTATTAATTCCCATTAACATTTTTTGCAGAGCAAGAAATCTATTAAAAGATGTAGAATATTTTTAAACTAGAGATAGCCTTTGAAACTTTGTAATATGTATTACTGGTTGAACCATACAAAGTTTTGGCAAACCTAATTGGGCATATCATAACTTTAAACAGACATTGCAGTTTATACAGTTGACCTTCACATTATATTAAGCTACATAATGACCAGACTCATCTTACTTTATGAGAGCTTGAAGGACAGGGTGGATGCCCTCGAAGGAAATAAATTGAGGGACCCATCAAGCTCTCAGCTGCCCACATCAACGCCAGAGCTTGCACTTGGTCATCAGGCAACACAGAGGCAGCCCCCTAGGCAGAATGCGCTGGTCCCACAGGAACTAGTAGTTGTTGGTGACTCTATTGTCAGGGAAACGGGGAACATGCTTTGTAAAAAGGATAGGTGGAATAGGACCAGGGTATGTCTGCCAGGGGCAAAGGTTGATGACGTTGCAGAGCGGATATCATCTTTTAAGGGCACAAAAGGTGATATAGTTGTACACGTTGGCACTAATGATATTAAGAGTAGGAGACCAGCGGAATTACTTAGCAAGTACAGGTCACTGTTGAAAAAAAGCCGTAAATTAGGGTTCAATTTGAAAGTGTCTGCAATTCTGCCCAGACACGATAGGAGGGAGTATATGATGAGAGCCTTGTCGATCAATTCGGCCCTGGAGGGATTGTGCAAGGCTCAAGGGGTAGAATTTTTTTCAGCCTGGACTGTACTTGTTAACAGGAGAGATTGCTTCTACAGGGATGGGATACACTTAAATAGAAAGGGTGCAAGAATTTTTGCTGATGCTGTCGAGGCAGTGTTAGGTGGGTCGGAAAACTGCTAGTTGGGGGGGGGGATACAAGGACTAATAGATTAACAGTAGCCACTGGCAGAGGTGGAAGTGATTCTTGCACTGCTTCTATTGAAATGAGCAGAAGCCTGAAAAACAAGATGCAGGATATTTCAGAGACTGCTGGGAGTCATTGTGGTACAAGTAAACACATGGGTTGTGTTAGGGTAGCTAAGAATAGAAACAGGTGCGTGTATACCTGCGTGTACACCAATGCTAGGAGTTTGGTAAATAAATTTGATGAATTTGAGGTATTGCTCAAAACATCAAAGGCAGATATTGTTGGGATATCAGAGACATGGTGTCACACAGATATAAGGAATGCGGAACTGGAATTTGGGGAATACAATGTGTATAGAAAGGATAGACAGGACAGGAGGGGAGGAGGGGTTATGCTATTAGTTAAGAAACACAAAGTCCAAGGAAGTGAAGCCAATCGACATCGATGTGCAGCGACAGTGCAGTGTCGAGTCAGTTTGGTGTGACATAAGCATAGAGAAATCAAAATTGAGAGTAGGAGTGTGCTATAGGCCTAATGACTCTGAAATAAGATATTGTACAGGGAAATAGAGTGGGCCAGTAAATCAGAGAGTCTTATAATGGGGGATTTTAATTTCCCAGATATTGACTGGAATTTGTGGATTGGTCACTCGCACACTAGCAAGGCTTTTGTGGATTTATTGGATGATTGCTTTCTACATCAGCATGTTCGTGAGGCAACAAGAGGGAGCAATACCTTGATCTGATTATCAGTAGTGATTCTTCATGCATTAAGAATCTGCAGATAAATGAGTGACTAGGTGGCAGTGATCACAGTGTGTTGAAGTGGGATTTCCTCAAGGAGGTAACTACCATCAGAGGTAAAGGGAAGGGTTTTTGTTTTCGTAAAGGTGACTATGATGGTCTGAGACAGTATTTAAATTCTATACAGTGGGAACAACTGATGACATTACCAACAGCAAACTCAAAATGGGAAGCATTCAAGGAACTAATCTTGGAGGCTACCAGGTTTTACATACCAACTAAGAAATATTGTTCAAGGTTTAGGCCTAAATGGTTGTCAGATGAACTAATGAGTCATGTGGCAGAGAAGAAAAATGCATGGGATACATACAAATTAATGGGTGACATGGAAGCCTATGATAGATATAAGTTGGTCTGTAGCCAAGTCACAAAGGAGATTAGGCAGGCAAAGGCAGACTACGAAAAATCCTTGGCAAAGGATGCAAAGAAAAACAGAAAAGAGTTCTTTACCTATTTAAACTCAAGAAGGAAAGGGATGAATCAGATTGGTCCACTGGATATTGATGGTTCAACAGTTGAGGATCCTGCTCAGGTGGCTAACAATCTAAACGAGTATTTTGCATCTACATTCACGCACGAGGAGTTACATAGGAAGGAGAATGATGTAGGCAAAGTAAACATTGGCAGTGAGCTGGATGATTTTGTAATAACTAAGAGGAAAGTGGAGGAGAGATTGTTGAGGATAAACATAAAAAAAGCACCTGGGGTGGATGGGATCTATCCAGTTATATTAAAGGAAGTAAGCAAACCCCTAGCCATAATTATGAGAGCTTCTTTGGACTCAGGGGAGGTACCCATAGACTGGAGATGTGCAAATGTAACCCCAATTCACAAAGGAGGATCAAAGGCTGACACAAGTAATTATAGACCTGTTAGTTTAACTTCTGTTCCAGGTAAATTAATGGAGGCACTGGTTAAAGAAGCACTGCAGGATCATCTAGACAAGAATTCAGTTATAGCTCAGACGCAGCATGGTTTTGTTAAGGGCAGGTCTTGCCTGACCAATTTGATTGGATACTATGATGTAGTCACAAAAGAACTGGATGCAGGGAATAACTTTGATATTATCTATTTGGATCTTAGAAAGGCTTTTGATACTGTTGCACATGGAAGACTGCTGCACAAATTGGAGCAGTGTGGCATTGGAGGCAAATTGCTGCTATGGATAAGGGGATGGTTGAGTGGCAGAAGACAGAGAGTGGTAATCAATGGACACTGCTCAACGTGGACTAATGTTATTAGTGGAATTCCTCAGAGTTCAGTGTTGGGTCCGTTGTTGTTTTCGGTGTTTATGAATGATATTGATGATGGGATATCAAGTTTAATGTCCAAGTTTGCAGATGATACAAAGGTTGGCAGGGTTGTTAAGGACACTACTGACGCTATGCTGCTGCAACAGGATCTGGAAAGGTTGAACAGATGGGCTGAGAGGTGGCAAATGAAGTTTAACATTGACAAATGTAAAGTACTACATATGGAAAACAGTAACCCCAGAGCAACTTATCAACTCTGTGGTACTACACTGACAGTGGTGGAGAATGAAAAGGACCTGGGGGTAATTGTGCAGGCAGATATAAAATTCTCTGAGCAGTGCAGACGAGCTGCAAGAGTAGCTCATGGTGTCTTGTCAAATATACAGGAATTTTTCTAGCAGGGATAAGGAGGTGATTATTCCCTTGTATAAGGCAATGGTTAGGCCACATCTTGAGTACTGTATACAGGTCTGGAGGCCTCATTTCAAGAAGGATGTAGAGCTGCTGGAACGGGTACAGAGAAGGGCAACAAGATTAGTGAATGGAACAAAGGGTTGCTCTTACGAAGAAAGGCTTAAGTTTTGCAAATTACAGAGTCTGGAGACTAGGCACCGGCAAGGTGATCTGATAGAGGTGTATAAGGCTTTGAATGGTTTGAGCATGCTCAATGCCAATGGGATTCTTCATCTTGCTCAAAATAATCACCTCAGAGGGCATAAATTCAAATTGAGGAAGGACGGATGTCGGATAGATGTGCGGAAATTTGCCTTTGGCCAGCGGGTGGTTGGTTGGTGGAACCCACTTCCGTCACTTGTTGTTGAAGTTGATAGCCTAAACAAATTTAAGGCTCAACTGGACAGGTATTTCGAACGAACGGAGGGGTGACATGGGAGTGGTGTGTGTGTTTTTTTTTTTTTTTTTTTTTTGGCTGATGCTGAATAAGCTTACTTTCTTGCATCATATGCCTCTACTAATGCTAATGCTATGTGAAAGTCGATGGCTGCCTACTTTTTATTATGTTTCACCTCCTACCAGAAGGGAAGCTTTCTCCACAGTGCTAAGCAGTTCCTAAGTTTTTATCCAGTAAGTCTTCAGAATATCAGTGATTTTGATAAAGGTATATCAGGCTTAATGTCCAAGTTTGCAGATGATATAAAGGTTGGCAGGGTTGTTAATGACAGTATGCTGCTGCAACAGATTCTGGAAAAGTTGGGTAGATGGGTTGAGAAGTGGCAACTGAAGTTTTAACATTGACAAATTGAGCCTGCTCAAACCATTCAAGGTGTATAAGGCCTTGAATGATTTGAGCAGGCTCAATGCTGACGGGATACTTCTACTTGCTGAGATTAAGAACATGAGGGGGCATACATTCAAGTTGAGGAAAGACAGTTGTAGAATAGATGTGCGGAAGTTTGCCTTTAGCCAGCGGGTAGTTGATTGGTGGAACACTCATCTGTTGTTGTGGAAGTTGATAGCTTAAATAAATTTAAGGCTGAGCTAGACTAAACATTTGGAGTGACCAGATGGGTGAAATGGGAAGGGTTTTTTTTTTTTTTTTTTTTGGCTGATGCTGCATAAGCTTGCTTTCTTGCATCATATGCCTCAGCTAATGCTAAAGGCAAAGTACTGCATATGGGTAGCATAACCCCAGAAAAATGTACCAACTGTGTAGTGTTACACTCAAGGTATTGGAGAATGAAAGAGACCTGGGGATAATTGTGCAGTCTGGTATGCAATTTTCTGAGCAGTGCAGACAGGTTGCCAGAGTAGGTCATGGAGTCGTGTCAATGATATACAGGAATTTTTCAAGCAGGAATAAGGAGGTGATTATCTCCTTGTATAAGGCAATGGTCAGGCCACACCTTGAGTACTGCATACAGATCTGGAAGCCTCATTTTAGGAAGGATGTAGAGTTGCTAGAATGAGTACAGAGAAGGGCAATAAGACTGGTGAAGGGAACAAAGGGATACTCTTATGAAGAAAGGCTTAAATTCTGTAAATTGCAGCTTCTGGAGACTAGGCACCTGCAAGGCAGATCTGATGGAGGTGTATAAGGTCTTGAATGGACTGAGCAGGCTCAATGCTGATGGGATTCTTCCTCTTGCTCAGATTACAAACCTGAGGGGTTCACAGATTCAAACTGAGGAAAAACAGTTGTAGAATAGATGTGCAGAAGTTTGCCTTTAGCCAGAAGGTAGTTGTATGCTGGAACAAACTTCCATCTGTTGTGGAAGTTGATAGCTTAAATAAATTCAAGGCAGAACTAGACAATCATTTGGAACAAATGGATCAGTCGAATGGGAAGGGGGTGTTTTTTTTGGCTGATGCTGTATAAGCTTGCTTTCTTGCATCATGTGCTTCTGCTAATGCTAATATTATTATAAAATTAATTCTTGATTATCCTTGTTTTGCTATGAGCACTGAGACCATTTGCATTAATTAGGCAGTTTAAATCCTGCTGGTTGCCAAAACAAGAGAGGATGCGATTAATTCTGCTAATTTCAATAAGGCCAAATAGACTTAGCATATTTTATAATATGCCGCTGCATTGTTTTATAGATTGCTTCTCTAAGCAAACACTACTAGTGTGGTCAGCAGCTTCACACCAAGTGATATTTAACTCTTTGGTTTCTTTAGTGTGAACAAAATTATACTTGTTATGATAGCAGCATCAGCAAGTACTTTAGCATCTTTATCTGCTTGTATCCTTTGTCCCTCCTTTAGTTAGATCATTGAGTGGATTATTAACTGGAGTATTTTTAATTAGATCAAATATATCAGGCTTACCTCTAGCAGCGAAATCAGGTATATGCATATTTTTATAATAACTAATAAGCAATTTTTATGAATTTTGAATTATGCAGTTCAGGCGTGTCTAACCTGCAGCCATGTAGGCAGCTGTAAGTGTTATGCTACCTCCCTCCCTCCCTCTTCAAGCTTAAAACTAGCATGTCAAAAAATCCAATTTGATACTGATTTTTCAAAATATCCCTTTTTAGCAATATTTCTTATGATGTCTTATGTATTTTCCTTAGTATTTAACAATATTATTACATCCACATAATAAGAATGTTATTATTATTATTATGTTGGTAATAGTGCTGGATTTTATTTAATTATTACTTATAAAACAAACTGTAAATATAAAAACAAATAAAAAAATAAATAAATAATTTGAAAAATTCATAATTTGTGTGCTAAGGAATTTTTATTGCAGCCTCTAATCACTGTCTGTGAGAATCTATGCACCTACAACCTTCATTCAAAAAATTTTGGATGCCTGTAATATAGATTATTAATGAATTATCAGTTAAAAAATTTTAATTGGAAACCATTTTGCTCTTATGTGAAGTACAGAAATATGTAGAGAAATTTAGAACTTGGAGTTCAAGCCATGGAACTATACTGAATATTGAAATGCTGAAAAACCCTTTCAATTTTTACAATTATTTTTGCACATTATAACACATCATGTGATCAGAAAGCTGCTGTGAGGTATTGTGATACAAACCCATGTAGCACCTTTGCAGTATGAACAGTACAAAATTTTCGTCACATTACAAAAGTACTGTTAGTTGCACTGTACATAATTAATGTATGAAATTTGGCTGTAAACTGAGTGTTTGCCCTCTCCCAACTTTGGTTTACTTTAATATAGAATAGAAACAATTTTATGTAGTCCTATTCTAAATAAGTAGCAGTAATCTTTAATTACTTTGAAAAATTTACAAGTTTGATGATCTTGACATTTTAATAAATTTTTTAAAGGTCTAGGGCTGTTGGAGCTCTTTAATTCGTACCGTTCCATAGAAGATGATGAGATTTTTATTCAATGCCATGCATTTGATAAATTAAAACATGCTGATGAAGAGCAAGCAGAAAATTTTGGACTTACAGCTTCAGCTACTCATTATGATCTTTTCCACTCTGTTTTAGATAAGGTAATTAGTTTTATTTAATTAAAAAATTAGTTATATCTGGCATCTAAAATAATTTCAGAAATGTATCTTTATTACACTAAATAATTTAAAACTGAGTCATAAATAAAACTTTTTCTTTGTCAGAATTCTCTGAGATATGATGTTTAGTCTCTGTCATGAATAATGTGACTTGTGTCAGCTGAATTAGCAATTTTTTTTTCTCTTGTATGCTTGTAACAAGTCACCTTGAAATGTGATACTTATAAAGCATCACTGAAAGGCTATTTTGTTATTTGTCTCAAGTATCAGACACTACTATGATAGCCTGCTTTAAGGACTCCTATTGACTAAAACACAACCTTTAGTTGTTTTTATTACATTTTCCTTCAAAAAAAAACAAAACAGCAGTACCATGGGATCATTACAGAGACACTTTGCTTTAAAATATTTTAAATGGCCCAAAAAGGAGTTTGAACATAAATTTTAAATTTCATGGTGTGCAAGCCCCAAATTAAAGTTCAGTTTCATATTTTAATTTGTGCATCATTTCCAAAACATAGGTAGTGTTGCTGAGAGGAGAATAGTTTGGTGTCCATAACTATCAGTGGGAGCAGTTCTTGAAAATGTGCATTTGCAAACTAGGTCATAAATAAAATCAATCAGCAGAATGTCACAGAAGAACAGCAGATAGTGTTGGGTAACAACACTATCTGCTGTTCAATCCATACTGCATCAAAGTTTTGAGAACTAAGAGTAAAGAAAAAAATATAAAAGTAATCTGGAATTTTTCACATAACATTTTATACTAAATTTGGGTTTCATTTGAGCACTTATTTTTTTGGCTACATATATTCACCCTCCTTCCACATTTGACCTGAAGAACTACTGTATTGTTTCCACTCTTGTGGAAACAATGCATTGAAAGTATTAATATGTCATTCAGCAATTTATTGTAATGTTGGAGATTAATAAAAGTAATTTGTGGTTTCGGCATGACTGTAACCATTGATACCACGAAATCAACAATGAAAATATTCATTGACTTCTTTAAGAAGCAGAGAGAGATAAACATTCTTTAGACTTGTCGGTCATCACCTGATTATTTATTCTCTATTTCACCTGATTATTACTTATGTGAATAGTTTACCTGAAGCTGAGGATAATTCCATAATTCTTTAATAATTCTGTTGATCGGAAATCACTGAAGCAAAGCATATTATGAGCCATTGCTAGTATTAATTGTGGAAATTTACAATATATGTTTCTGACAATGTGTGCGTGCATATTAAATCATGTTTACAAGATTATTATTATATCAGTATTAGTATTAGCTATATGGTGCAATTAAGCCAGAGGCTTTTGTTACACAGCCAAAATGTAATAATAATTAAATAATAAAATACGCTACCTATTTAATTCCACTCCTCGTGTGTGCGCGCACACACACACACACCATAATAAAACTCATCTTTTTCGGAGTTACTGTAGACACAGTTAAAACTAAGTGTACTTGTATGGTTTACTATCCCAACACATTCCTTGAAGTTATTTAAGCTTATTTCCCTCCCAGGCATTTGTTTTCCTGTTTGTTTGAAATATTGCTATCCTTGATACCTTTTTGCCAGCAGCACTAAACAAAAACTTTTTGTATGTATGTAAGCTTTACTTTGACCTATATCATCAGATAAATGTATATATACATTTATCTGATGATATCTGATTTACCTGATGATAGATGAAATATACATTGTATAATTCAATTGTATGAATTAGGATGAAATATACATTGTATGACTTCAAGTGATCCTATATAAAAAGGCTTTTGTTTTTACTATTAATAACAGTGAGAAAAATGTATCAATTACTTTTGTAGCTTTTCTTCTCAATTTTCCTCTATTTCTTTTATGAGAAAAAGATTTTATCTTTTAATTTGGTAATTTTAGAATGGATAAAGAATGTATAATTCTTTTTATTCATTTTATTAAAATGGTGTCAGCCTAACAAAGAGCACATAATCAATTGTAATAGTGTATATCTGATGGGCCAATGTCTTGTCAGAAATACAGCAAAGAAAATAGTCAATTATTAATATTTCTATCATCCTGGGGGGGGGGAGATTATATAAATAATTCAGCAGTTGGACCACCCAACAAATACAGAAAAATAACATATTTTCAAAAGTGTCAGTCTATATCATAAAAGCTAGTTTTTTTTTCCCCATCTTTTTAGAATATCAATCCAAGACTAGCCCAGTGTGGGCCTAGTCCTGGATTGATATTTATTGCTTGAATACCGTATGAAAATAATAGAAATGGATTTTTCATTATATGTATATACAGGCTGGCATTGGGATTTTAAAATAAAGTTTTCAAATTCCAAACTCCACCACTGCTGAGGTCATCTAAACATATTTAAAAGAAACATCTTTTGAGGAATCAGTGTCCATTAAAGATTGTTTTTCCTTAAATAATATATTAATTTTCAAAATCATGATTAGAAGCAAGCATTTTTCATATTTTTTCGTAATGGCCTATCATTTCACATCAGAAATACTGTTGATTTCCTATAGAACTTCACTGACTAAAGTAAGGTATTTACTAAAATTTTTTTTCTTTATATAAGAGTACAAGCTTCTTTCTGGTAGCTTCAGAAAGCACAAAACAAGGAATGCCATATCCTTACATGTTGTTTTCTTGGTCAGAATTGTTCTAAAATATTGACTGAAGATGTACTTTCATATGGAAGGTATTCAAAATTTCTGACTGGTGTGTCGAAAGAACGGAGCATTTGAGCTAACAGCACATTCAGATCAGATGTTTACTTACAGTGCAGATGTCTTGCAGTGCCGAAAAAGAAAACTGCAAGTCACGTGATTACCGTATTTGTTTACATTTGCCATTTTGAAAGTGAATTCTGTACTGATATCATGGATTATACCACTGTTTTACATTTATTTTAAATTAAAAACCCCTCACTATGACTCCTAAAGTTAAACCTCATATAGGGAAAAAAAAGAACAACATTAAAGCTTAGTGACAAACTTGATATAATCCAAACTATTACATTAGGGTCACCTGGAAAGTTAATTCATATACCCATGTGTATTGTGTCTGTAAATTGTGCGTTCTCTGGTCGATTTTCCTGTTTTTCTGGACGAAAAACCGCAGTTTCTGGGGAGGAAAACCTTGCTATCTATGTCTGAGACCGACTAACTCAGCCATGGAGTGAAAATTTCCTGGCATCATCGATGGGATTCAAACCCAGGCCCTTTCCACCCAGTATGGGGAGGATGGTGACGATACCACTGTTGCTACCCATGCATACTGAACTTGATATAATAAAGAAAATAGAATGGGGCATAAGCAGGAGTGTATTAATGGCAGAATATAACAAATGGATCATCAACATGTTTATGTGTTTTATGTGCAGTTATTAAAATTGCCTTCTTAATTTCTCTGTTTCTTATTTAGCCTCATTATGTCTGCATTAAATATATTAAAAATAAAACTTTCTAGATAACGGAAAAATCAAAATAATGGAACCTTGAATCTCCGAAGGTGCCATTATTCTGAAAGTCTATTTGTATAATTCCCAAGAAATAAATACCAAGAAAGTTTCTTTGATACACTGACCAAACAATTGCAATAAAACTATTTATTGTTATAAACTGTAAAGTATAAATACTATGTACAATTAAAATAATAAGTTATTGTGTATAATAAATAACAGATTAAAATTTAAATTAAAAACATGAACAAATTTAAAAATTTTAATAGTAGTTTTTGGAAGATACACAGAAACTTTGTCAACCAAATAACTTCTGTGTGTGGTTGTTTCTTTATACTATCAAAGTTGCTATACTGCAGATGATTTTTTTTTTTTTTTTTTTGATTTGGTAGTTGTTGGCGCATCGGCTTCTGTGGCCATAATGCACCTCCCAAGGTTTTTGCAGTACTTTGATCCAAGCCCGAGGCGGGAATCGAACCCGCGACCTTTGGGTTGCCGGGCAGGTACTTTACCCACTCGGCTAGCCCGGTCGGCTACTGCAGATGAACTCTTCAATGTACGGTGACAGTTATACATTGAAGAGCTCATATTGAAATGTGATTCTGATTATGAAGGACTTCTCCATACTTCATTCTTCCCCTATTATATTAGAGGCACTTTCTGCATAATGATGGATTCCAGAAGGGGTGAATTCTGGCTCCTCTATGTATATTAATAATTTGGTCTGTATTAAAATATGAAGTGCTTCAAGCTAGTGAAGACGGTAGATTTTTTAAAAATTATCCAAACACGAAAGTTCTTCTGAGTCAATTTTGATAACCTTCCTCTTGAAAATGAACCGCCACTTCCGATTATGAAATATCAGTTTTTGATATGGTTGTGGCATGGTTCTTAAATGATCTAAGCTGTGCAGCTCCTTGCTACTGGGAGGTGGACTACATGCATCATAGGTGGTAATTGCACAGCATACTAGAAGTGGCTGCTGATAGCATTAGCATTAGTAGAGGCATTTGATGCAAGAAAGCAAGCTTATGCAGCATCAGCCAAAAAAAAAAAAAAAAAAACCCACTTCCACTTCACCCCTCTGTTCATCCAAAATACCTGTCCAGCTTATTTATTTAGACTTAAACTTATTTAGGCTATCAACCTCCACCACAAGGGATGGAAGTCTGTTCCACCAACCAACCACCCCCTGGCTAAAGGCAAATTTCCGCACGTCTATCCTACATCTGTCTTTCCTCAATTTGAATTTATGCCCTCTCAGGTGATTTTTCTGAGCTAGAGGAAGAATCCCATCAGCATTGAGCATGCTTAAACCATTCAAGGCTTTATACACCTCTATCAGATCACCTCGCTGGTGCCTAGTCTCCAGACACTGTAATTTGCAAAACTTAAGCCTTTCTTCGTAAGAGCACCCCTTTTGTTCCATTCACTAATCTTGTTGCCCTTCTCTGTACTCGTTCCAGCAGCTCTACATCCTTCTTGAAATGAGGCCTCCAGACCTGTATACAGTACTCTAGGTGTGGCCTGACCATTGCCTTATACAATGGAATAATTACCTCCTTATCCCTGCTGGAAAAATTCCTGTATATCATTGACAATACTCCATGAGCTACTCTTGCAGCCCGTCTGCACTGCTCAGAGAACTTCATATCTGCCTGCACAACCACCCCCAAGTCCCTTTCATTCTCTACCAATGTCAGTGTAGTACCACAGAGTTGATACGTTGCTCTGGGGTTGCTGTTTCCCATGTGTAGTACTTTACATTTGTCAATGTTAAACTTCATTTGCCACCTCTCAGCCCATCTGCTCAACCTTTCCAGATCCTGTTGCAGCAGCATAGTGTCAGTAGTGTCCTTGACAACCCTGCCAACCTTTGTATCGTCTGCAAACTTGGACATTAAGCTTGATATACCATCATCAATATCATTTATAAATACAGAAAACAATAATGGACCCAACACTGAGCCCTGAGGGACTCCACTAATAACATTAGTCCACGATGAGCAGTGTCCATTGATTACCACTCTCTGTCTTCTCCCCCTCAACCACCCCTTTATCCATAGCAGCAATTTGCCTCCAATGTCACACTGCTCCAATTTGTGTAGCAGTCTTCCATGTGCAACAGTATCAAAAGCCTTTCTAAGATCCAAGTTTTTAATATCAAAGTTATTCCCTGCATCCAGTTCTTTTGTGACTGCATCATAGTATCCAATCAAGTTGGTCAGGCAAGACTTCCCCTTAACAAAACCATGCTGTGTCTGAGCTATAACTGAAGTCTTGTCTAAATGATCCTGCAGTGCTTCTTTAACCAGTGCCTCCATTAATTTTCCTGGAACAAAAGTTAAGCTCCAGGTCTATAATTACTTGTGTCAGCCTTTGATCCTCCTTTGTGAATTGGGGTCACATTTGCACATTTCCAGTCTATGGGTGCCTCCCCTGAGTCCAAGGAAGCTCTCATAATTATGGCTAAGGGTTTGCTTACTTCCTTTGCTGCCTCCTTTAATATAACTGGATAGATCCCATCCACCCTGGGTGCCTTTCTTGTGTTTATCTTCAACAGTTTCTCCTCCACTTTACTTCCAGTTATTTCAAGATTCTGTAGCTTACTGCTAGAGTTGAATACACCTCTGGCATTCCCCTTGCTGAATAACTCCTCATGTGTGAATGTCGATGCAAAATATTCATTTAGTTTGTTAGCTACCTGAGCAGGATCATCAACAGTTGACCCAATAATATCAAGTGGACCAATCTGATTCACCCCCTTCCTTCTAGAGTTTACATAAGTAAAGAACTCTTTGCTGTTTTTCTTTGCATCCCTTGCCAAAGATTTCTCGTAATCTGCCTTCGCCTGCCTAACCTCCTTTGTAACTTGGTTACAGATCAACTTGTATCTATCATAGGCTTCTGTGTCATGTGTTAATTTGTAAGTATCCCATGCATTTTTCCTTCTCTGCCATATGCCTCATTAGTTCATCTGACATCCATTTTGGCGTAAACCTTGAACAATATTTCTTAGTTGGTATGTAAAGCCTAGTAGCTTCCAAGATAAGTTCTTTGAATGCTTCCCATTTTGAATTTGCTGTTGGTAACATCATCAGTTGGTCCCACTGTATAGAATTTAAATGCTGTCTCAGTCCATCGTAGTCGCCTTTACGGAAGCAATAACCCTTCCCTTTACCCCTAATGGTAGTTACCTCTTTGAGTAAATCCCACTTCAGCACACTGTGATCACTGCCACCTAGTGGTTCATTTATCTTCAGATTCTTAATGCATGAAGAATCACTGCTGATAATCAAATCAAGAGTATTACTCCCTCTAGTTGCCTCCCGAACATGCTGATGTAGAAAACAATCATCCAATAAATCCACAAAAGCCCTGCTAGTGTGTGAGTAACCAGCCCCCAAATTCCAGTCAATATCTGGGAAATTAAAATCTCCCATTATAAAGACTCTCTGATTTACTGGCCCACTCTATTTCCCTGTACAGTTCCTTATTATACTCATCAGAGTCATTAGGCCTATAGCACACTCCTACTCTCAATTTTGATCTCCCAATGCTTATGTCACACCAAACTGACTCAACACTGCACTGTCCAGCGATGTCGACTGGCTTCACTTCCTTGGTTTTTATGTGTTTCTTAACTAATAGCATAACCCCTCCCCCTTTCCTATCCTGTCTATCCTTTCTGTAGACGTTGTACTCCCCAAATTGCAGTTCTGCATCCTTTATATCTGTGTGACACCAAGTGTCTGATATCCCAACAATATCTGCCTTTGATGTTTTGAGCAATACCTGAAATTCATCAAATTTATTTACTAAACTCCTAGCATTGGTGTACACGCAAGTATACCTGCACCTGTTTCTATTCTTAGCTACCCTAACACAACCCATGTGTTTACTTGTACTGCAATGGCTCCCAGCAGTCTCTGAAGTACCACGCATCTTGTTTTTCAGGCTTCTGCTCATTCTAATAGAAGCAGTGCAAGAATCTCTTTCACCCCTGCCAGTGGCTACTGTCAATCTATTGGTCTTTGTCTCCCCCCAAGCTAGCAGTTTTCCGACCCACCTAACACTGCCTCGATAGCATCAGCAAATATTCTTGCACCCTTTCTATTTAAGTGTATCCCATCCCTGTAGAAGCAATCTCTCCTGTTAACAAGTACAGTCCAGGCTGAAAAAAATTCTACCCCCTGAGCCTTGCACAATCTTTCCAGGGCCGAATTGATCGACAAGGCTCTCATCATATACTCCCTCCTATCGTGTCTGGGCAGAATTGCAGACACTTTCAAATTCAAACCTAATTCTCGGCTTTTGTTCAACAGTGACCTGTACTTGTTAAGTAATTCTGCCGGTCTCCTACTCTTAATATTATTAGTGCCAATGTGTACAACTATATCACCTTTTGTGCCCTTAATAGATGATATTCGCTCTACAATGTCATCAACCTTTGCCCCTGGCAGACATACCCTGGTCCTGTTCCACCTATCTTTTTTACAAAGCATGTTCCCCGTTTCCCTGACAATAGAGTCACCAACAACTACTAGTTCCTTCGGGACCAACGCATTCTGCCTTGGGGGTTGCCTGTGTCACACGATGCCCAAGTGCAAGCTCTGGCATTGATGTGGGCAGCTGAGAGCTTGATGGGCCCCTCAATTTAGTTTCTTTGAGGGCATCCACCCTGTCCTTCAAGCTCTCATATAGGCCCACAAGAACGCCGAGTTGTTGCCTGATATCGATACACTCCTTGCATCGCGCACACACAAGACATCCCCCTTGGCAGTATCATGTCCCGTACCCGATTGCTCTGCAAACATCAAGCAAACAGTGCATTTTATAAGGCTGTGAGTCAGAGGACAACTGCCCCCCTCAGTTCTGCTCTGAGCCACAGCACTTCCATTAGCTTGAGCCTTTTGCTTTGCTGCTCTGGTCTGAGTCATGATTCTATTAATTTATTAATTAATTATAATTAATTATGTTATGTTATTAATTATGTTAAATATAATTGTTGAAATATAATATTGTTAAATTATTAAATATAGTAAATATAATTATGTTAGATAGGCCTGAATAAAATGTAAAATAAGCCACATTGGTGGGAACAAAATGATCCCTCTCTCCCTCTGGACAGTATTTTGAATATGTTAAGAATATTGGGTTGAAAATCACATTTGATTAAATCAGATCTGACTGAATTTTCTGTTGTCTCTACCATACATTATGACATCACACTGCATATCAACCCACACAGGCAGTTTCATTGTTGATTAGTAATTAATATCTTATGAATGTTACAATAAGTAATAAAAGATTGAATGACCATTCAAAAACACCCTGTACATGTGCACATGAAATTTGAGCAATAAAAAACATGCAGTACACAAAGTACCACTATGGTGTGTGTGTGTGTTGGATTATCAGCCCCATTTTCTTCACAGAAACAGTCCATATTCTTGAAGTGTTTGAGAGTTTTTTGTATACCAGCTGGATGATATGGAATGTTGAGTAAGGTCCTTCCGAGAAGATGTGCAGCTGAATGCACATGCATAGCTGTAGTGACTCTGAAGAAAGTGAAATCAGTTGAAGTTTGCATGATCCTGAGGGACATTTGTCATTCAGTGACAAATGTCCCTCAGGATCATGCAAACACTGAGATCGTCAGCTTTATCTCCTGATATATATATAAAGTAGATTCCGGTTATTTGGGCCACCGGTTATTTGGGGCAAATCTTAAAAAACAGAAACCAATCGAGAAAATAGCCAGGGTTTACTTTGCTTAATTGGGACAGCATGCCGTTTAATCGGGGCTGGAGACCGCAGCACTGGAGATTACCCTACGATTGTCTCCGACGGTACCACGTGGTTCAGTAGAAATTCTGGAGGTCACAACCATAAAACAATTAGCAGTTACCTGTTTATTGGGCTTTTTTGTTAGTGAAATCTATCATAAACGGACAGTAAACTCGATCTTACTGAATTTGCGATAATACCGACAGCTGGAATTCTGTGGGTTATTATGGTGAAATGTGTTTACACGTCCATGGAATCTTCAATCATATAAAAAAAATTAATTTTCAGATCTTCTCTTCATTCCTATTTTTAAAGCTTTGTAACTCGTTACTCCGTTCTCATTTGTGCATATTGTGTTACTTGCAATTTGTGTGTGTCGTGTTCTTTGTTATTGATTGCTTATCTTTTTACTGTTTTAAGTTTTAACACCCACTCACAAATGTCAGTGAACAGAAATGCAACTAGTTCGTATGTACATATTACAGTATGTATTAATTATTCCTATTATCACGTATATTCTTCAGATTTTCACATATCATAAAATTAAATTTTTTTAATTGGTAAGGTAATAAAGGATAAATTTGTGCTTAATATATCTTTACTTTTATAGCCTGTGGATAATATTCCTCCTATTTTCTCTAATTAGAATTTCTGTTTAATAGAATTAAAATTCAATTCACAAACGTGATCACAATGACCTGCCCTTACTACACATCGTATAGCGAACGATACTTTACTATGATGAGTTTGTCATAACGTGATTTGATTGTACAGTGAAGTAATTGTAAAGGGGGGTACATTGTATTTTTAACTATTTACGTGAAACTTCGGATAATTGGAGCAGCCGCTTAATCGGGCCAAAATGCACTAGTCCTGATGTGTCCCAAATAACCGGAATGGACTGTATATTTTTTTTTCTGTGGGGATATCTTAAAGAGTGGGCATTTGTGAACAATCAACACTCATATAAGAACTAAAGGACACCATTTCCCAGGATGTGCTTTATCAGATTGCTGAACAGATCTCATTGGATTTGAACATGTTTAGCATAGAATGATGGGTGCTTCCAACATTACTTATAATATCTTGGGACCATACATAACAACGTTACATGCCAATCAAATGCAGGGTTATTGCTGCAAATGTAACTCGAGATATACATAGATTTGCAACTTTGAAAATACCATGTACATTACAGGCTATCCTTTACTGTTTATTTTAATAGGGAATTGGTTTCTAGTCATTTTGTATATTGATTTATTTCATATCAAGATGTTTATATTATTATTCTTTGGTTTTAAAATTATTTTATTCAAAATATACTTATAATTTGTCATTAAATTATGGAGGAGCTATTACAGCTCGCGTACAAGGTGTGGCAATAAAGTTTCCGGTCTGGTGCAATAAAAAGCACACAAAGTGAAGGGTCTCAAAAATAGTTTTATTTTTATTCAAAGTACTCATCACCTGATTGAATGCACTTATTCACTATTATAAAAGTTTCTGAAAAGAATCAGCAAAGTCATCCAAATAGATAACATTCAGTTTGGCAGTTACATTTTTCTTTACATTCTGAACATCCTGAAGTCTCTTTTCTTGAGGGCAGTTTTTACCTTGGAAAAGAGGAAGAAGTCATCTGCTGGTGCTGGATTGGCAGAGCAGGGTGGATGGTTGATCTGTAATTGCCATGTTTCATCAGAAATATCTTCACAAGTTCTGAATGCACACAGGGGCATTGTCATGTAACAAGAACCAGCTGTCTTGCTCTTTAAATTGCGGCCTCACCTAGGAAATAAACTTCAATAGTCTTTGAAGCATCTGAACATAGAACACAGCATTGGCTCTCTCCCTTCAGGTACAAATTCCTTGTGAATCACACCCTGTTTCTCGAAAAACATGATCAGCATCACCTTGATCAAGTCCATTGCGTACTCTGACACTTCACCTCTGGGTTGTACTTAAATACCCATCTCCAGTGACAGTACAGTTGAGGAAATTAGGATTCTCTTAAGTCTGGATGAAGTCTTCACATGATGATCCTCTTCGTTGCTTTTGTCAGGCTTTGTGCCACAAATTGGGCACAGACTTTCCTCTAAAATCTTTTTGCAGAATTTGACAAATCATTTCTATATTCATATCCAAGTCATCAGCCATCATTCTGAGGGCCAAATGTTGATCTCTTGCCACAATTTCCTGAACTTTTACAACTCTGTCCTTTTTGAGAGGTTGATGGACATTCACTTCTTTGGTCATCACAAACGTCCTGATGTCCACCTTTGAACCGCTTATTCCATTCAAACACACTGGTACAACTTAATGTCACCATAAACAGTTTTTAACATTTCATACATTTCTATTACAGATTTTCCCAGTTTAAAGAAAGTTTGATATTCGTTCGTTGCTTCATTGCAAAATCATGACGTGGAACATTAACACTGCTAACGAAACAGGTTGTTACGTGCAACCTGTTAACCTACTGGACAGCCTCAACTGCCATCCATTGGAGGAAGTCTGAAGTACAACATACCACTTCTGTTTATTTTCAACTTCAATGAACATGACCGTAACAGCACCAGGCTGGGAACTTTATTGTCACACCTTGTATTTATAATTGAGGTCAGGTTATGATTATTGTAAAACTTTGTTTCTTTCCAGGTTTATGAATCACCTCAGTCATTTTCTTTTCTTCTTTTATTGTATAATCTTAACAAGCTTGACCCAAGTGATCCTAAAAGGTTTGTAACATAGAAATCATGTCTTATCTACTGTGTTGCTTTCAAAATTTATTATAAACCAAAAAAAAATTAAATAAATATAAAGATAATCAGCAGCACATACACAATGTGGAGAGGATTACAAAAGTAAGAATGCAGCTAACACATTGCATTACACATAGACCTGTTTCTTCTTATTCTTTGGGCTGTAAGATTACCACATTTGCACCAGTGGAAGTTAATCTGAATGAGAGTCAAAATGTTGGCAAAAAAAAAAAAAGTTAATTCTGAGTGTAAATAGAAATATTTATATTTAAATAATTCTTGCCATATTTTGTATTCCACTTTTACACAACATTTAAAAAGGCAGAAATTTTGATTTCATTGTTTTAAACTCAAAAGCCTTTTCACTTCAAGAATAAACTTCTGTATATAATGCTTCCTTGTATAAGGAATTTCATAAGGAAGAATTATAAGAGATATTGTTTGAATTCAAACAAAATTCTTATAATGAAATCTCTTGGTATTAGTACAGTGAAACCTCCCTCAATGGATATCTCCCTAAAATGGACACCTTGTTGTTGGACACTTGGACTTAGGTCTTGGCCAGAAGTATTAGAAATTGCATGTTAAACGATCTTTCCAAAATTGACACTAATGTGAAAGTGAATAGATGTTCTTTTTTGCTGTTTTCAACCTCACTGAACCAGACACTGGCATGTTTTTGAAGGTCAGTGGGATTTACAATAAAAGCAAATAAAAGTCAAGATCATTACAGTAATATTAATTATACTTGTGATGGCTGTCCTAAATTACAAACTTATTTCGACTGTCCACTATCATACTTCACTTAGCAATGCAATAAAATTGCCTGAGAGATACGGTTGCCAGAATTAAAAAGAAAAGAAAAAGCAGTGCTGCTGTAGTCTATCAGGTTTGTAGACCCCTGGTGGTGAGATACAGTGTGGTGAAGTCTACATTCTGTAAGACAGATATGATATTTGGGCATTGTGCTAGACAGATCTTTGAATTTCAGTTTTCACATATTTTATTTATCAGGAAAGATACAGAAATTCATGGGCATGATCACACAAATTACTAGATTCAACTGGGAGTAAAAGATAAAGCACTTGATCTGCTCTATGAATGCATATCTATCCCCGTGATTATATAGAGAGCATCAGTTGCTCCCTATGTAATCTATAGGGAGCTCCCTATAAAATGTAATCTGTGTTACTCTTTAAATCTGAAAAGCTTTCAAAGAAAGCTTGAGTCAGTTTAACAAGTAACATTGCTCAGAACATGTATGGAATGTAGAACTGTGCAACTGCTGCTTTGTAAGTTGCAAATTTAAAAATTACAATCATCCTGCGTTTGGTGCCATGTTATAAGATACTTCATTCGGCATGGTATTTGGGACTCTTTTGAATGTATATGTGAATAACTTAGCCAATCCAAAGAAGAAGAGGTAAGGATCTGTATTGCTTTGTTGGATTTGTGGCAGGAACATTGGAGGATATGTAGTAAAAGGACAGGTAACACAAGTGTTCCCTGGATGTTAAAAATGTTGCTTCACTAAGCAAGTGGTTTGCACTAAATCTACAAACACTACGTTTCCTCAATGGATGTGATTCAATTAATGAAAAATTGCATTTTCTGGAATTAACTGTAAGTACAAGTTGCCATTGTGGTCATATGGAATTGTCGGAGCATATTGTGTGTCGCTTGAGGAATATGAAGACCTAAGAACTGAGTTAGTGTGCATGCAGAATCTGGAAAATATGACAGTGGAGTTGCGAATCAACCTTGGTTGAAACAAGGAAAAACTTTATAGATTTTTTGGATTTTGTAACTGAAGCTTTTGTTAGATACCAAACACTGCTTTGTATGGATTCCTAATTCCTGTATGGGAGCATATTGTGTATGGAAGCATATTGTGTGCCTAATTCCACTATGCAAATAGTGGCTCCTTGTGTTGTTAGTTCCTGCATAGTAAGGAAATAATGGTTTCTTGTTCTTGCTGTTTTCAGAACCTCCCAAACACTTCATTTATTTCACAAATATATGTGGTCTCAGTTCCAGTCTCAGTGATGTCCATTTCCACTTAGTCTGCTAAGCCCCACTTACTTTTGCTGGTAGAATCCCAATTATCAGTTTATTTAACCACTGCTCATCTCAGTTGTCCTAATTATTTGCTATATGATTCGTTTCACTTCAAAGGTGGTACTTGTGCATACGTCCACTCTGATATTCCCTGTCAGAGACTTAGTAATTTGGAATCTCCTCTTTTCGATCATCTGTGACTTAAAATCTCTCTACCTCATTCTGTCAGATTCATCTGTTGCCTCTATCTTTCTCCCAATTCCACTCATCACTTGGAACTCTTTGACTTCCTCTCTTTGAAATTTGTCTTTCTCCAGTCCAACTTTCCTAACAGTGTGATAATTTTCCTTGGTGATTTTAATGTTCACAACTCCAACTGGCTTCTGTTTTCTAGTCACATAAGCTTAGCTGGTTGAGATGCTGAGGCTTTTGCAATTACTAATGACCTCACACAGATAGTTCATTTACTTACCAGAATACCAGACAATCCTAACCACACACTTAATCTTTTTCTCGCAAATAACCATTGTAAGTGCAATGTTGGGGTGAGTGGTCCTCTAGGCACCTCAGGTCACAACTTGGTGGTTGTCTCTTTTTTAATACAGCCTTTCTCTCTTGGCGAATCTCAACCCCAGGTTGTTTGGCATAATAATTATGCAAAATGGGATGATCTGCGAGATTTCTCCTTCTTTTCCTTGGTCGGATTACTGTTTCAAATTTTCTGATTTCAACATTTGCTCACATCATGTCAGTGAAATTGTTCTTGTAGAGATAATCCTTTATTCCACACTCTGCCTTAAAATCTCATCCTTTATCTAAATCCTAGTTTTCCAGTAAATATGCTAAGGCTGTTCAAGGTAAGAATGTTGCATATTATAATTGGCTTGTATCTAAATCTCCAGGTTCATTTTCTGCCTACATCAAAGCTTGCAACAATTGTAATGCGGTTATTAATTGGTCCAAACTAGATTTCAAACAGGCTAAGAATAGAAAACTTGCTTCTTGTTCAAATGGTAGTCGAGCATTTTGGTCTCTTGCCAAAGCTATTGGTCACACCTTTTGCCTGTATTTTTTCCCACCTATGTCAAAACCAGATGGTTCTATTGCACTTCAGCCAAAGATAAAGCTGACCTGCTGGCATCCTACTTTTTTCCTAACCCTTGCATTAATGATCTTGGTAAACCACCTCCTGCCATTCCCAGTACACTCCATTCAATGCCTCCTGTGATCTTCCGTCAAAAGGATGTCAGAAGAATTTTGGACAGTCTTTTTGCCAAGAAAGTGCCAGGACCCGATGGTATTTCTCCACTCATGCTCAGAACCTGTGCTCTTGAGCTTACTCCTGTTCTGTGTCACCTTTTTTCTTATTCCACAGGTGTTTTCCCTTCTGCTTCGAAATTTGCTCATATCCAGTTAGTTTCTAAAAAAGGGTGACAAATCCCTCCCATCCAATTATTATCCCATTGCCCTTCTACCCTTTCTAAAGTAAGAGTAATCCATTAACTACCAACTCTTAAACTATCTTGAAACCTTTCATCTGATCAATGATTGCCAATGTGGAATCCATCAGTGTTGATTCACTGGTGATATACTGGCTTATATTACCCATCCATGGACAGATTCTCCCAAAGTTTTGGTGAAACTCAAGCAGTTGCTCTTTAAATTTCAAACACCTTTGGTTGTGTTTGGCATAAAGGTCTAAATAAGCTTCAGTCTTATAGTTGCCGACTGTTTTTTGTAATTGGATATCCAGTTTTCTTTCTGACTGCTTGATGTGCAGGTGATGGTAGATGGCCGTCTTCTAATTTCTTCATTAATGCTGGTTTTCTCCAAAGTTTGGTTCTTTCTCCCACTCATTTTTCTTGTTTATTAATGACCTTCCTCCATTGACTGGAACTCCTATCCATAGTTTTGCTGATGATAGCACATTGCATTCCACCTTCCAGTTTGAGGAACCTTGCTGTGCACAAAAACAACTTAAGCTTATCGAATATCTTCTACCAATTCTTTAAATTCTGACTCCAGGTAATTCTCCAATGGGGAAAAAATAACTTAGTCAATTCCGTTCCTTGTAAAATATATGTCACACAATATATCCTATATGCCATAATATATGTCACAAAAAGAAGATATATGACAGGACTGCTGCTCCTGTCTTTCACAACACCCAGATTTCTAGACAAGATTACATATCACTATTAAGAATTATCCCGACTTGTAATCTCTCTTGGCATAAGCACATCACAAATATTACTTCCTCTGCATCTAAAAAAAACTGGATTTTCCCTTTCACACTTAGCATTACTTTTCTTTTAAACAGCTACTCATGCTTTTCAAATCTGTCCTACTATGGAATTTTGTTCCCACATCTGGTGTAGTGCTCTCTCACACTTCTAGACTCCATTCAAAAGAGGGCAGTTAGGTTAATTAATGCCCCATCTCTTACAAAGTCTTTCCATTTTCTGTTTCATAGACATTGTTTCTACTGTATGCCTTTTCTATAGATTTGGGCAGTGTTATGATTGGCTTCTACAGTTCTCCCTCTCCAAAATCAGTCTGAGCATTAGCATTAGTAGAGGCATATGATGCAAGAAAGCAAGCTTATGCAGCATCAGCCAAAAAAAAACTGCTCCCATTTCACCCCTCCGTTCATTCCAAATACCTGTGCAGCTCAGCCTTAAATTTATTTAGGCTATCAACTTTCACAACAAAGGATGGAAGTCTGTTCCACCAACCAACTGCTGACTAAAGGCAAACTTCTGCACATCTATCCTACATCTGTCTTTCCTCAATTTGAATTTATGCGCTATCAGGTGATTATTCTGAGCAAGAGGAAAATTCCCATTAGCATTGAGCATGCTCAAACCATTCAAGGCTTTATAAACCTCCATCAGATCACCTCGCAGGTGCCTAGTCTCCAGACACTGTAACTTGCAAAACTTAAGCCTTTCTTCGTACGAGCAACCCTTCGTTCCATTCACTAATCTTGTTACCCTTCTCTGTACTCGTTCCAACAGCTCTACATCCTTCGTAGGCACCTCCGTAGCCAGGTGAGCAGGAGCAGGAGTGTGTAGCACACGCTTCTTGATTAGACCGGGGTTTGAGCCCGTGACCACCAAATACGAAGGATGCGGAAAGATCAGGGAATGACCACCACATATCCCCGGAGCAATATGGCTTTAGTTGCTAATGCTCCTAAAAACAATAACAACAATATCTACATCATTCTTAAAATGAGGCCTCCTGACCTGTATACAGTACTCAAGGCATGGCCTGATCATTGCCTCATACAAGGGGATAATCATCTTATCCCTGCTAGAAAAATTCCTGTATATCATTGACAAGACACCATCAGCTACTCTTGCTTGCAAACCGCCTGCACTGCTCAGAAAACTTCATATTTGCCTGCCCAATTACCCCCAGGTCCTTTTTGTTCTCTACCACTGTCAGTGTAGTACCACAGAGTTGATACGTTACTCTGGGATTACTGCTTCCCATATGTAGTTCTTTACATTTGTCAATATTAAACTTCATTTGCCACCTCTCAGTCCATCTGCTTAACTTTTATAGATCCTATTGCAGCAGCATACTGTCATTAGTATCCTTAACAACCCTGCCAACCTTTGTATCGTCTGCAAACTTGGACATTAAGCTTGATATACCATCATCAGTATCATTTATAAATGCAGAAAACAACAATGGACCCAACACTGAACCCTGAGGGACTCCACTAATAACATTAGTCCACGAAGAGCAGTGGCCATTGATTACCACTCTGTCTTCTCCCACTAAACCATCCCTTTATCCATAGCAGCAATTTTCCTCCAATGTCACACTGCTCCAAATTGTTCAGCAGTCTTCCATGTGCTACAGTATCAAAAGCCTTTCTAAGATCCAAATATATGATATCAAAGTTATTCCCTGCATCCAGTTCCTTTGTGACCACATCATAGTCAATCAAATTGGTCAGGCAAGACTTTCCCTTAACAAAACCATGCTGTGTCCGAGCTATAACTGCAGTCTTCTCTAGATGATCCTGCAGTGCTTCTTTAACCATTGCCTCCATTAATTTTCGTGGAACAGAAGTTAAAATAACAGGTCTATAATTACTTGTATCGCCCTTTGATCCTCCTTTGTGAATTGGGGTCACATTTGCACATCTCCAGTCCATGGGTACCTCCCTATGGAAAGAAGCTCTCATAATTATGCCTAAGACTTTGCTTACTTCCTTTGCTACTTCCTTTAATATAACTGGATAGATCCCATCCACCCTGGGGGCTTTTTTATGTTTATCTTCAAGAGTTTCTCCTCTCTTTCCTTTCAGTTATTACAAAATCATCCAGCTCACTGCCAGAGTTTAATTCACCTCTGGGATTCCCCTCCTTGAATAACTCCTCATGTGTGAATGTAAATGCAAAATACTCATTTAGTTTGTTGGCCACCTGAGCAGGATTATCAACAGTTGAACCATCAATATCCAGTGGACCAATCTGATTCATCCCTTTCCTTCTAGAGTTTACATAGGTAAAGCACTCTTTGCTATTTATATCTGCATCCTTTGCCAAAGATTTCTCATAATCTGCCTTTGCCTGCCTAATCTCCTTTGTGACTTGGTTGCAGACCAGCTTATGTCTAGGCTTCCATGTCACCCATTAATTTATATGTATTCCATGCATTTTTCTTCTCTGTCATATATCTTATTAGTTCATCTGACATCCATTTAAGCCTAAACCTTGAACAATATTTCTTAGTTGGTATGTAAAGCCTAGTAGCTTCCAAGATAAATTCTTTGAATACTTCCCATTTTGAATTTGCTGTTGGTAGCATCATCAGTTGGTACCACCGTGTAGAATTTAAATACTGTCTCAGCCCACCGTAACCACTTTACTAAAGCAAAAACCCTTCCCTTTACCCTTGATGGTAGTTACCTCTTTGAGTAAATCCCACTGCGGCACACTGTGATCACTGCCACCTAGTGGTTCCTTTATCTGCAGATTCTTAATGCATGAAGAATCACTACTGATAATCAGATCAAGGGTATTCCTCCCTCTATTTGTGTACCGAACATGCTGATGTAAAAAACAATCAAATCCAATAAATCCACAAAAGCCTTGCTAGTGGGTGAGTGATCAACCCACAAATTCCAGTCAATATCTGGGGAATTAAAATCCCCCATTATAAGACTCTCTGATTTACTGACCCACTCTATTTCCTTGTACAGTTTCTTATTATACTCATCAGAGTCATTAGGCCTATAGCACACTCCTACTCTCAATTTTGATCTCCCGATGCTTATGTCACACCAAACTGACTCAACACTGCACTGTGCAGCATTGCCAACTGGCTTAACTTCCTTAGATTTTGTGTTTCTTAACTAATAGCCTAACCCCCTCCTCCCTTCCTATTCTGTCTATCCTTCCTGTACACATTGTACTCCCCAAATTCCAGTTCTGCTTTCCTTATATCTGTGTGACTCCATGTCTCTGATATCCCAACAATATCTGCCTTTGATGTTTTGAGCAATACCTCAAATTCATCAAATTTATTTACCAAGTCCTAGCATTGGTGTATATGCAAGTATACATGCACCTGTTCCTATTCTTAGCTACCCTAACACATCCCATGTGTTTACTTGTACTGCAATGTCTCCCAGCAGTCTCTGAAATACCCTGCATCTTGTTTTCCAGGCTGCTGCTCATTCCAATAGAAGATGTGCAAGTATCACTTTCACTTCTGCCAGTGGCTACTGTTAATCTATTAGTCCTTGTATCTCCCAAAGTTAGCAGTGTTCCGACCCACCTAGCACTCTCTCGATTGCTTCAGCAAATATTCTTGCACCCTTTCTATTTAAGTGTATCCCCTCCCTGTAGAAGCAGTCTCTCCTGTTAACGAGTACAGATCAGGCTGAAAAAAATTCTACCCCTTGTGCCTTGCACAATCTTTCCAGGGCCGAATTGATTGATAAGGCTCTCATCATATACTCCCTCTTATCATGTCTGGGCAGAATTGCAGACACTTTCAAGTTCAACCCTAATTCACAGCTTTTTTTCAACAGTGATTTGTACTTGTTAAGTAATTCCACGGTTTCCTACTCTTAATGTCATTAATGCCAATGTGTACAACAATATCACGGCGCCTCCTTAGCCAGGTGGGAAGGAGCAGCAGTGTGTAGCACACGCTTCTTGATTAGACCGGGGTTCGAGCCCGTGACCACCAAATACGGAGGATGCGGAAAGGTCAAGGAATGACCACCGCATATCCCGGAGCAATATGGCCTTAGTTGCTAATGCTCCTAAAAACCAAATAACAACAAACAACAGTATCACCTTTTGTGCCCTTAAAAGATGATATCCGCTCTACAACGTCATCAAAACTTTGCCCCTGGCAGACATACTCTGGTCCTGTTCCACCTATCCTTTTTGCAAAATATGTTCCCCATTTCCCTACAGTAGAGCCACCGACAACAACTAGTTCCTTTGGGACCAGTGCATTATGCCTTGCAGGTTGCCACTGTGTTGCGTGAAGTTCAAGTGCAAGCTCTGGTATTGATGTGGGCAGCTGAGGGCTTGATGGGCCCCTCAATTTAAATCCTTTGAGGGAATCCACCCTGTCCTTCAAACTCTCATATAGGCCCATAACAACCAAGTTCACGCCTGATTTACTCACACTCCTTACATTGCACACGCGCGTGCACACACACACACACACACACACACACACACACAAACAAACAAAAACATTCTCCTGGGCAATATCATGTCCCATTCCTGATTGTTCCACAAACATCAAGCAAGCAGTACATTTTAAAAACCCTGGGTTCAGAGGGCAACTGCCCCCCCCCCCCCCCCAGTTCTCCCTTAGCCACAGCACTCCATTTAGCTTGAGCCTTTTGCTTTGCTACTCTGGTCTGAGTCATAATTTCGATTCAATTTCAATAAAATTTCAATTTCAGTACAAAATTATAACCCTGAACTTGTATCCCAACGCAGGTGTAACACTATATATCTATATATATTTTTTCGGTATTGAGTATTATCTCCGAGTTCCGTTATATAACTTCCGTTTCAAGTTATGTATTAATTAATTATGTTATGTTTGTAAAATCTAAGTCGTTATATGTATTTAGTTAAAGTACAATTTAATTGACAGTGAACTTTAACAAGATTAATAAATTTTACTGATTAATTGATAATATTTTATACTATACTATACTAAGCTAACGCTTTCTATTTCTGGAAAGAACGTTGTATCGTATAACAATGGTGGCAAGTTACGAATGGTAAATCTACGGACACTTAAGTATTAATTAACTTCCAAAATCTCGCTGTCTCATTTCAGAATAAACCAAGGATCTTGACTAGGTCTATAAGCTATATACTTATAGAAAATAATTTAATATAACAA
This sequence comes from Mastigoproctus giganteus, assembly GCF_048544385.1. Taxonomy (NCBI): domain Eukaryota; kingdom Metazoa; phylum Arthropoda; class Arachnida; order Uropygi; family Thelyphonidae; genus Mastigoproctus; species Mastigoproctus giganteus. Next base: position 74,687,095 of record NC_143575.1, on the reverse strand, counting down.
TTAGTCAATAAAGCGGCTAAATATAGCTAAAAAAACTTCTTGTTCGCCTGAGCTGCAAAACTTGTAAAGCACGTGGATTGGATACCCTTACCGATACTAAGTAATAACTTACAAAATCTCTATCTAAGTCAAAATTTAAACTAAGTATCATAACTAGGAATATAAAGCTACTCTAGAAAATAAATTAATATGCCAATTTAACAGAACAGAAAAAACTTCACTTACTGTCCAACTTCAAACCTGCAGAACCAACTTTTCTTCTTCCTCATTCCTTATCCCTTCAACTTCTGTTGTATGGAACAACCTCCCTTCATGTGTATTTCCTGAAAATTATAATTTACAGAAATTAGACTGATGTCAGCAGCTCTTTTTTTTTTTTTTTCATCTTCTCAACCTTAAACCTGTACACTATACTAAGTACTATAGGTTCTAATATCTTTTGTGTTTATATAGCATCAGCCAAAAAAAAAAAAAACCCTTCCCATTTCACCCATCCAATCACTCGAAATGTTTGTTTAGTTCTGCCTTGAACTTATTTAAGTTGTTGACCTCCACTACAACAGATGGAAATTTGGTCAAACTATCAACCACCCGCTAGCTAAAGGCAAATTTCCGCACATCTATTCTAGAATTGTCTTTTCTCAATTTGAATTTATGTCCCCTCAGGTGAGTAATCTGAGCAAGAGAAAGAATCCCATTAGCATTGAGCTTGCTCAAACCATTCAAGGCCTTATACACCTCAATTAGATCACCTCGCAGGTGCCTAGTCTCCAGAAGCTGCAATTTGTAGAACTGAAGTCTTTCTTGGTAACACCAACCCTTTGTTCCATTGACCACTCTCATTGCCCTTCTCTGTACTTCTTCCAGCAGCTCTACATCCTTCTTAAAATGAAGCCTCCAGACCTGTATACAGTACTCAAGATGTGACCTGACCATTGCCTTGTACAAGGGGTCAATCACCCCCTTTTCCCTGCTAGCAAAATTCCTGTATATCATTGACAAGACACCATGAGCTACTCTTACAGCTTGTCTGCACTGCTCAGAAAACTTCATATCTGCCTGCACAATAACCCCCAGATCTTATTCATTCTCCACTACCCTGAGTGTAGTACCACACAGTTGGTACGTTATTCTGGGGTTACTGCAACCGACATGAAGTACTTTACATTTGTCAACATTAAACTTCAGTTGCCACCTCTCACCCCATCTGCTCAGCTTTTCCAAATCCTGTTACAGTAGCATACTATCATTGCTGTCATTAACAATCCTGCCAATCTTCATATTTTTTTGCAAACTTAGACATTAACCCTGATATACCTTTATCAATATCACTGATAAATACCGAAAACAACAATGGGCCCAACACCGAACCCTGGGGGACTCCACTAATAACATCAGTCCATGAAGATCAGTGTCTTCTCCCATTCAATCATCCTTTTATCCATTCTAGCAACTTGCCCTTAATGCTATACTGCTCCAATTTGTACAGTAGTCTTCCATGTGCCACAGTATCAAAAGCTTTCCAAAAATCCAATTTATTTTAATTTATTTCACTCATTGTTCTTTGCATATCACTTTTATTTCATTTACTTTATTAAAAAATATATATAAAATTAGAAGAATATCTAAAAAAAAAATCTTGTTCCTTGCTTTTTTCTATAAACTTTTATTAACCAAAATATTTCTTTATCATGAAGATAAAAATATCAATACTTCATTTATATATGATAAATGACTCACTGCTTTATTTAAAACTATTTGACTTTCCATGATTAAAAATGCACATATTTACGAGCATGGTTTGATTTGTTATATCAAGTTGTAAAGAAACTTTTGAATTGTTGCTATCATTATGACTATTTTTCTTACAAAAGAAATCTGTTCTCTGTTGTACTTTTAGGCAAAAAGTAGCTTTGAAAGGAAGTAAAAATGAAGAAACTGTCCTGTATCTCATTGTGGTCAGGCAGCTAATTAAGAAAGTAATACAAATAAGTGCTAAATGATATTGGAATGCTGCCAAATTCCAAGATCAAACACTAATGGTTTTGTTAAAGTTTTTTTTATAAATCTTTGTCTGATGTATTATTATATTTAATTCTCGAATCCTACGAGATCAGCATTTAAACTTATTTAACTGTAAAGAATAGTTTGGTACTGTGCTTGTACAATCTTATGATTGTTTCAAAGAAAGTTAAAATTCAAGTAGCTCCTCCAGATTTATTAGAATATATAGAAAATGATAGCCTTCATCTGCTTGTCATCATATTGCTTTCTTCACTAGAAGTACATACTTCCTTATTGGATATGTGTTGTGTGTATTTGTGATGGAAGTGGGTGGGACAGCAGATCTTGAATTTTAGATCATTTTCTACATGGCATTTAGTATTCAGATTGCAAGTTAGGTAAAAAGAGCAACAAAGAAAGGTGTTTACTTTCATAGCAAATTATCATATTTCAGAAATAAGTACATGTAGTTCTCGACTCATAAAGCGGAAATTTATTTCCCATAGACCAAAAGGCTAAAAATAGGGGTTACGTTCTCAACAATGAAATCAGTTAGCTAATTAGTTTGTTTAAACAATGATTGATTTATCCAAAGAAATGAAAACGTAGCCTGTAAAATCAAGCAAATTATAATAATAAAGAAATTATTTACAACTTACAAAATGTTTATTCTTCATCATCATCATTGACTAAATGCACACTCATTCACTCAGTATTGGCTCGGCACTCATTGGTTTGTTGACCAAGGAGTCGTCTTCTTCAGGAATGCTTCAAGAGCCGTTTGTTTCCAAGATAATCTTCTCTTTTATTTATAAATTTCATGATTGCATGCATAAGCATTTTTTAACGGCACACACAAATTGTAACTAACATGGTTCGCATGGAGTAACAAGTTTACGAAGCTTTAAAAAAAAGGAATGAAGAGAAGATTCTGAAAATTTATTTATGTTTTTTATATGATTGAAGATTTCAGTAAAGGGAAAACACATTTCACCATAATAATGTAAAAAACTACACAATTCCAGCTATCAGTATTTTCGCAAGAAGATCGCGTTTACTACCCGTTTATAATTGATTACACTAACAGAAAAACCCAAATAACCCAGAAAATGCAAATTGTTTTTATTGTCTTTTGGTGGTGACCTCCAGAAATGTGTTTTTTTAAAAAAATATCACAAAGGTGTTCAAAATTGGTTCTTATAATAGAACATATGATAACGATGAAAGTGTAGTGCATTTTAATGATTTGAATTGGTACTCTCACAACCTATTATATGGCCTTAAGGTCACACTCATAGCCTTAAAAATTTACATTTTAGAGAGAGAAATAGCTTATACAGCAAAAATTTAAATTTCCAAGATCTTGAAACCAATTAACAAAAAACAATGTGTTAGTGGGTTCACATTACGGTATTTTAACGATACGATGATGTCTCTGGAACTGATTAATATCCTAAAGCGGGGTACACTGTATTGTATAGCTATGCATGTGGTTTGGAATGGAGTGTTTATGAATATTTAACATTTCATCTTTTGCAATTAATGTTCATATTTTCTATTTTATTGATATTTGGGGGAAAAAACTGGTAAACCTGGGAACTCGTAAAGCGAGAACTGCCTGTAATCTAGTAAAGTGCCATTTTTCATTAATTGTTTTCACTATTTTTCAAAGTGAATCAAAATTATGTTCTTATGGTTTTTTTTTTCCCTTCCTTTTTAGTGATAAAGTATGGGAACTGTTGGAACAAATGAGTGAAAAAGCTCTCAACTCTTCTCCAAGAATTTTAAATACCCTGTTGCAGCAAAACACTGAAGTAATACAACATAAAGATCAAGGTGTACAGACAAAAGTTGCTAAAAGGCGGCGAATAGTAAAAAAAACTACAAACTCTACCAATTGTAATGCTATTAATCTTATCAACCACATATCTCTTCCTCCAGTTTCAAAATCGTCATTGCCCAAGGAAAATTGCTCTTCTAATTCTGACTCTTTCCATTCTGCAGATTCTGGTGATTCAGTATTTGACTTTAAAAGAAATGAAAAGAGCAAAGGATTTCCTGTGCAAGAACTGACAGCATTATGTAGCACTACTCTTCTCAAATCTTCAATTAGCATGTCTCAGAAACGTTTAAGTTTGCCAAATTCATTTACAGAGAGTAATAATGACCTGAAATTTTGCTCTGCTAGTCCTCAGATATCTCCTGCAAAAGAATTAAATGAGCATTCATTTTCAATGTGTTGTAATTCACAAAGTCTAGAACCTGAAGAACGTTCTGGAACTCTGCTTACACAGCCACCAGAGTCTTCTGAAAGAAAGAAGTGTGAATCAGAGTTAGAATTAGTTGCATCGCCAGGCTTATCCAAATGTATAGGCAACAGTGCTCTTCATCTACCAGATTCTCTTTTATCACCTGCAATATACATACCTTCCCCACTGCCATTAACTACCTCTCCTCCTACATCACCTTCAGTATCCAGGAATTTCATTCCTTCTTCACCACCATCTCCATTACCTGAGAGCAGCATTCCTCCTCCTCCACCACCTCCATTACCTGAGAGCAGCATTCCTCCTCCTCCACCACCTCCATTACCTGAGAGCAGCATTCCTCCTCCTCCACCACCTCCATTACCTGAGAGCAGCATTCCTCCTCCTCCACCACCTCCATTACCTGAGAGCAGCATTCCTCCTCTTCCTCCACCTCCATTACCTGGAATTTTCATTCCTCCTCCTCCACCATTACTAGGGATTGGAATTCCTCCACCATTACATGGGATTGGAATTCCACTGCCACCTCCTCCACCACCATTACCTGGGATTGGAATTCCACCACCACCACCTCCTCCTCCTCCATTACCTGGGATTGGAATTCCTCCACCACCTCCATTACTTGGTAATGGCATTCCTCCACCACCTCCACTACCTGGGACTGGAATTCTTTCATGCGTCTCACAGTCATCTCCATTATTGCACATGCCTGGTACATTGCCATTCTTTCCACCACCACCACCACCTGCTGGATTTGTGGGGCAGAACTGTGCTGTTGGTTCTAGTCAGAAGCTGCCTGGCATGTATTACACTTTCCCTGGCCCTAAGTACAAAATGAAAACACTAAATTGGACAAAGGTGCCCAATGGAATGCTTACTAGTAAGTAATACACAAAATGATTGCAGTACAGTAGAGCGTTGAAAATCTGAACAAGCCAGCATTTATTTTTGGCGCCATAAAATAATTACAATAAGTGCCAATTATTGTGTTTGTGAATTGAATTTTGATTTTAATAAAACTGCAATTGTAATAAGCGAAAATTGGAGGAATATTATCCACATGCTATAAAAATGAAGATATAAAGTGCTAATTTATACTTTTATTTTACTTTACCAATTAACAAAATTAAATGATATGTGGAAATCGGAAGAATGTTATCCACTGGTTAGCAAAATAAAAATAAATTTACACTTGCTTACATAGCTTAATTAATATACATACAGTACTAACTAAACATAACACTTTGTAATCTGATATTTCTGTTCACTGACTTTTTTTTTTTTTTTTTTTTTGTTGTAAAATCTAAAACAAAAAAAAAAAAAGATGCGTTAATCAGTAACAAAGAACACGGCATGCAGAAATTGCAACTAACATGATACACATAAAATGTATCATGTTAGTTGCATTTAGGAGTAAATTGTTTACGAAGTTTAGATATAGGAATGAAGAGATTCTGAACATTTACAGAATTTTATTTTGCTGTACTGTAGTTGTTATATGGTTGTTTTCATCTTTTAAAAGGAAACAAATTTTTAACAATTAAATCGAAGATTGAGATTTTAAACAGACTTTCAAAGAGAGAAAGCAGATCTTCATTAGCAAGATTTTATGATTTTATAAGGTTGGAAAGTCAACCTTAACAGAAATTAAAAACAACAAGGAAAAAATTTTAAAGTTCCAAAACTTTATTCAGATGATGGTGCCAAAAAAAAGAAAAGAAAAGCTACGAGAACAGCTAATTACCCATCCCTCAAATATGCCGTTTGTTGTTGTAGTTGGGTTTTTGGGAGCATCAGTGACTAAGCCCATATTGCTCCGTGTATACTGTCTGTAAATTGCTTGTTCTGTGGTTGATTTTCTGTTTGCTGGACGAAAAAACCCGAGTTTCTAGTCTGGAAAGATGTGAAAAAGGCCCATAAAAATTCCTCCTGTCATCGATGTGACTTGAACTCAGGTCTTTTACATCTAGGGTGGGGAGGATGGTGATTCTACCAACTGTGTTATCCATAAGGGCTGGATATGAGCAACAAACTAAATGCTGTCCAACTCAACTACTCTTGCTGAAAAGAGTGAGCAATGCAGCAAAGAAACGAAGTTCGAAAATGATGCAGAAAAAAAAAATTATTTTTGTTAAATGTCTATACATATGTGTTAGTGGCTGAAAGTTCCATTTGTTTTGTTACCTATGAATAAATATACACAAGTATAACTTAGTGTTTTTATTTCTAAACTTACTAAACCTTTATTTGTAGTCTACAGGACAGTGTTTTTGATAAGTTCGAAAATCCGAACCAGTCAGAAGTCCGAACTACCCTGGGTCCCAATTAGTTCAGATTATTGACTCTACTGTATTTTTGTACTGATATAATAAAACTTAAACCATATGAGCATTGATTTAAATTAGTGTTATTGTTTTAGCAATATGTATACTCAGTTTCAGTTTAATTTTTACCACTCATCATAAATGTGAAATATTTTTGCTAGTGTACTGCTTATACAGCATGACAATAGGATATTTGGAATAGATGGAAACTTATTCCACTGTGTAAACCGATTAAATAGACTTCAAAATAACTCCAAACAGTAAACAGCAAGAGTACAAATTAGATAGGAAAAAACGCAATTTATTTGGTTATGTATGCACTTAATATGTGGGGTTCATCATTAGAGAGAAAAAAAAACACACTATTTGTATAAGATTATAAAATTTTCACAAAAACAGGGTATTCTTGATTATTCAGGTGCAGATTATCTATGCATTTCCCCCCCACCCCACTAGTTGACCTAATATAAAATTATTTGCATATAAATACAGGTGGACCTTGGACTTAGGGCCAATTACATTCCAAGATAGGTGCTTCAAGTCAAAACAGAGTAATATAATTCAGAAAAATTGGCAATTATTGCAATAGAGTGCTAATTCTTTGAAATGAAAGAGCATGAAAAAGTCATCTTATGAGACTTTGGTTCTGCCTTATGTCTGTGGTTCAACTTAAAACGAGCTGAATATATATCTCTGGTTCACTAAATTTGGCATATATTAAATTAGGAAACACACTTCTCAAGTATGCAAATTAGCATTAGTTGAGGCACATGATGCATGAAAGCAAGCTTATGTAGCATCAGCAAAAAAAAAACAAAAAAACTTCCCATTTCACCCATCTGGTCACTTCAAATGTTTGTCTAGTTCAGCCTTAAATTTATTTAAGCTATCAACTTCCACAACAACAGATGGAAGTCTGTTCCAGCAATCAGTTATCTGCTGACTGAAGGCAAACTTCCGCACATCTGTTCTACAACTGTCTTTCCTCAATTTGAATCTATGCCCCTCAGGTTTAATCTGAACAAGCAGAAGTATCTCGTCAGCATTGAGCCTGCTCAAACCATTCAAGGCCTAATACACCTCGATCAGGTCACCTCGCAGGTGCCTAGTCTCCAGATGCTGCAACTTGCAGAACTTAAGCCTTTCTTTGTAAGTGCACTCCCTTTGTTCCTCTTGCCAGTCTTGTTGCCCTTCTCTGTACTCATTCTAGCAACTCTACATCCTTCCTAAAATGAGGCCTCCAGACCTGTATGCAGTATTCAAGGTGTGGCCTGACCATTGCCTTATACAAGGGGATAATCACCTTGTCTCTACTAGCAAAATTTCTGTATATCATTGACAAAACTCCATGACCTGCTCTGGCAGCCCGTCTTCACTGCTCAGTGAACTTCATATCTGACTGTGCAATTACCTCCCAGGTCTTTTTCATTCTTCACCTCCCTGAGTGTAGTACCACACAGTTGGTACATTTCTATCTATGTATACATGAAGGAAGTTATTTCACAAAGCATTAGGATTGGAAGGAAAGTTCTCTGCTCCCCATGTGAATGGTTGACTGGATTTAAGCAATGATATGGGATTCGTGAACTTGCTGTGCGTGGGGAGCATTTTAGTGCTTCTTTTGCAGCAGCTGATTCATTTTGCATAGAATTTCAAAAATTAGGTTGATTATGGTCATGTTAAAAAACATTGAAATGAATAATTGCAACAGTAATAATTCTGCATAAAATTTACATTTCCAGATGGTATGCTGCTCACAAATGTATCTTTCATTATGCTGATACTCCTGTTCTTTAATGTAAAATGCATTTACAATACCAGTGTCATTTAGAATTATGAGTTTTATATTGAATTATTAATGTTTTTGTAATTAGACATTTAAAGTATTTGTGTTTTGTCACTTAAATCATTTTATGTATCCATAATGATATCTAATTTTATTTAAATAGTTTACTTTTTTACATACATATGTATTTCCTCCTGTGCTGATTTGTACTCATTGTTTATTTGGTTACCAAGTTCAAAGTGGATTTAACTAGTTTATGCAGATAAGGATAGCGTGTCACATTTATTTCAGTTGAAATATTTTTATTATCATTGAAATAGCAAGCTTCCACAATGAGTAACTTTTTGTTACAGATGTCAGACACTTTACCCAGTGTTTCTCAAACTTTTTCTTTTGAAATTCAATATGGTGTTAAGCAAACTGTTCGAAAGGTACTTGTCCACTGATGATATCCCAAAAAGGATTAAAACCTGGTCTGGATATTGACATGTTCTTTCAATAAAAAACAATATACTTCTTCATTGGACCAATATATTGCTTTTTGTTTTTTAGTGTTTTTTATTTAGAGTAGTATACAATATAAAGGCAACTTGTAGCAGAACATCTCCACAATATGAGATCGATGCACTGTTTTGCTCAAGGCTATGTGCAGAAATAGGCTGTGCCTGACATCTACAATAACTTTTTTTGTAGAAAGGGGTAAGTCACAAGATAGGGGGTTATTCTGCTGATAAATCTGTAGATTTTTTTTTTTCATAATGTTTCTGAATGTGGAAAAATAAAGTTACTTTTATTATGAACACCCAACAGTGTGTAGTGTATTTTTACTCAGGGCTAATGATTTTCTTATTTCAAAAAGTAGTTTACCTTGTTTCTGGTTTCTTGCCCTTGATCTAACTGAACCAGTGCCCTTGTTTTTTTATTTTTAAAAAATGTTTTTAGATTTTTGAATTCTGCTTGGAGTATACCAGTGCTTAATCTTTTGATCTGTTCTGCATTTTAAGAAAATTTCTGATGTTTTACTGCTGATAAGTAATCTTAATTACTTACTTAATGGAAATTTTGAAAGTTACTTGAAATATGCTCAATCACATCAGAATTTTTTACAAAATCAAAAAAATATATATATATTGGTGAGGTGCTTCTGATTTCTTTTGTATTTTTACATATTTTACAAATAGGTTATTTTTATATTAAAATACCAATAAAAAAACATAGAAATAGCAAAAGCTATATCCTCCTGTCAAACATAGATTGATGCAAACTGTATTTCTTATATACTAGGCTGGGTAAAACTTGTGCTTTTTTGACATCCCCGGCCAGATAGTTTTGATGGCAGTTCCTCTTTTTTAGCATCTAGAAGTAGTCGGCCATCATATTGATATTCTATTCCCCTTGATACTTTTTTTCCATTTTGTCTGTATCCAGCATAATGTGTAAACTGTAAGAGGATTAATAGGGCTCATGGCCACTCAGTAAGGGATGCCTCATGCACAGTGTATAAATAAGTGGATAGACTATGCAGCCAGACCACTTATAGATAGAAGCCAAATTCTGCTGCTTCTAAGTTGTTAATTGCACAAATATATGTACAGTGATCTGTAGCGATTGCCAACCAGCTGACCAATCTTATGGAAGAGCCGAAACTGGATGTGTTATTACTCCAAGAATCTCAATGGAGGAAAGGTCTCAGGCTATCCACTGTCATTTAGAGTCATCCAGTACTCTGGTCCTGCCTGCATCGTGGCCGTTATTATTAGAAACCCAGACCTGGTGGTTACTAAGATCTCCTCCCTTTGTAACTTGCACTCTACCTGCACCACCACCATTGAGAATGACACTGGTGGCTACTCCTTACTTACCTCACATTTTCAGTTTAGTGACAGATTAGAACCCTACATTATGTGCTGCCAAAGTTCTGTGGATCTCCTTGGGAGAGGCACTATTCTTATGGCTATTGATGTGGATGCACATTTATCCCTTTGGCACAGTGCAAACACAGATAGAAGAGGACTTCTCATGGAGGACTATTCTTTCCACAAGACTTATTATTATCAGTGAGCCAAATGTGCTTACCACATTTAAGTGTAGATAGAAGCCAAAAGGTGACACAAATTTTGATTTCACCCTTACTACTCTGGCTTTAACAAGGAAGCTGCAGCACTGGATGGTCTGTGAAATACATACTGCCTGTCTCTCATGTGGAATGGCCACTGACACTCACATTTAAGATAACAGATTTGCAGCTAAGTATGTTCATTGGGACAATTTTGACCAGTTCATCCAAGACAAGGCCGCTAATTTACCCAGTGACTTCCCAGGTAATGTGGATGCATGAAGACTAACAGACTATGTCCAAAACCTTCTTTACAAGCCTCCAAAGTTGCATTGAAAAAGAAGAAACAAACCACATAGTATCCCATGAACTTGCAGGGACCTCCAAAGAGCACATATAAGAGGCCCATCCAACCAAATAAATGCTTTAGAGTCACAATTCAAGAATGTGTGGCACTAGTACTACAATGCCATATACTATAAAAAGCAGACAGTGTGGCAAAACCTGGTTCGTTCAGAAACAAATTTTAACCCTGGTGCATAGTCCAAGTTATCCCCAACAGAATCAGCACTGCTGATATTATCAACTCTTTAAACAACAATAATAACCAAGAAACAACTGGCAATAACATGGGCACTGTCAGGGATGCCATCATCATCAAGGACAATCTATCTATCAACATGGAATGCCAGTTGAAGATCATTCAGGATAACAGCTCTTATCAACAAACTCATTCAGAGCCACCCTTCACTAGGGAGGAGGTGGAAGAAACAGTTAAATTCATAAAAAATAGAAAGGGCCTGGTAGTGACCTCTTTGATGGTGAGGCTATCCAGTATCTGGGGTCTTTGGCCCCACATCTTATTGCTCTCTACAGTCTCTGGTCCTTATGGAGGAACTTCACCTTCACGTTACCTATTGTGGGCTCTCTCATGCTGCTAAATTCAATCAAACCACAGAGATCTGCAATATCAGAACCAAGACAGGTACCAATATCCATCACAAGAACAAACTTATATGAGAACTGCTTGTCAACCGGTGGCAGCAGGTGGAGAGCCAGCCCAAAAAAGTGAAATTAACCAGAAAATTTTTCCCATCGTGACCATTGTGAATAAGAGCTACTTCGTGGCTGAATCCAAACCTTCAGACAACTTTTCTCCTCACAGGAAATGGAGCATTTAACAGTAAATTGGAAGATTTGGGAATCCAGGAAGATGTCCTCTGTTTTTATGGGGATGGGGAGACTTGGTACCATGTCAGGAATATTTGTCCAATCTATCTTGACCTTTGAACCTACTGCAAACACTGGGTATCACAACATTTCAACCTGAACATCAGCTTATTGTATCCAGAGAAGCCTTGACCTCCTGTGCCAAAGTTGTCTTCAAAAGCACGCCTTTTAGTGGCAAAGACTACATCCCCCATGAATGCAACTGCTTTGGCCACTTAATGCCCACTTGCATTATCACAGATGCTTGTGCTCTCACCACTGTCCCTCAGCTTTGCTTCTTTTTTTGCTGGCTCAGGCTGCCTGGGTTGGTCTCCTGTGCCTGGCATGTTTGCTACTTTGCTCGGCTGGTGCTCTTGCCATACCCCTCCCTGCCTTGCTGACCTGGCTTTCTTCGTCCTGATGATATACTGCCCCCCATGTGTTCTTCTGCTCTGCTCTGGTCCCTTCCTGTGTGGGTGTTTGACAATCACCCTGTGACCACTATGGCTTTTTCTGCCTGTCATCCTTTTACTTTTCTTGGCACACTATCTCACCCTTCTTCATGGCTCCCATCTACTTTAGGTTCATTCTCTGCACTCGCCAGGGGATGCCTTCTCTGCAATCTTCTCTGTTCTGTGTATTTTATTCCTCTCTTTAGGCTGCCTCTTCTCTTGTCCTGGCAAGAGTAGATCCAGCCTCGTAAATGTCCCTCTACTGTACTGGCGTGGTGCTTTGTGCCGTGGACAGAATGTGGTAAATGTTAGGTGGTGCCTTCCTTGGTGATTGTGCCTCCCAGTAACTAAGTGGCCAGATGAATAACACAACATACCAACACACACAACTCGAGGTACCTAACTCGCATCCATCTGGTCTTGCACCTTCACAATGCCACTAAGTGCAGTTTTGTTGGGAACCACTGGCACCTTTGTACACACTGTCCTATCATGATGAGTCTTTCCATTGGATGTTTATTTTCCAAAAAATTACATATTACATTTTTAAAGCCAGTCCAAGCATTTTTTTCAGTTTGGTTCATGGTATTCTTCAAATACAGTCTAGCAGCAGCTTGTGGATTTGATGTTCATCAAAAATTCTTTCTTTGAATTTTTTTTTTATCTGTAAACAATGGGAATTTAGTGCAAACATACTTGAAACAATTTCCTTCTTTATTCAGTGCTTGGGTGAACTGTTTTATCAAATCTAGCTTTATTTGCAGAGGAGACAACAGTACTTCTTTTTAATCTACTAGTGGCTTGTCTTTAATGTTCTTTGAATATGGTGTCAGAGAGACTGTCTTCATGGTCACACTTTCCTTTCCCAGTTGTCTTGCTTGTATCACAAAATGCAAGGTTACACTAACTTGGTTACACAAAATGCAAGGCATTTTTGTGTAACCAAGTTGTTGGCTGAGTAGCAGAACAGTAACTTTAAAATCTCCATACACTAGCCAACCATTTTCTTTTAAGTGTGCTGAATGGGCTACAGGAATGGATGCGTACTTGTTTACATTATGAAGGCAAACTTCCTCTGAGGATTTTCATTAAATGGCCTCCACTCTGTTGATTGGTAGAAAATTCCAAAAAAGTTCATAACTGCAACAATGTTTGTTGCAATATATCATTGAGTGTTTTTTGGAAAAATGAGGAATCAATTATTTTTCAAAATGTGTCCCTACCATGAAAAAGCCGTTCCTGGAACTAGCAAATTCTTGGATTTCAGATTTAATCCTAAAAAACTCTGCAGACCCTTTGAATAGATTTAAATTTCTTGTGAGATTGTTGTTTGCTTTGTGTAAACAACTATGGTCAAGAGTTATGAATTTCTTTGTTACAATAGTTTATATTGTCCTCTAGATCACAAATATCAGATTCAGGATTTGATGGCATGTGTTCAAGAACAACTGATGGAGGTGGTACCAGTAGTCCATCTCCATGGGATTCTGGCCTTACCACTGAAGTAATGTTGGTGTACACAATACTGTTTTCTCATTATAATTTGCTACATTTATGTAACAAAAGTAGCAGATTCTGAGGTTCCTTCCACACTGTGGGAATGGCAAGTGTAACAGCATTCTTTTTACCACATTTCCACCATTATGGAAATGTGATAAAAAGTAGCATCATTCGCTCAGTCATGGAAATAGTAGAATAATTCTGCCAGTCATGGAAATATTAGCATCACCAGACTCTGACTTCATCTAGTAGAGCAGAGTCAAACTCTTTGACTTTTCTCTATTAGATGTTTGATTTTGACTTTAATAAAAAGTTTGACTTTGCCTAATAGAGCAATTTGAGCAGTATACTTTTCTATAATTGTTCATCTTCTAGAGAATATAAATCCTTTTTGAAATGGGATTTTTTTTTTTTTTTTGGCTGATGCTGTATAAGCTTGCTTTCTTGCATCACATGTCTCTGTTAATGCTAATTACTTATTTATTTCTCCACTCCGAGGGAAAATTTGTTCTTGAAATGGAATATTTCTAGCTGAGGGTAAGTGGCCATATCTTAATACAGGTAACCCTCATATAACATGCTGGTTAGGTTCCTATAAAATCTCGTGTAACGCGAAACTGTTATATGTGACTAAGAATCAGTATGAAAAGGGGAGCTGCGTTCCAAAAGCTAACAAAAATACACTTTTTTTAACTATCAGAAACTTAATTTTTATTAAAAATAGTAATATCCAAATACTGAGTGCTTTTTCCATTTTCTCAATTATTAGTTGTTGGGGAATGAGTTGCCATATTTGCAGAAAGATCCTACAGCAACAGCAGTTCTAATTTTCTGTATGGTCTGGATTGTTGCTTCATTTAAATTTAAACTTTTTGCAATGTATGATACCTTCCCCCTTTTTTATGACATTCCAAAATTTGTATCATTGGTTCTAGAGAAATAGTTTCTTTTGAGTGGCACTTTTTTACTTTCCTTAGGCATAATTTAGGGCTGGAATTTAATTCACAACAAAGAAATCATTCCAATACGATTTTTAAGAACAAAGTTTAGTAATACATACCAGGAAAAATTTATAAACTATTTAATAAAAACCAAAATAATCTTACAAAAACCTCAAAAATCACAAACTGCACACTTCAAAGTCACAAATTTTTATGGTCTCAAACAAGCACAAGTTCAATAGCACAGAACCTAACACTGGGATTTCCTAATAAGTTTTTTTTACATAATGACTAGTGAGTCAACAGTGGGATTTCACAAAAAGAATGGGAATGTCGAAAAATTACATCCAACGTAACAGGAGGGTTTCCACGCACAAAAACTCAAATATACTGTGTTATGAGAGGCTTGCCGCTCTTCTCTAACCACGTTAGAGTGAAACCATATTATATAAGTACAGTGTTGTGTGAGGATTGCCACAATTTATCAGTCGTGTTAGAGTGAAACCGTATTGTAGAAGTACCGTGTTATGAGGGTTGCCTGTATGTGCTTTTGTCAGATGTCTGTTTTTGAACAGTTGTGAAAAATTTAATTGCATGTATATTTGAATTTATAAATATTAATGCATAAGAGAAGTGACTGATATTTCTAGTTCTTAAGAAGTTACTCTGTTTAGCTACTTAATTATCTGTTAAATAGTTATTAGTTAACTAGTTACTCTTTTAAAGTGATCCATTTTTCTTCTTTCTAAGTGTTTTATACAGTATACCACAGCTATTATCTAAGTGAACATTCCATTTTGAAATAACTTTGAAAACACATCTGTTTATTTTATGTAAATGATCTCTTATTGTGCATTGCCTAGGGGGAAATTCCATCTGGAATAAGCTTCAGAACAAAACCAAAGATGTGAAATTAAACTTTGAAGAACTTGAACAGTTATTTTGTCAGAAATCAGTTGGTTCTAAAGAAAAAATTAAAATAAAGACCCAAAAGGAACCAGAAGAGGTTAGGATTTTGTTTTTATTGATTAATATACCACATCACGAAAGAAAAGTTTTTTTTTTTTTTTTTAATTACATATATTCTGTGGATAAAAATAAGCTACTTTTTTATGTACTTAAGCACTAAAACCTGGTTTAAGAAGTGCACTAGCAATGTATAACAGCAGCAGTTTGTTGGATTTACGGGAGTATATTTATTAGTTATCAAAAAAATAATTTTGTATATGATTATATTGGTCTTCCATGGTTTGAAAGCACTTGAAACACTAATGTATTTGAGAGAGGGGGTGATTTTGAAAAATGTTTGTGTCAC
This sequence comes from Mastigoproctus giganteus, assembly GCF_048544385.1. Lineage (NCBI taxonomy): Eukaryota > Metazoa > Arthropoda > Arachnida > Uropygi > Thelyphonidae > Mastigoproctus > Mastigoproctus giganteus. Next base: position 74,671,241 of record NC_143575.1, on the reverse strand, counting down.
ATTTTTTTATTTTTAAAAGAATAATTTAAATCAAAATGCATACCTCAGTCTATTTTTCAAACTTTTTTTATAAAGGAACAAATTTATATGTCCATACACTTCATCCACTAAACCAGGAATACACAAATTGTGCCTTTGGACTATTAAACTAGAGTTTACTTTAAATAAAATAAATAGACCGATCTACATTAAAATACCAATAATAACAATATAAGCATAAAATATGACTGAAGTATTTTGGGTGTGAACTCCCTTTTTTATCAGTTGACCTGAATGAAATACAATAAAATGTCAGTATAACAAACTCCTTTGGACAGCCAAAATAATAGGTCTACTCAAAGAGTGGGAGACTGAAGTAGTATTTGGGAAATGATGAATCTTACCAGCTCTTCAGATGGCTCTCCAAATTAGTCTCCTTCACCCTGTATTCACGGGTCGCTGAATCAGGTGAGTATGGCAGATGAGGATCTCAGTGATAGTGTTTTGCAAGAAATCCTTGAATGAAAAGTGCTGAATGTGTAAGGGTATCGTCATGATGCAAGTACCAAAGCTCACCTTTCTGGTCATCTTCTCCAAATGGCATTGTGTAATTGCCGTAGAAGTGTTTCACAATATTCATGGCTTACTGTTTGACCATGGGAAAAATTCATAATAATTATTATTAGCCATACAGGGCAAGGAAGCTTGAGGCTTTTGCTGCACCACCAAAAAAAAAATTTGAGTTAGATTAAAATTAGTAAAATTTCAGAGAGAGAGAAGACTCAGAAGAGAAGGGAATCACCAAGAAAGAGAAGAAGGATGATATCCAGCTGAGGACCCTGGGTGTGCCAAGTCATTACAAGTTTAAAAAAAAATACAGTGAAGTGAGCGTGATCTTCATATTTGATCAAGATTGTCTTGCTTTTTAAACCTTAGAAAAGACAGGGTCCTCCATTGAGAGGGCTAAGTCTTTGTCTCTGGATCATAGCCATATAACCATAATTCGTAACCAGTCATGACGAAAGAAACAAGTTATAGGTCAGTAGCAGTATGTTGATGAAGCTCCTGACTTGCAAAACTCTCTACTGTCTATGGTCATAAGTGAAGATGCAAGACACAAACTTGGATGAAACAAATCACATTCGAAAGTTTTGTTTTAAAAATTGATTGAGATTGCCACAAAAAATACCATTTGTACTAACAACTTCATGGATGGTTTGAACGTTGATCATTTCTGATCAGATCACCAACATGAGTGATTGAATCATTTCGTTTTTGAAGTTGAAGAGTGACCAGAGCAAGCAAGCGAGGATCATCCTTGGCAGAAGAAAGGGCCCTCTTTAAATTTTGAAAACTGTTGAAAAGTCTTTGAATTATGCATAGAATCTTCAACAAAAGCTATTTTTAACATTTTGTGGGGGTCTGTTGCACATTTTCCTAATTTGTAATAAAATTTGATGCAGATGTTTCTTAGTAAAATTGCTCATTTCAAAATGCAGTGAAACACATAAATTTGCTATTGGTACATGCTGAATTTGAATATGGGGAGTACAAATGTATATGCCGACTGGGCTAGCCAGGTGGGTTAAGTGCCTGCCTGGAAACTCAAAGATCGCGGGTTTGAATCCCGCCTCGAGCTTGGATCAGAGTAAAATGCAAAAACTGTGGGAGATGTATTATGGCCACAGAAGTCAATGCGCCAACAACCTAACAAAAAAAAAAAAAAAAAAAAAATGTATATAGGAAGGACTGAGAGGTGATGCTCATAGTTAAGAAGCGTTTACCTCAATATAGTACGTGGAACACTTCCGTATGATACCCTCCAGAAATTAAAACGAAAAAATCGACAACTTACCGGTACATTAAAGTAAAATATAAATTATTAAAGTAAATTATAAATAATTAAATAATCAATTTAACACAATTCAAAATCAATTCAAAACAATTAAAATACAAATTAACGCAATTAAAAGAATCTAACGAAAATATTCAAAACGATTTTCCTTCCTGAAGCTGACAATGCTTTTCGACCGACTGTCGTGATCACAGGAATGAAAATTATCGAATCAGGCTAAACCTGCAACTTAAATAGTGATTATGTGTCTTCGCGCATGCGCGTAAAGGTCCACGCATCGGAGATCAAATATGGCCGCCGAACATTAACAGAATTCTCGTGTAATTTAATTTCAACGGTTTCTGCAATTAATAGTCGCGTATAATTACGTTGAACGTTAAGTATTTTGGCCTCGTTAAATAAAAAAGTATGTTTTTCGTTAATGGCATGAAAGGCTAATTCTGACGCTGCTGAACGAGAAGCACGAACAGAGGCTTCGTGTTGATTTACACGGATATTAAGAGAAAACCGCGTGGAACCCTGATAAGACGAGTCGCAATCACCGCAAGAAATGTTGTATACTAGATCATTAATTTGTGTTGCGAACGCCGAAAGAACCGAGCGATTGTTCAGTATAGTGTGTAACTTCCGTATAGGCCTAGCTATAATTTTAAATTCGGTATCTTTAAAGAATCTGTTAAGCTGTTTGTGCCACTGTTCAACATATGGGACAGAAATAAAGTATTTTTTGATATTACTATTGTTGATTGGTGCAGTATTTTGTATCCTATCCTTAGCTTGTACCCTAATTCGATTTATTGTGTTAATGGGATAACCCCTGTTCAAGAATCTGCTAGTTAATATTTGTATTTCTGAGTCTAAAGCAGAATCCGTCGTTGAATATTTATAGGCATTTAGAAATTGATTAAAGATAATCGATCTTTTGTAGGTGAACGGGTGGTAGCTATTATAATGTAGAAGCATACCGGTGTTTGTGGGTTTTCGATAGATGCTAAATTGTATTTTGTTCGAGTCCCGGGTAAGCGTGAAATTTAGAAAGTTTAATGACTTAGTATCCGTATCTTCCCTTTCCAATGTAAATTTGAGTCTAGAATGAATATTGTTAAACGAATGTAAAATATCTTGGATAGTACTACTATCGGTAATAACTAGAACATCGTCTAAATACCTCCCATAGTATGTGATACGGGGACGAAAAGGTGTCAAATGTATCTGCTCAATCGTTGAGAGATAGATCTCTGACATTAAGCCACTCAGGCTCAAACCCATTGGTAATCCAAAATTTTGGATTACCAATGGGTTTGAGCCTGAGTGGCTTAATGTCAGAGATCTATCTCTCAACGATTGAGCAGATACATTTGACACCTTTTCGTCCCCGTATCACATACTATGGGAGGTATTTAGACGATGTTCTAGTTATTACCGATAGTAGTACTATCCAAGATATTTTACATTCGTTTAACAATATTCATTCTAGACTCAAATTTACATTGGAAAGGGAAGATACGGATACTAAGTCATTAAACTTTCTAAATTTCACGCTTACCCGGGACTCGAACAAAATACAATTTAGCATCTATCGAAAACCCACAAACACCGGTATGCTTCTACATTATAATAGCTACCACCCGTTCACCTACAAAAGATCGATTATCTTTAATCAATTTCTAAATGCCTATAAATATTCAACGACGGATTCTGCTTTAGACTCAGAAATACAAATATTAACTAGCAGATTCTTGAACAGGGGTTATCCCATTAACACAATAAATCGAATTAGGGTACAAGCTAAGGATAGGATACAAAATACTGCACCAATCAACAATAGTAATATCAAAAAATACTTTATTTCTGTCCCATATGTTGAACAGTGGCACAAACAGCTTAACAGATTCTTTAAAGATACCGAATTTAAAATTATAGCTAGGCCTATACGGAAGTTACACACTATACTGAACAATCGCTCGGTTCTTTCGGCGTTCGCAACACAAATTAATGATCTAGTATACAACATTTCTTGCGGTGATTGCGACTCGTCTTATCAGGGTTCCACGCGGTTTTCTCTTAATATCCGTGTAAATCAACACGAAGCCTCTGTTCGTGCTTCTCGTTCAGCAGCGTCAGAATTAGCCTTTCATGCCATTAACGAAAAACATACTTTTTTATTTAACGAGGCCAAAATACTTAACGTTCAACGTAATTATACGCGACTATTAATTGCAGAAACCGTTGAAATTAAATTACACGAGAATTCTGTTAATGTTCGGCGGCCATATTTGATCTCCGATGCGTGGACCTTTACGCGCATGCGCGAAGACACATAATCACTATTTAAGTTGCAGGTTTAGCCTGATTCGATAATTTTCATTCCTGTGATCACGACAGTCGGTCGAAAAGCATTGTCAGCTTCAGGAAGGAAAATCGTTTTGAATATTTTCGTTAGATTCTTTTAATTGCGTTAATTTGTATTTTAATTGTTTTGAATTGATTTTGAATTGTGTTAAATTGATTATTTAATTATTTATAATTTACTTTAATAATTTATATTTTACTTTAATGTACCGGTAAGTTGTCGATTTTTTCGTTTTTTCCGTTTTAATTTCTGGAGGGTATCATACGGAAGTGTTCCACGTACTATATTGAGGTAAACTCCTCTTATTAATTTACTAATATCATTATCAACGTAGAACATATTGAGTATTACAGCTCTGATTCATACTATCTAATATAGTTAAGAAGCATATGAAATCTAAGGCAGTGCATTGTGTATTGAATGCACACTAATTTGGACTAACTGCAGAGAAATTGGCAATTCTTATGTTACTACTAGAACATTGTACAACATGCTATGACACTGCAGTTTTGAGATAGTCAGACCACAAAGTTTTGATCACACCTCATATTCATTATGAAGAAAGTTCATTACAGTGAAATGCATTAAAAATGTTATATAGATAGTTACATATTAAAAAATAATTATAACAAAATAAACTTGCATATTAAATGCAATTTTTTAATGAAAAATTCAAAAATTTCAGAACATGTTTTTTTTTTATTCTTGCTAATTTAAATGAAATGAAACTCTTATCAATTCTGTTGGTAAAAAAGAACATTATGAACATTAAACTGCAGTCTCTTCCATTTTAAAATTTATAAAACTAATATTCATATGGAATCACTGTGTATGGGAAGGTGCACAGAGTTAAGAGTTAGATGGTACAGTATGAACAAACATAATTTAATAATTCTGACACTTTATCTCTCAGTACATTTTACAAAATATATAACTGTGTATAAATAATCCCTGTCACTTTGAAAATTGTTTAATAAGACTTCAGAAAGCTAGACAGATCAAAAACCACTAATCTTGAACAGGTAGTTAACTGCCAGTTAGTAAATGATTGCAGTATTGGCAAATGCTAAAGACCAAAGATCAAAAAATGTATGTCGTATTGTTTAAGGATCTTCTTTTTATGTTTCATTATATCAATTATATTTTTTATAGTGGAATGAAAGATTATGAATTAAGGTGTTATTTTTGTTACAATAATATTCTTTAAAATGAAATATTTTGCATAATGATACATAGTAAATTGGCAAGGGATGAGAATTGATCTCATTTTACTGAATATTTCATTACTCTGATATTCATTATGCAGTCATTTTACTGTATTGTATTTAATATAGTAAAATATATCGTTTAATAAAGTATGTAATAAATGATCATATATTAGATCATCTATAATTTGTAACTACTAATTTAGCATACCATTCATAACTCTTGGTACAAACTAAACTCTCAAAATACAAATGATGAAGTATTACCAGTTGCTACTGGCAAATCCTTTATCCTGGCTCCAGGTCAGTTTGTTGCAGTACACTTTGTTATACAACAGTTTGGTGAACAGTTGGTGCATGATAGTTGTATGGGATAATTGGTGAATACAATGATGATTTGGTGAATTTTATGCAAAGAATTCAATGTATAACAAAGCAAGACAAAATATGCATAATTCTAACATGCTGAGCCATAAATGGTTAATTTAGTAACCACTAGTTGGTGAATTTTTCATTGGTTTCTAGTCTCTATGTGATACACCAAATTTTTGTACACATATTGAATTGTAGCCACAAGTTTATTGTCTTTCACCAAATTTTCACATGTAGTTAAATGTCATGCATCAAATTCTCATATGCCTGACTGTCATGCATCAAATTTTCCAGCACTGAATTGATGTGATCCTCTCTGCCCCAAGTTCTGGAACCACTGTAGTTCATCCAGTCCAGAAACAGAACATGTTACTTTTCCTGAATTGTTTGACAAGTTCCTCTGGTTAAATGTACAGCAAAAGCACAGGGAGATCAACCACAATACTTCTCCCCTCCCCATCCACCATCTCAGCCAATACAGACAAATGGGCCAGGCAACAGAATTTACAAGTGAACAAAATCCACAATTGTAATTCCAAAGAAGTATAAATCAAGGTTTCTACAGCCACCCAGAAGTGCTCTCGCTCCCCCCCCTCCCCCCGTGAGAGAGAGAGAGAGAGAGAGAGAGAGAGAGAGAGAGAGAGAGAGAGAGAGAGAGAGAGAATTTTGGAATCATTAACATTGGACATCTCTGTCAACCCTCAAGAAAAAATAGGAATGTCTGCATAACAAAGGCTGTTAAAGGATCAGGGGTTGTTTTAGATAAAACAGATTACCCAGAAAAGTCTAGTTTTCTTCAAGACAAAGTGTGAAAAACTGGACACTGATCCCACCAAACAACTGAAAAAAGATGGATACAGGGGTACAGACAGATGTATAAATACAAAATTTTTGAACCTCCTTTCAAGCATAAAAAAGCACAATCTCCCAGCTTGCCTCCATTGTGAGCATCAAGTGCCTTGCTGAGTGGCTAGTTAAGAACATTACCTATACTGTACCTTATAACATGCACCAAAAACTCATTATACCTGTGTGACAGATTCAAACACATTTTCCTACAACAGGGGAGAGGAGTTATGCTAATAAGCTTTGTTCATTTAGTGCACACCAACATCCACATGGCAGACTTGAAATATATATGGTGAACCCACTATACACCTCATATCAGTATATAAGATTATGAATCTCACTGGATGCTAATGATCTCCCCCCCCCCAATTATTCTTTATCTCAGGAAGTCACTTAAGTTGGTCAGACATCCTACTCCAATCAGAGTGACCTAGAACAAGGACTCTGGAACTCAAGAACAAACATCTAAATTTTCATGGTAGGAAGAAGATTTTATTCCATTATCACTGAAATGGATTCCAAGAAGTGGACAAATTAAAGGGTTATTTACATTATATCCAGCAAATTGTTCTCTTTAGTTATTATTTTTATCTTGTGTTATCATTCTGTGTATTGATCTGTTTTTCTTAACTGTAGGATAGGACAATTGTGAATTTAAAACTCTTCATTCTAAGTGTGACTTATTAATATTTATATTTTAGATAAATTTGCTGGATACCAAAAGAAGTTTGAATGTGAATATTTTCCTGAAACAGTTCAAAACTGATCCAGAAGGAATTGTAAATATGATTATTAAATGCCAAGCAAGTGAAATTGGTGCCGAACGTCTGCGGGGTTTGCAGAAAATCCTTCCAGAAAGTGAGGAGGTATATTATAATTATTTTTGTCAAAATGGCTGAAGAACCATAATAAAAATTGATTAGCTATAGTTAAATCTTTTAAATTTGCCATAAACTGTAGGATAGTCTATTTGTACTACTTTTAGACCCCTACAAAAAACCATATGAAATTTGGAGTTTCTCAGATTTTTAAGTGTTTGGAAAGCTACTTACAAATAACTTTCCTACAATTTGGCTTATGTTCATTTTGGAGTGCACTTATCAATGGATCATTCTTTCATCACATTCTTCACATTCAACAAGCTGTGGTTGGTATAAAACACAGGCAATAAATATTTTTTACTATCAAACCATTCAGTAACTAATGGTAAGATTTGAATGATCTGCCTGCGATTTGTGTGCAAGCTGATGTGCATTGTTGAGTCCTGTTGATTTTACCATAAAAGACTTGTGGTTTGGGAATAAAAACTTCAAATATTTCTCTGCTGCAATTTGTTTATTGGTGGGGAGAGTTTCTTTCCTTTAACTACTTATTATTTTAAATTTTATTTATATATTTATTTTATTTTTCCAGTTGAAGGAAATGAAAATCATTTCCTTCAACTGAAAAATAAAAATTGAAATAATATCTTAAACATTTTCAGTTTTATATCTAAGCTGGTTCAGTATAATATCCAGTTCTTATCTTTTATTTATTTCATTTTTTTCTCTCCTGTAGTGATTCTGTCTGAAAGCTAATTTTATTTTACATTCTGATTGAGGATTTCAATCAAGAAGCATTCTTGTCTTAGGTGTTTAGTGGTCAGTTTTCAAACCTTTCTTTCTTTCTAAACTTGGTAAATTATTAACAGGTAGTGCAGGCACATATTAAGATATGTGCCTGCATTAGTTTGAATTCTCATAGACTAAACAGTTTATTGAAAATGTGACTAATAGCTTCATGTCTATATTTTATGGTTATGTCTTTATTTTTATCGGAATTTAATTAAAAAAAATTTTTTTTGTGATAACAGGTGTAAAAAAGCAGCTTTTAAAATTTTAAATGTTTCATTAAAAAAATAAGAAATTACATTTAATAAATACTCCAACCCATTAGTAAAAGCACTGGTATACTTCAAGAATTCAAAAGAACCAAAAACTTTTCAGGTAATAAAAATGAAGGTTGGTACCATATGAAGATTTTAGTTATGATTGGGGGTGGTGATTACTGCCACATTAAGTGGTTGCCTCTCTCTGCCTTGGACTATGAATAAAACACCAATCTCCAATGAAAAAGCACCAATTGCCAATCAACACCAATTCTTGCGTATGAGGTTTTAAAATTTAGTGTTAGGTTTCTTATTTCTAATACGCAATTCCAGAGATAAAAATTGCTCAATAAAACATTCAAGTTTGTGCATTTCCCTTTGAATTTAGCTGTCCTGCAAATCAAAGGAGAATGCATAACATATCAAAAAAGGTTAAACATATTGTGAAATTTGTATTTACATATAATCAATAAACAAATATTTACTACAATAACAGATCCTTCCTACAGCTCCAATTAAAGCTTTTATTAAACTATTTCTAACCTGATTTTTACTCTTTTTTTTTTTTTTTTAATGTTTTTGAATGAACCTTTGTGTTTCAATTATGGATCTTCATATATGCAAACTACAATTAATTTTCCAAATGTGCATTGCCAGAAATAAATCTTATTGGAACAAAAAGGACTTATTGCACAGAAGTTTAAAACATAAAATTTTATGCAGCCAGTAATAAGACAGCCATTACATGACTAATGTGCTATCAGAATTGCATTGTTTTTGAGTGGTATTTAATTGAAACTGGCAAGTTCTTTTCAGATACATTTTTTAATATAACCTTCTTTACAATATCAAATAAATTTTCCTTAATGTTTAACACTGAAAACTAATATCAAAATTTAGCAATAAACATTACTTCAGTTTTACATTCATAACATAACATTAAGCTTAAAATTAAAACAGTACGATGCTATACAATGAAATTAGAATCTTCTGATCTGCACTCCTCAAAACTCTTTTATTTAAAGAGACCCTTTCAACTAACAATATTCCAAATTGCAGCTAAGGAATTAATTGTTCTGGTAATAGAATTTCACAAACAAGGCACAATTCCTAATTCCAATTACTTTATTGATTTTTTTGTTACATTGCTTTAAATGACCATTTCCTTGAAATAACAGTGGTATCTGATTTGCATACAGTGCTATTTTCACCCTAATATTGTTAGGGTGGTGATTATCCCATCTTTTATTGTTTGATTATCATTTTGTTAAGGAGAGAGAGGTGTTATCCCATTTTATAAGGCATTAACTAGGCTGCATTTTAAGTACTATGTATAGGTCTGAAAATGTAATTTTAAGAAGAATGTGGACTCTTTTGCAAAAGACTGGTCTGCAAATGCAGTGTTCAGAAACTAGATACTGTATCTGATTAAAGTGTTTAAGTCTTTAAATCGATTAAGTAAACTTAATGATGATGGTATGCTTACTCTTTGTCATACAAAACACAAGGGGACTGAAAAAGGATGGTTGCAGGATAAATATGTGAAAGATTTCTTTCAGCCAGAGAGTAGTTGGAACAAACCATCATCTGGTATTGTAGAAATGTGTAATTTGAATAAATTTAAGGGAGAAATGGATATTAGATTTGTAAATTATGCAAGAAAGCAAACTTGTACAACATTAGCCAAAAAAAAAAAAAAAACCTCGCATTTCATCTATTCATTCCCTTCAATAATTTTTCCTGTTCTACCCTGAATTTATTTAACGGATGGAAGTTTGTTCCAGCAATCAACCATCTGCTGGCTAAAGGCAAATTTCCACACAATTGTACTGTAACCATCTTTCCTCAAGCAAGGGAAAGAATCCCATGAGTATTGATATTGCTCAATCCATTCAAAGCCTTAAACACCTCATAGGTGCCTAGCCTCCAGATGCTGCAGTTTGCAGAACTGAAGCTTTTCTTGGTAAGAGTACCCCTTTTTATTACTCACCAATGTCGTTGCCTTCTCTGTTCTCATTTCAGCAGCTCCACATCCTTCCTAAAATGAAGCCTCCACACCTGTATGCCGTATTCAAGATCTCAAGGTGTGGCCTGACCATTGCCTTATACAATGGGATAATAAGCTTATCCCTGCTAGCAAAATTCCTGTATGTCATTGACAAAAAACCCCTTGAACTATCCTGGCAGCCTGTCTGCATTGCCAGCGAACTTCATATCTGACTGCACAATTACTCCCAAGTCTTTTTTCATTTTCCACCACCCTGGCAGCCTGTTACTGATAAATGCAGTACTGCATTTATCAGTGTTAAACTTCAATTGCCATTTCTCAGCCCATCTGCCTAAGTTTTCTAGATCCTGCTGCAGTAGCTTACTGTCATTACCTACCCTGCCAACCTTTGTAATCATCTGCAGACTTGGAAAATTAAGCCTGATATGGCTTCATCAGTATCATTGATAGATATAGTAAACAATAATGGGCCTAACACCGAACCCTGGGGGACTCCCCTAATAACATTAGTCCACTAAGAGCACAATGTCCATTGATTGCCACTCTGTCTTCTCCCACTGAACCATCCCTTCATCCATCGCAGCAACTTGCCCTTAATGCCACACTGTTCCAACTTGTATAGCAGTCTTTTATGTGCAACAGTATCAAAAGCTTTCCTGAAATTCAAGTATATGATATCAAAATTATTTTTTGCATCCAGTTCCTTTGTGACCACATTGTGGTAACCAGTAAAATTGTCCAAACATTATTATAGGTAATAGGTGGATGAGATGGGTAGCTTGGCTTTTTTTTTCTTTTTTTTTCAGGTTCTCAATTCCATGTGAACTGGGTCAGTATTCATTCTATATTTCAGCCTGCAGGTCTCCCAAATAGTGAAGTTTAGTATTGATATAGAAATTGTACCCTTCTGTTAGACAGAGTTTGGCTATCTATCCTATTGCTTTATGAATTTTCTATATAGAAAATTCATGCCTTGTTCATGTTTAAGCACGATACTTTCTCTTAAAATTGATTTTGAGTGATCGTAAACCTGCTTAGCTTTCAGTAGTTGCAATCTGCACCAACAGTACTGTCAATTCTAAATGTATATTTGTGTGTCTGTTTAGGAGCTTGTTAACCAGTTCTACTGAATTTACCTTTCTACTTTTTATATATAATCCTTATTGTTGAATTGCAGTTCAGGGAATTCTTACTTTTCTTGTTATCCTATGGTTTTATTAATACATTTATTGTGACAAATTAATTATTATTATTACTAGTATAATAACTTATTTAAAATGATGGGAAAATTCTTTCACCCTAAGCTGTGTTAATTTAATTTTAAAAATAAAATAATAATAATAAAACTTTAGTTGAATTTGGCCTTGTTCACAAAAATTTTCCTATTTATGCCTAAGTAGAATGTTCTGCAAATAGTTAAAAGGATTAGGCAAGTTTTTTGATTTTTGAATTCCTGAACATGATTGATTTACTCTTAACTCCTTTAGTAATGTTATATCTAATAATTGAGAAAAGTCCTTTTTAATAATATGTCACATTATATTTTATGAAAACACACACAGGTGACATAATATTACGCAACCCATCATCACCTGTAACGGATCATAACATTTTATTTGGCACCCACTTGCTTTACACGATTACAAATCACTCCTACAGTAAAAATATTTTGTTGAAATTTAGTTATAATGTGATTTGTGATCAGTTTCATGAATCAATTTTCCACAAACTTTTTACTCTCTCTCTCTCTCTCTCTCTCTCTCTCTCTCTCTCCCCCCCTCCCTCCAATTGATCAAGTGCCTTCTTATAGCATTACAAACAATATGCAGACAAAGCTCATTATTATTGTGATGCATTTCCTGTACATTTTCATAACCTGAAATACTTGATGAAATAATAGATAAAGTATTAATTTTGTTTAAAGAATTTTTATGCTGATTTTAATGATTTCCACATTTTATTTGTTAGGTGTCACTTCTAAAGTCGTTTAAAGGGGATGTGAAGAGATTAGGAACAGCTGAAAAATTTTTTCTTCTTTTATCTGAAGTTGTAGATTACTCAACCCTAATAGAGGGAATGCTTCAGATGGAAGAATTTCAACCAGAAATTGATACACTCAGACCTGAAATTGAAGCCTTTAAACAGACTTGTTGTAAATTACTTACAAATTTGCCTCTTCAGGAATTTCTTCGGCTCACATTGGTCACTGGAAATTTTATCAATGCTGTAAGTTAATTGATTTAAAACCAACAGGAAAGTGTAACATATTTAAAGTCCTATTTTTTAAATCTTTTTTTTAGTGATAGGAGGCAATATTGATACCATGACTTCCCATACAAGAGAAAATAATTCCAGCATTTAACTTGCTTTTTTTTTTAACACTTTTGCTATCACCTAAGTGTGATCCAACTTTGTTCAGTATGCTGTAAATTTCAGAATGTTGAAAAAATCAACATTCTAAAAATTCATACATAATGATTGAAAATTAAAAGTTTGGAATTCATTGCTGAAAGCAAACACTTACTTTTGTTCTGTAAATCAGAACAAATCTTAAAATTTTAAAGAGTTTATTCATATACATAAACTGACATCAACACAAGCAAAAAACAAATAAAACTGTGTCTGTTAAACAAATTGTGGTAAACAAATGCCAAGCATTACTGCAAAGTGTTCAATCGGTGTGCCAGTACAGAGTGGTTGTTAATTTCATGTGCATTTATATTTACGGCACTCACTGATTCACTGCTTGTGTGAATTTTGAATGCATTTGTGCTATACGGTACAACACTCCTAGTGCCGCTTTATGTATATGCATTGAGAAAGCAAATGTGTTAATCTTCTTTCTTGATAAAATATCATATCAGCTATTCTCATTCCTTTAAATTTAGAGAAGTAAATTGATATATATATATATATATATATAAAAATCTTACTTTTGTGTCATGGGTTATTCTTCTGTTACTTTATTTCAGAGCTTGAGTTAAGTCTTGAAATGCACATTTAGTAATACAGTACAATTAATTGAGACAGGTATTACAGTTATTGTAAATGAGTTAGTTCCTCAAATTTCCTTTCACAGATTTGATTGCCTCACACCATAATTCACAATTGATTATCTTATTATTGGTTAGCCATTCTCCCCCAATCCACCCCGCTCCCTTAAAATCATGGAATGGCATTCAACATAAAAAAAATGGAAAATTATATATTTCATTCTCCATTTCTGGGGATTTAGAATTGGCTTTTGTTTTGATGTTGCATACCTCATAAAATATTCCTCAAAAAAATGGATTTTTGCAGAATTTTAAATGCAGTTAACTTTTTGTAAATTTATATAATGGAGAAAAATGATTTTAAGCAAAAAAAATCAGCTGAATATCAGAGAAAATTATTTCATTAGTCTTTAAATTTTGGTAAATCTAACAGAATGTTTTTGAGTTAAATGAATTTTTTTTTTAAATGTCTTTTTTGGAAACAAATTTAGCACACGATTACCAGCAATTAATTTAGAAATTTAACGAGTACCATCAAAACTGTTTATTGATTTCAGGTGTAAAGCTGGAATGTTGTGTATGTCACATCATTAATGAATATTGTATATCACATTCATTGATGGAAATATTCTCTCTGCTTAATAAAGCAAGCTTAATACTATCTCAGTTTTTTAAAAATAGTTTTGAAGTTTTGATTTGAAGCTTCAAAACTTCCATCAACAGAGTGACAGTTTTTAAAACACTAATTTCAGACATTATCAAACATCTTGATGTATATTGATTTCAATCATGAACCTTGTGTCTTCAAATATTTCTCTGCCTGGTTCTGTATTTAATGGATAATTCATAATGTTCTCAAAATATGTTCAGTTGCTTTAAAGTAAAATGTCAGATATATGTATAAATCATTCCTTTTGTAAGTATACCTTCTCTTTGAAGCTGGGTTAAAATATTTTTAATCCTTGAAGGAATAAACATATCTTCTTCTGGCTTTCAAGCTTTAATTAAATTAGTAATTAAAGCTTGAAAGTTAGCAATGGTAATTTTAAATGTTAGCCATACGTTAGTATTGGTCTGGTAACAGAACTGCATACTTTTCTCCCTCTGATAAAAATTAAAATTAACTACAACAAGGAGAGAATATAAATCACAAATACTGGAAAGAACTGACAATAAAGATAACTGCCTTACATCAATGTAACTTGTTATATCCTATGCCTGCAACTTAGTATTTGTAAGCTTAGTAGTTGCACTCGCCACCCTTTCACACTGTGGAGACTGGCATTTGAATTCTTAAGATGAGAGGAATTTTTATGGTTCCCCCCCCCATGCCATCTACGTTATCTCAGGTAAGGGTTGCCTGTGTTCTCTGGTCAGTATGTTTGTTTGCTAAATGAAAAACAGACAGACTGACCAGAGAATATATGCAATATACTGATGCCTTGACTTAAATATTAAATGAACAAATATATCTTTATGCTGTTCTCCAAAAAATGTCTTATGTTTGTTTTTTTTGATGATTTCTTAATGTTCCCCCCTTTTAACCCACATAGAATTTATATTTGTATTATCATTTTGAAAATTAAATAATTTTTTCTTGTAGTTTATGATTTTCAATTACTTTTAATGATTATTAAAGTTGCCAAGGATACTGACACTATTGGGAAAGTTAAACTGGAGAAATTTAACTTTAAAGGAAAGTTAAAAAGTTACAAGAGATTTGTAGAATTTAAGAATGAAAGATGAATCTGAAACTCAAAAGAAATTATAGATGTTGAAGAGGTGAAAGTAAAAATGGATACAAGTTGCAGCTAAAGATTTTGGAAAGGTATGAAAAAGCCCAATTGTCTTACAAAGATTTTGATCTGAATGAGATAAAACAAAGTGGGAGATTCCAAATTGAAAAATTTCTGACAAGGAATATCAGAGCTGGCATATTATACAAATATCACCTTTAAAAACAAGAATTATATAGAGTAATTAGAACAAATAAGTAAGTGGTCAAGGAAAGGGGGAGTTGACATTTCACTAGAAGATTGAAGTTTGGTTTAGAGGATTGTCGATAGAAATAAAATTAGAATTGAAATTTTTATACTGTATTTGGAAAATGAATAAGTAAGTTTTTAGTTTTTGGGGGTATATTTATTTTTACACATTGGTTCCATTAGTTTGTCTATTTGTGATTCATTGAAGTATTTGAGGTAAAAGTTTGGTTGGGACGGGGAGAGAACGGCATGAATGGAATGACATATCAAGGAAAAAACTTCATGCAGTACTTTCATCACATCTCGCATCCAACTTGTTGACATAGTGAGGCTGGCATGCTCCTCGATATATACCCTACTCATCACAGATGGCAGAGAAGAGGCAGAAAGACTCATTAGCTAATCCAGTAGCCTCCCAAAACATTTAACATTAGGTTGGACTTGCCCACAATACCATTTTCAAGCTGTACCTTTTAAAAAAAATAAGGAATGTTAGTCCTCTTTGTAGTGTCTCTTATAACCTCACAAAACATGATCATATTGCATCATCTCTTGCTTTGAATCACTCTGAAATGTGCAGTTCCCTTTTTAAACCTTTTCCCTTTTTGGTTTCTCTCCCAGCTACAGTTATAGGATCTATATATTTTCCCAAAGATAATGCTTGTACAAACCCGAGAAAAGTTCAAGCAGGTTTCCAAAGTAGACTTGAATATTTACTCCATCATCCTTGGAGACTTACAAGTGGTGGCCTGATTAGGCATTGTATCATTTTAGAAAATATCAGCAATCAGTTTGATCAAGAAGCACATTACAAGATAAATCATTTGATGCTTATCCCATCACAAATCAAATAAGATCACTAATCAATCGAATTTTGTTGGATTCCAGGGAATGAATGCACAGGCTAAGCTGCCAAACACTCGTCCATTACTGAACCATCCCAAGTACAGGCCTGTCATTCAATTTTAGTACTATCAGCAATGGAAACATAAGATCAGACCAAATTAACAAGCTCCAGGAAATCAAACATGATTGTAGTTGAAATCAGGTTTCTGACCGATTAAGAAAGATGAAGCTGTGCTTGCCAAAGCACAAATTGGTCACATCCATCTGGCACACCTCTACCTTCTCACTGGGAATAATTCTCCTCAATGTATGAAGTGCAACTTCTTCAAAACATATACTAATAGATTATGTTCATTGTACAAATGCTAGATTTTCAATCTTTAAATCCCTCGCAAAGCTACAAGAACCCTTGTCACTTCAGCATGACATAGGGGATGAAGCAAATATGACAATTTTTTTTAGTGATCTAAAAATAATTAAGTTAGATGACCTTTTCTAACACATATTGCTAACTGTGTACCATGTATTTAATTGAAAGACACAGTTTAGCCATAGCAACTCTTATGCCTTTAAACTTCCACAAGAACAACTATAACAACAATTCCTCTTAGGTTGTTGTCAGTGAAAGAATTAATATGTGATATATCATTAGTATTAAAGGTAAGCACATTAAAATTTTTAATGTGTATTATATTAAACAAAGGAGATTTGTATTTTTTCTCATTCCTTCTTGCAGTATTTTAACAATAGTCAGTTTAATGTGATATTCAATAAATACCTAAAACTAAGCATATCTCCAAACTTATGGTACTTGACACCTTTGCTAGTGTGCAAAGTGGGGAAAAAAAAAAAAAAAAAAAATGCATCTGTCATTTTCAGTAATTTTTTTTTTTTTTTTTTTTTTCTTCAGTCTTTTTAGAATTGTATACTTAGGAAAAAACACTATCTTCATCATCATTATTATAATCAGAGATAGTTACAGAAATTGTTAAATAACAAAAATGGGAATGTATGTAATTATTTTAAGATGTTTTAACAGTTGTTTAGATTAAACAATTGCAAGGAGCAATCAGAAAGTAAGTTTATAAGACACATAATTTGAGGTTATTTTTTACAAATAAATAAAATCATGCAGGGTATTATACTCCCATCTCACTACTTTTTGACATAGCCTCCACAAAGATTGAGACACTTACTATGAGATGAGTTTTTCTATTCTCTGTTGATAGTAGTTGTTGTTGTTTGGTTTTTAGGAGCATTAGCAACTAAGGCCATATTGCTCCAAGGATATGTGGTGGGCATTCCCTGACCTTTCTGCATCCTCCATATTTGGTGGTCACGGGCACCTGGTCTAATCAAGAAGCATGTGGTACGCACTGCTGCTCCTGCCCACCTGGCTACAGAGGCGCCCTGTTGATAGACGTCTGTATCTTTATTGCATAGCAACTACCTCATTGCTGTTTCCACATCATCACTTTGGAATATGTGGCTTTAAACACGTTTATTCAGCACCATAAAAAGACGTTCTGGTAACAGAACATCTTTTTTTCAGAACTGTACTTTGGTTGCAACAATACATCCTACTTAAAACAATGTAAAAGTTAGTTTGTGTTAGGTGGCCAATTGCCACGGTAGTATGTTTCTGTGCATTGTTATGCAATAGTTAAAGTGACCAGATAATTAGTATTCCGGTGCGGACATATGGGGGATTTATAACCCCCCCCTAGAAACAATATACACGTCTTAAAATTTATTTTTTTATTTATAAAAAAATATTCACATACAAAATATAAATTAAATACATTTACTTCTTTGAACTAAACTTATAAAATAAAATATCACACTTCTTAAAAAAACAAATATAGCTTATATTAAAGTGACCAGATCTTTAGTATTCCAGTGCGGGACATCTGGGGGGAGATTTTACAACCCTCTAGAAACAATATACACATTTTTTAAATTTATTTTTTTATTTATAAAAAATACACACAAAATATAAATTAAATATTTTGTATGCGAATATTTTTTTCTTCTCTATAAGTTTACTTCTTTGAACTAAATTTATAAAATAAAATATCACACTTCTTAAAAAAAAACAAACAAATATACAGGGTGTCTCAAAAATATTGGTACAAACATTTAGGGGAGGTAGGTAACATCTAAAGGAATATGAATCCATAGGAACCCATAACCGGAAACGTCACGGGAAAGTAGTAGCAGAGGCACAAGAAGCAGAAATGACACAAGACAGTAATAGTGGTAAATATTTATTTCACATAATATTAACAATGGAGTACGAGATGGATGCATTTCATGATGTTACAATAGATGCTCGAAGGTTCCACCATGAAACGCAATGCATGCGTGACACCGACGCAGCTTGGATTGTCAGACACGGTCGAATACACCTGGAGTTTCTTTGACAGTAGCAGCAGCGCAGAAGAGTCTTGCCATGAGATCCATTTCTGTCTCCACAGGCGACTCATACACGATAGATTTGAGGGCCCCCCCCACAGAAAGAAATCAAGGCTCGATAAATCAGGTGAGCGTGGGGGCCAGGCAATGGGTCCACCACGGCCAATCCATCGACGCCCAAAACACCTGTTCAAATGGTCACGAACACACTTTCCATAATGGGCAGGTGCCCCGTCATGTTGAAACCAAATGTTGCGTCTCACATTTGCTGGAACATCGTCAAGTAACCCTGGTAGAACTTGTTCAAGAAAGATCCGATATTTAGCGGAGTTCATGCGGGATGGTAACAGGTATGGGCCAACTAAGCAGTCACCGACCATACCTGCCCACACATTTATTGCGAAACGATGTTGCGCCACATGAGGGGGGCACACCGTGTGGGTTGTGTACAATGCTCATGTGTGCTTATTTAATC
Source organism: Mastigoproctus giganteus (assembly GCF_048544385.1). Lineage (NCBI taxonomy): Eukaryota > Metazoa > Arthropoda > Arachnida > Uropygi > Thelyphonidae > Mastigoproctus > Mastigoproctus giganteus. The sequence goes on along the minus strand of NC_143575.1, from coordinate 74,652,039 downwards.
AGCACACGTGAGCATTGTGCTGATTAAATAAGCCTTCCCGAGTGAAATAAGCCTCCCCAAGTGAAATAAGCCTCATCTGTGAACAAAACATAGGCTGGAAAATTCAAGTCTTGAACACTTTCTTGGAGAAACCACTGCGCAAAAGCCACACATACAGGATGATCTTGGGGGAGCAGTAACTGAACCCTTTGGAGATGAAAGGGATGTAAGGAATCGTCGTGCCAGACACACTGTACACTGCAATGAGACACTCCTGAGGCAACGGCACGTGTGTTGGTAGTAGGATTATTCTGGACGGCATTCAACACACTTTCTTCCATGGTGGGAATTCGTGTCGAACATGGTCTGCCCGCACTGCTCCTGTTACCTCTAAATGACCCATAATCGCACAAATTTTGATGCACATGCGCAAACCAATGGTGGTCCGATACATGTCTGTCTGGGAAACGTTCTCCATAAATTCGTTGAGCGGCTTGTCCATTGCCCTCTGTTAATCCATACACTAGGTGCATGTCTGCTAGCTCACAGTTCGTATATCGATGCATGCTCTTTGTGCGGTGACTACCGTGCCGTCTACGGACTTACGGTGACGTTTCCGGTTATGGGTTCCTATGCGATTCACATTCCTTTAGATGTTACCTACCTCCCCTAAATGTTTGTACCAATATTTTTGAGACACTCTGTATATATATTTGTTTGTTTTGACATTATATGACAATTATATATATATAATTTTTTATTTTTTTTTCCCATAAAAAGGCTGAAATTCAGTATAGGTACCCCTCATGTTGGACAGACAACTTGTGTGATCGAGACCTGCTAATTTTCGTAAAATTGGACAAATGCTAACTTGTGATTTTCTCTTGTAATAGAATCTGTCTTCATTTAATTTAAAACGATGTTTGACCAAATAAAAATAGGATAATAAATATAATGTATAGGATATTAAGAAATATTAAAATTTTGAAATATTATATTTTAAGTCAGGAAGGTACCCCTCGTGTTATGCTACATGATGAACAGAAGATTCCATGAAGAACATGAACTGAGAAAAATAGTTGTTATTAGAAGGAGAAAAAAAAAAACAAAAAACGCTTATTAGAGGGATCGTATTTTTAATTCACTTTCATTTTTGTTTAGTGAAAAAAAGGTTAGGTTTTTTGCTGTGAAATAATACTAATAATAAAAAAATACATACTTCTTTTAATAATAAAACAGGAGAAATTAAATAATATAATTATATATATTTTTCCACTGAGTGAATTTTTCTTAATAAATCTTCATTATTTGCTATTTCTTCATAAAATTCTTCACAAGAATTAGCAAAATTGCACTTAACTTGTAGTATTGCTTTCAGCGTTTCTGCGGTCTGTTTTTTTTGTTGACATCAGTAACATATTTACTACTGAAAAAAATCTTTCTGTTGTACCGTTGGTTCCTGGCAAACATAATACAAATGATTTGCATTATGTTTGCCATTAATATGGAAGCTACATGTCCAGTGCGGGACAGTTTGCAATGCGGGGCAAACAGCTGAAATGCAGGAGTCTGATCATTTTAGCAATAGTAGAATGCGTTTCCAGAGAAGCCAAGGATGTTTTCATTTAATGGTTGTGTTTAAATCTGTCAGTATTGCACAATAAGTCAGTACATTAATGGTCATACCTGTTTGCACGAAGTCTACAAGTGAAGCACCTTAGTGGTCCCAAAATGCCGTAGTCATCACTTTGCCAATGAACTTCCCAAGCTTCAAGTTTTGTTGCACAAGAGAGAACCAGAGTGCTTCTATTCCATACTATTTTTTTTTTGCTCTGGAGAACTGCGGTGTTTCCATTTTATAATGATCCATTTTGTTTCCAGAGTATGGTGGCAGACATCTCATCTCCTGTGATAGTGCTATCGAGAAGTGACACTTTAAAAAATAACAGAGAACAAGCCATTCTTTGTTTCTCTTGGTCCTTTGAGTGCCTTAGGCACTACAATGTGCATAAACATTGTTAAACCCCAGCTTGTTGATGACATGTAACATGTTAATGTTATAATTCACTTGTTGTAATCCTTATGTTGTTGCTAATCCCACTTTTCGAGTGAAATAATATCTGCAGTTCTTCCTGTGAGTGTGCTGCTGCTTTCATAATCATCTGTGCTGAATATGAATTTCCGCACTCAACTTCACTGCACTCTGCAAATTTATAATATCTTTGCCATAAACTTCCACAAGCTGGCAATGAATTTCTGCCTATGGCACATTTCTTTCCCTCAGAAACTGAATTACAGTCCAGTCTTCATTCTTGGGCCACTGCTATAGTGAAGCCACTGTGTCAAACTGACTGTTACATATTGTGCAGTAAATGGCAGATAAATCAACATGCATTATCACCAACTGATTAACGAATCCCTTTGACATAAACACCATTAAGTGTGCATCCTTGGTCATGAAATTATATGCTTAATATAATTGGTAATAAACTACTTTTTGACCACCTCTCATATATATACTTTCCATTTTTTGTGTGAATATCATCCATAAGATATTTTAATTTTTGCTGGTTTCATTCAAAACTTGTGTATATCTTTAGGGTAGTTATGCTGGTAATGCCGTTGGATTTAAACTTGCTACTCTTCCAAAACTAATGGAGACTCGAGCAAATAAGCCACGAATGACTTTGCTACATTTTCTGGTGAAAGCAGCAGAACGTGAAAACAAAGAAATGCTGACCTTTACCTCTGATCTCAATCTTTTACCCCAATGTGCAAGGTAAAAATTTCTTTCATCTATTATATGGACAGCAATTTTTTTTTAACAGCCTTTTTAGACTTTTTAAACACAATTAACTTTTATTTAATTCTAACAAAAGAGTTGCTGGGTGGAAATATTAATTAGTAATTAAATGAACAATATAGTATGAAAAAAGCTAATTCATTAGTTACACAATTTAAGTTGTTATAGTTCAGGTCCTTTACTCCTCTGCTTTTCTTTTCCTTTACTTTGTATCATAAAATTTGATGTATTGGTCAGCCTGTGCAGAATCAAGCTAATCTTGTGATAAGTAAGCATGCTTATTAGCACAAATGCTTGCTAATTACAAGATTTAATTGGCCTGATAAAAAATGTTGATGACACAAGATTTAATTAAGGCAGTCTGCATTAAAAAACCAAGAACAGCAATATCTCATAACTCTAGCTCTGAAATTTCTCTGAAACATATACTTTGGTTGCCAGTTGCTTTGTTGTGTTTGGTTGCCAGTTGTGTTCTCTTGTTGTTTTTTCTCATTAATATTTAGATTGGGGTTGGGGGGAAATTTAACTGAGCTGCTGAAGCAGTGACTATAGGAAAGTTTCCCAAGCATCATATAGTAACTATAGGAAAGTTTTCCAAGCATCAAAAGAGGTGGGGGGGGGGACTTGCTTTAAAAGTTTATATGATGTTGTATGGTTAGAATAGTAATATACATCAGTCACAATTAGTCAATCAGAGATAGTCACAGAAAAATCTGATTATCAACAACCCCACCCCTTCAAAATTTATACAACATAAAGGGGAAAAATGCCATATTGAACAAGAGTTACCTTTTAATATTTCAGTAAAATTTTTGATTCATGAATATATGCATCATTTTATATATTTTATATTAAATGATGCATATGATTATGAGGCTCTTTGAATACCATAACTGAGTTATTTGGGCTCAGCTCAGACTATGGTTGTATATTTCTTTTATTTTGAGAATTTTTTTTTTTTTTTTTTTTTTAAATCTAAAGATAAGCAAATTGAGCATAGAATATACACAATTTATAAACATGATATACTGATACCTCACGGCCCTAGCTTCCCTGGAACTTATTTTGAATATCCAGCAATTGAATTTTTCTCCCCCCTCTCCTTTCAGTCATTATTTTATAAATGAAAACATGTAAGGATTTTCAATAATAAATATTTTTTACAGATTGTAAATCATTTAAATTATGTAAACTGGAAACCCACTTTGTACAAGCAGTAGGGCACAGTGAGATCATCTGACATCACAACTCTTTCTGGCTAGCAATTAACAAATGGTAGAACTTCAGTTATTACAGAAAGGATAAATGGCCTTTCTTTGGAAGGCACTAAGCAACTATAAACGTGATTGGCCATTCTATTAAAATGAAAATTAAAGTTTCATATTTCTGCATTTTGAGGGCTAGAAGCTACAACAGATAACCAATCCTAATTCTTAGTTACATAAATAGTCACAGAGGATTGAATTTGATCACCAAGACGTTCTAAAGTTAGCTGCATTCGCTCTTGCTGATATTGAATAGAATTTATGGCTGCTGCCAATTATAGTGTCAGTTTACCTGAAAAATATCCAAGGTTAGAGCAGAATCAGAATTTTCAGTTTTTGTGGGATATATTTTTGTAGTAATGAGAATTGGCCACTGACCCCAGCATTAAAAGTTTATCCTCAGAAGAAATTAAGAATTTGGATTTTAAACTTTATTCTGTTTTGCTCAGTTTTATCCTTAGCAGATGACTTTGTTTCAGCAATGGAGAGTATCATATTTGGGCTGTATCATTTGTGTCATCCTTAAAATAAAAAACCTGCAGAATAAATTTTTTTGACTCGTGGGATGCTTTAGGTACTTATGGCAATAGAAGATGTTTTTCACCGTGTTAAGCTTGATATTTTTTAGTCTTATTTTAAAAAAATTGTACACTTTATTTTATCACTTAATTTTAATATTTTAAAAACAGTTATGGAGGTACAGAAAAACTTGATCTAGACATGATTCTTTATCTCATGCTGTGTCTATAATTTTTGCCGACATTTTTTGAATAAAAAATTCAGTAACTTTCTCTTTTGTTAATGAATTGTCAGTCTACTTCTTTTGATTCAAAGGAAAATTTATTCATTTCATTTTCAGAACCAACTTTAAAAACAATTCTAATACGTCATAAACATTCAATCCTTTTAATATTGCTGCTATTTTTAATAATAATAATGGCTCTGTTACTTAATAAATAAGAACACATGATATGATACATCCAAAAATAAAAACTAATGGTACCACCTTTTCATTAGAAATAGTAATTGACAATTCGATAATTGTAGATTTCTTAAAATACCAATATAATTGACTCAATATGATAGCATAGCTTAATTTATTATGGTAATCACCTTTTTTTTATAATCTGCAAATTGATGTTTGAATAGGATGGATGATAATTTTAATTTAAATTGAGAGTAAGTAAGTTGGGGTTTTAAAAACAGAAGTTAAAATATGCGCAAGGAAGTAGAAGTGCACGTCTTCGTCCTTGTCAATATTAAAGTTGAAAATAAATGGTTAATACTGGAGGCCAATAGCCATAACGAGTGGCTTTCGTTATCCCCATCTTCAGTTGGCAATGATGGGTTGAGAGTAAACTTCTGTTTTTGAATTTTGACATTTCAAAAATTGGTTCCGCCGCCATTCCAATCTCCAAGTATTAAATACCAAACTACCTTACAACATTGCACCGGCTTGGAATCTCATGCACCTGAGATTTCCACACGTAACCAGGAGCATCACGGGAACTTAGCTTTCTTAAATACATGCGTTTACTCTCAACCCATCATTACCAACTGAAGACGGGGATAACGAAAGCCACTTGTTATGGCTATTGGCCTCCAGTATTAACCATTTATTTTCAACTTTAATATTGACAACCAAGGACAAAGACGTGCACTTCTACTTCCTTGCGCATATTTTAACTTCTGTTTTTAAAACCCCCTCCCAATTTAAATTAAAATTATCATCCATCCTATTCAAACATCAATTTGCAGATTATAAAAAAAAGTGAGTACCATAATAAATTAAGCTATGCTATCGTATTGAGTCAAATAATAATTGATTAATAGAGAAAATACATCGTGACCATCGCTCACTGCAATACCTTCTTTGAAGGTACTGCCACGAGGGATGGTCTTTATTATTGTAAACTTGGAATGAATAAATATGAAAACAGCTCCTTTGTGATTTGCCTGGTGTAGAAGACCATTGTTATTCAAATTAGAGAGAGTTCTACAAATCTTCCAGTCATGTATAGCCAGTTCATATTCTATGTTGAAAGTCCAAAAATTGGGATTGACCTGAAATGTGGAAATTAAGTTTTGTTTTTGTTTTTTTTTTAACTAGACCCAGTATGATACAAAACTTGCTATTTGAATATAATAAGCACTAACAGATTGGTCTCCAAATTCAATTATATTAAGGTTTAAAAAAAAAAAGTTAACTTAATGCTTTTGAAAACTCCATTAAGTATCTATATTTTTATCTATACATTTATTTTTCATAAATCAGTCTTTCAGTTGCAGTGAATAAATATGCTATGGTCTTATGATAGAAAATCTGCTGTAGACAAATCAAGTCCATAGTTTACCAGATTTATTTATTTATTATTATTTTTTAAATTGCATATAAATGCAGCCATACCTGCACTGTACATAAAAACACTTAATTTCCATGAAATGTTGCATTATAATTAATTAATCATCTATCAACTAATGTATTGTTCATGACATCTCTCTTCTCTCTCTACCTGTCTCTCATTGGTTGTTAATAGTTGTTGCCAACAGAGAAAGCAACCTTTAACAGGGGGAGTGGGTTTTTTTACTGACTATGTCAGCTACTCAAGTTGCCATTCTGGCAATTTTTTTGTTTTGAAAATTGAGCTTTCTTGATATTAATTTTCATTTATCTTTATATTGGATAAATATTTGCTGCATTTCTAAAGCAATGGAGAGTACTGTCTGTGGGCTATCGTCTGTGGGCTATATCATCCTTAGCATTATAATACCAAAGGATAGTTATCCAGACTCTGCATTCCAGGTAAATCATATCATGTTTCTTCTCTGAAGTGATCCTCCCCCTCCCACCAATGATTTTTAATGCCATTCAAGTTGTTCTGATAGTGGCGGAAAACTTTCCCGCAGCCACCAAAGCAGTGAGTAGGGAACTTTCAGTGTGGATTTTAGATCCTTTCCCTTTGGACTTTTCCAGGTCCCAAGGGAAGAGATTTAAAAGTCTTTAGTGTTATTCCCAAGAAAGTATAAAAAAAAATCATCTTGTAAAAAATATATGCCATGGATTGTTTTGCTTATTTTTTCTCATTTATTTTTTTAATGGAATATTACTGGAATGATTCTGTAGGTGATTGCTTTGGTAACCTCATAGTGTGAAGTTTCTCATTTGGAAATGAGAAACTTCACACCATGGGATAAAAGAATGAATAAGAATAAAATAATATAGTTAATATTATTAAGTTAATCACACAGAAAAACTATCAAAAATTTTGACATTTCAGTGTTTGGTTATATTTGACCCAGATACCTGAAAAATCCAAAATCTGGCAATCTCCAGGTCCCGAGGCTGCCAGATTTTAGACATTACACCTGTAGTAAGAAGTTGTGGGAAATAGATATGAGAGTAAGAAATAGTCAGAGTATTTTTTTTTTTTTTTTTTTTGTTGCATTATACATTTTGAAAGTATAATTGGAACTCATAGACTAAAACTCATAGACCTTTGCTGGATTAATTCTAAACATAAGCTCTTAGATAAGGGAAAATAATCCCTTCTTTGGTGGTTGCAGTTGTTGGGATTGGCATGTGAAATTCTCTGAACTTGTCAAGCAGTTTTGGCAGCTCACAGAAAAAAGATTGGAAGAACTGATTATTGAAAATGAGGTTTCCAGTTATTTTCAGTAAATGTTTGCTGCTTTCTAAAGCAATGGAGAGTACCATCTGTGGGCTATATCATTTGTGTCATCCTTAGCATTATAATACCAAAGGATAATTATGCAGACTGCATTCCAAGTAAATTTATAATCTTGTCTCTTCTGATTACTTCCCCCCCTCATAAGGTCATGTTACTATATAAAAATAAACAAATCTATGATACAAGATTTAGCTAATAGATTCTCTTAAGAGCAAGCAGGTTAAATTTGTTATATGAAATAACCGTGGTTGACAGTTTGTAAACAATATGTAAAGGTATCATAACTAACTTGGCAGGTCAAACTTATGTATAGTGATATTTGTTCGATAAGTTGGTTGAATCAAATTCATGTTTGCTGACCGTGAGGGAAACAATTTTGCTTAACACAAATAGCAATAGCATTATAATGAAAGTTGTGGGAATACTTGCCTTCCTTGGGTAGAGGTGAAATTTTTTTTATGTCCAAAGATATAGTAATAAGTTAGTATTCTTAACTGGTTGGTAGAATAGATATAATTAAATACACAATATAGTAGTAATTTAAGTGTGATAGCAATACTCAAAAGGTAATCATTACAAACTAATACCTCCCCTCCAAATAAAATTCTCTGATTCTGGATTTTCAGTAATAATCTTTGTTACTGTAATATAAACTTTTTAGCCTAAATCCTATAAAAAGAAGACCATTTTTTAACCATCTACTGGGCATGTTGTTGGTAACCGTGTACCAAAACAATTTAAATTTCAAAATTAAAATATCAGTGACATCAAAGTGAATTTGGTCACAAGAAATTTTGCTGTAGGTTCCCAAAGTAGTATGTTTCCCAATGTGAATTTGGAATTTAGTTCTTTACATTTTTTGTTTTCTTATTCATATTTTGATGGGGGGTGGGGACTTTCCAGTTTAGCATATAGTTATCTTTGGGAAATTTCACTGAGTTGCTGAAGCAGTGACTACAAGAAAGTTTCCCAAGTATTGTGTAAGGCAAAAGAAAAAAAAAAAAAAAAAAAAAAAACCCAAAAAATAAAAACTTGATTTTCTTATTGGTTGACTTTTATTTACGTCATTAATTGTTTTGATATTGAAGACTTTTGACAATAAAAAAATGAAATAATGCTCTTTCTCAAGCCTAATTAAATTTCATTTCACAACAGTTGTATTATTGTGAAACTAAATTTAAAATTAGCATAATCTCATGTCTAGTTATTGAAGTACGAGGGCTTTTCAGGTAGCTCTCAGTAATGCTAGCTATAGCAACAGTGAAAATGTGCCCAAATTAAGTGGTGATAAACAACGTGGATAGAGTGCATCTGAAGTGCTCTGGGTGGTGTTTTTTAATAAATTAATTAAAAATATACGATTTTGATAAAAAATAATAATAATAATTTTTCACAGTAGTGTTCATAATATACTGAAAATAAAGGTGGCATCAAAAGTGAACAATTTTGAATTATTTCTTGCTGATTTTTAAGGTTATAAAATGGGTTACTTTTTCAGATTATGCAAGTGATCCTTGGAAAAAAATTAACATGCCTATTGGAGAGTTAATAGAAAGTCATACTATTGGAAAAATGAGATTAACTAGGGATTGTATTGAATGGGGGGGGAGATAGATATTTCTATCATTCTGCAAGAAAATAAAGCAGGAGATCAAAATGAACAAGAAGAATTTTGCTAAACAACATGTATTTAAGTGTGTTAGATAAATGTTATTCATCTAAGACACTTAATAATAAATCTGTTTTAGTCAGTTACTTTTATTTATTTATTATTATTATTTTTTTCATAATATTGATTTTGACCTGCCTATTATAAAGTTTGTAAATCTTATGTTCCATGCTTTTAAAATGTTAGAAGGCTGTGTAGAGTTCAGCAACCAGTTTTATTGGTCTTAAATGAAAGCTTGAATCGTACTCAAAACAATTCTAAAGTTCCAGAAAGTATAATAGCAACTGAATAATAATAAAATTAAAAAAAAAAAGTCAGCTGGAACATAGGTACCAACTTTAAAACTATTTGTTGCACACAAATGAGTAATTTTGTAGCTAACATAGATAACTCATTTCTTGCTAATGGGTTCAAAACTAGAATATCAAATAAATTCATATTGTTTACCACATTGATCATACAATCCCTAGTTTTGCTTCCACTGAAGGCCAAAGCAGAGTAGGCAGTACCAAGGCAGTTCCACCTAAGTTGCTAATATTGTTTTTAAATTGTATAACATCACTTGAACAGTTATCTGAGACATTGCCAGGACAGCTGTTATGAAGCTACTGGCTTCTCATCAGTAGTGGTTGGTCTCTATTAGTGAATATATACCAAAATGTGAATGTGTTTTCTGTTAAGTGAACAGCAGCTGAGTTGTGTATAACTTCCACTTGTACACATAACTATTCAAAATTTTTTTAAAACTGGGCTGCATTTGCTCTATGCAGTACATTACTATAGGATTGCAGGGAGGTATTTCAATGCAGAAGTTGCATTCAACTTTTGATTATGGCATTTATTCTGGGTTCATAGAAGACTGAAGCTAAATATGTAATGAAGATTATATTTCACTTAAAGACAAAATACTATTATCCACAGTTCTCTCTAAGTTGTTAATATCTTTTTAAACTGTTTAGCCTTACCTGAGTAGATGTCTGCTATTTATTTAAACATCTGAGACACCACCAGGACAGCTGTTTTGAAGTTTTTGGCTTCTCATCAGCTGGAAGGTGGGCAGAAGTATTGGCGAAATTATGCCAAAATATAAACAATGTATTATGTATAAGTGAACAGCCAAGCAATGAATGGAAGTAAAACTTGATTTCAGCTTCTCTATTGAAATATTCCTCTGCAGTTCTACAATATTGCATAGGGGGGAACTCATCCCAGTTCTAGAGATTAAAAGCACACAATGATTTTTTTTTGTTCAAATGGAAGTTTTATTTTCATACTCTGCTTGGCTGTTCACTTAAAACAAAATAAATTATTCTCGCTTTGGGAATATATTTCCTAATAGAGACTGTGTGCTAGCTGATGAGAAGCCATCTGTTCAGGTGATGCTATACAACTTAAAAAAAGATATTAGCAACTTATTACCTTAATAGTATTGTAACACATCCTGCAACAATATTCTCACTGTCTGAAGCAATTTTAAGACTGTACTTGGATACCTGTGTTTGAGTATGGAGATCACACTTAAAATATAATAAAAGTAAACATTGACCCTCTTGAAAGGGTCTAAAGAATAGGAAACACACCTGGTGAGATCAGCAAAAGGTCATCCATATGAAGAGAGACTGAATGGCCAACGGGACTTGATAACTAGGCACCTTAGAGGAGACCTAACTGAGACATAGACTCTTAAGAGGAGAAAATAAAATGAGTGAGGGTTAAATTTCACTGTTGATAAATGATTCCAGAACTGGGACCATGAATTCAAATTACAGAGGAAAAGATTTACACTGGATTGCAAGAAGTTTTCTTTCAGCCAGTAAATCGTTGATTACTTGAATAAGTTGCCTCCATGGTTGGTTGAGGCTGACAGCTTGGGAAGACCAAAAGATCAGTTAGATATTTACCTATGTGATGAGGAAAACACGTAGGTTGTTTATTTTTTCTTTTTCATATATTTATTTTTATTTAGTTATCTATTATTATTTTTTTTTTAATTATTTTTTTTATCCAGTGTAACCAAAGCCCTTTAGCTTCCTTGTACTACACCGATGACCAAAACATTATGACCACCTACCTAATATGATGTTGGTCCTCCATGTGCAGCCAAAATAGCTCATATCTGGCGAGGCAATGATGCTACAAGATTTACAAATGTGTCTTGTGGTATCTGGTACCAATACGTAACCAGCAGATCCTTGGTTGATGTGCCGCAGATCGGAGTTGCTGTTCCAACACAAACCACAGATGCTCAATGGGATTGATGGCTGGGGAATTTAGAGGCCAGGGTAATACCTGGAAATCTTCCTCATGTTCTGTGAACCAGTCTCGAACAATCTGGGTGGTGTGGCATGGTGCATTATCCTGCTGAAAGACAGCACTGCCAGAGGGGAAGAGAAGACAGTTGCATGAAAGGGTGTACTTCCCCAGATAAATACGACCGTCCACATGGTGCAACAGGAAACGTGATTCATCAGACCAGACGACCTTCTTCCAATCACTCAAGGTACAGTTTCGATGCTCGCGTGCCCATTGTAGGGGCTGTCACCGGTGAACTATGGTTAGCATGGGCATTCAGAGCCACTACACAGCCCCATTTTCAGCATGATTCGATGTACTGTGTGTTGTGACACATTACTCCCATCACCAGCATTTCAATTACCACCGACCGGGCTAGCCAGGTGGGTAAAGTGCCTGCCTGGCAACCCAAAGGTCGTGAGTTAGAATCCTGCCTCGAGCTTAGATCAGAGTAGAAAATGCAAAATCTTTGGGAGGTGCATTATGGCCACAGGAGCCGATGTGCCAACAATTAACAAAAAAAAAAAAAAAAAATTCCAATTACCGACAAGTTCCACCACCGTTGCCATGCACCATCCGGGAGAGCCTTCACTCACCTCGAGCATCAATGAGCTGTGGTCATCTAACACCTCACCGGCAGTTCATGGGTTCCCCCTCCTTGGACCACTTTTGGTAGGTACTAACCACAGCTGACCATGAGCACCCCATCAGCCATGCCGTTTCAGATATGCTCTGACCCAGTCGTCTGGCCATTACAATTTGGCCTTTGTCAAACTCACTTAAGTCTGCTGCCTTTCCCATCTGAAGAACAAGAGTGACATGGATTAACAGAGCTGAATATCGGGTGTTTTTTTATACCATGTCTTGACCCGCGCACCTGCCATAGTTCACCTGCCTGTTGCTTCAATTTGCATAACAACTCACTGGTCATAATGTTTTGGCTCATCGGTGTATATGGCTAATACTAACTTAGTCAGAACCATGGATAAATGTTTGACTCTAAGTGGAACATAGGCCCACACCTTAGCAATATGTTTGCCTTTGTTTTCGTTGAGAAGAGAATGATCTCTGTGATTGAAAATGAAATGCAGTAAAGAATATGAATTTGATTTCAGCTTCTGCATTGAAATATCCCCTTGCAATCCTATAAAATAGCATAAGATAGTTACACAAAAGTCAATCAGCATAGATTTGTAGGGGAGATCATGTTGGATGTGAGGTTATCAAAGAAACTGGATGGAAAGAATAATTTCAATATTTAGATTTCAGTAGAGCTTTTGATACTATTCTGCATGAACAATTGTATAAATTGTAGCAGTATGACAGGGGACATTATTACTGTGAATAAAAGGATTAAGTGTTGGGGGAGGGGAGGGAGGGAGAGAGAGAGAGAGAGAGAGAGAGAGAGAGAGAGAGAGAGAGAGAGAGAGAGAGAGAGAGGCGTTATAAATGGTCCTATTCATAACATGGACTAATATAATAAGTGGCTTAATTTTAATGAGGTATTTGAAGTTTAATGTCTCAGTCTGCCAGTAAAGAATATGAATTTGATTTCAACTTCTGCATTGAAATATTCCCTTGCAATCCTATAAAATAGCATAAGATAGTTACAAAACAGTTACATGGATGGAGAGGGTAGTTAATGACATTAATCAGGACATTTTACTTCAACAAGATCTAGATAAACTAGGCAGGTTGAGCTGAAAAATAGCAGTTGAATAAAATTTCTGATATAAAAATTAAAAGACGGTTTCTTTTTTGTTTTTGTTTTTTTAAATAAAATAATTTTTTTTTTCATTACTTAGTTTTATACTGTTCTCTTCTTTAGAATTTCTGTTGATGGAATATCTGCAGAGGTATTACAACTCAGGAATAATTTACAGAAATTAACAAAAAAAATAAAAGAAAATGAAAATCTAAAAATACATTTTCAGCATTTTGTAGAGGTATGTTTTTAAATTTTTTATAGCTTCTATGAATAAATTTAAATAATTGAGACAGTCATATAAAATATATTTGCAAAGAAAGTGATATTTAAAGCAATTATAAATGTACTTATTTTACTGTGCACTTTGAAATTTGAAAGAAATTTAGTAAGTGCTTTATAAAAAAAATTTCCTTCAAATCTCAGTGAAGTGTAGTGTAAAATAAGTCAAAAATTGAGAGATTTATGTTTTGTTTTTTTTTTTCTATTAGCTTTAAAGATGGTGGAGAAAAATATATGTTCGTACACCACAATTATGTTGTTTGATGTTTTAAGTTTTTTACCACAAAAGAAGGAAGCACAGTAATAATTTATTTAACTAATTTATTAAATTAGTTAAATAATGATCTTATAATGCACTGTAGTGCATTTTTCATCATTTTTTTAAATTTTATTTTAATGTACTGTTATACAGAACTGCTAAGTTGAATCAAAAGGCAATAACAAAACAATTGATGTGCAAGATGTACATAAACAGTAATACATAACTTTACAAGGTTACATTAAAATAATAGTTTATAACAGTTATAAGGTATTATAATTGTTTTCCTAATTAATGAATTGGAGATTCATGAAAATTAGAAAATCGATGATTGACATTAAAAAAAAATTGCTTAAACAATATTCATTCACAATTTAAATTATAGCAGCTAACCTTACTTTTATTAAGTCGGCTTGGAAAAGCTAAAGAGAAAATAAGAGAGGGTAAGGAATACCACCAAAAATAAGTTTAAAGTATTTATAATGAATCTCATCTTCCTTACAGAGCAAAAGACTTCAATGACACCCTTCAGCCATATACATTTCAGTTGTGATGCTCTTATCTCTTGCCTTGCTCAGCTTTCCAGTTTTCTTCATGTGGATTTGACTCCATTGCTCTCTTACTTTTTCTCCTAGCTATCTTTTCTTGGATGTGCCCAAAACCAGCAAATCTTTCTTCTTTTAATTTCTGAATTAATGTTTTCTTTCCTTCCATAAATTTATATTTTTTGATGTTATTTCAGACCATCATATTCTTAATACAGTAAGCCCTCATTATAACGTGATTTGCTTTACACTGATTCACTATAACACTGTTCTTATATTATAATCCGTATCTCACTATATCCTTATTTTACCAGCATACAGATTGAATTTTTGACATGTTTAAACCTAACAACACTTCATCTGATGTAGTCAATAGCTTGATAATGAATAGCAAAACAGCATTAAAATGTTTCCCACTCCAACTTGAGAAATTTTCCCACACTCAGTGAAATTTTCTTCCATGCTAATTTAATTGCAGTACAGTACCTTGTTATGTAGTTCTATGATCAATATTTTAAAAAATGATCAAGTATATTGCTTGTAATATTTGCATTATATGCATTTATCCAGAGGCTAGTTGTCGCTCAGTACAGTGTTAGACATTGTCTGTAATGGACAGTTTACTCGAACATTGTATCATACTTAATGCAATGCAGTTACATTTTCGAAGAGTTAATAAAGGCGGATAAGAATGAAAAAGCAACTACTTCTGGACATGGTATGAAGGCTACAAAAGTAAGGAAAAGAACCGAATTTGAAAATTAAATTAGACATTTTGAAGCAAATCGATTTCACGCATCCACGACAAGTGGATGTGTGCAATAATTTAGGACTGGCAGATTTAACTGTAAGGACAATTATAAAAAATACAGAATTAATTTTAGCAGTGGGAAAGACAGCTGTTCCACTGCAAGCAACTAAATTGGCTAGGGCTAAATAACTTTATTGAAGATAATATCTAATGCACAATTCTGCTAAGTTAAATATTATTAAATAAAAAGTGATTAGCCTATATGATGATCTGAAGAAAGCTCACCTCAAAAAAAAAAAAAAAAAAAAGAATGTGGAACCACTTAAAGCTAGTAAGGGCTGGTTTGATAGATTTAAAATCCAGGAAGAAGCCGCAAGTGCAGATAAAGGAGCCAAAACTTTCAAAAAAGAGCTTGTTAAAATTATTGAAGAGGGGTGTTACACTTCTTAACAAGTTTTTAATATAGATGAAACAAGACTTTTTTGGAAATGAATGCCTAAAAGAAGTTTCATATTGAAAGAAGAAAAAAACATGCCATGCTTTAAAGCGGAGAAGGATCGGTTGACATTATTGTTGAGTGGTAATGCTGCGGGGAATTTTAAATTAAAATTCCTTTTAGTTTACTAGGAACAGCACCAAAGTGCAACCCACAATCGACCAAAGACACAAACTTGACAGCCCAGGGCAATCGGATTAATAAATCCATGATTTTAATCAGCATTTGTGTGTCTTTTCGGTACTGTTTATTATTGATTAGGAAATATCCTATGGCATGGACCGTAACTCACAATTACATATGTTACCTTATGGGAATGCAGCACTTGCTTACCGCCGATTCACTTAGCACTCTGTTTTACCAGAATGAATTATCAGTGTTAAGCGGGGGTCACCTGTATTCATTACCAGTCACACCCATATAAAAATACTGCACCTTCAATGCATTGAAATTTTTCATTTTAGTTTAATTGTAGATGTTATTACATTGCCATGTCTTCTGCAGTACAATAAGATATTTTCAAACTCTAAACTTTCAAGGAGCTGTTAGTTTCCAAGTTATTCCTGGGCTCATTCTGTATCATGAACTTAAAATATGAATATTATGCATGACTGTTAAATAATAATTAATAATGATAATGCACATCCATGACAGACACATAGATGTGCATTACAAATGATTTGTATTACCATTGCATTTTTTGATAGTCATGGATAATGTTTTGATTAATTCCATATACAAATAATTGATTATAGCTGAGCTTCCATTTACATAAAGAGATTACTAAAAAATTAAAAGAAAACCATGTGGAATAAGCCCAGAGATTTAATACCACCTTTTGGTCCTTCATTCTCAAATTCCACTGAATGTAGGCTTACTTAATTCTTCTGAAAATTTAGAGAGATCCATAGTGTGATACCCTAGTGTATTAACAAAATGGTCACAGTTTGAACTGCATAGTGCAGAAGTTCTCAACCTTTGCATCACGACACCCTGGGGAGGTGCCATAATTTATCAGGAGCATCATGGATGATGTAATAGTTTATGTAAGATTTCCATAGCAAAATGTATTAAGAATGACTTTTTTTTACTATTAGATATCTACTACTGTTTGATCTGTATTATTAATATAAATAATTATAGAAAATATATGCAGCATTTTTTATGTATAATATGCATCGTGTTCCCTGACCGTATTTATGGGATTCAGTTACTGTGAGTGATTGGTTTGGGTATTTTTGTACATTAGTTGACTTTGCATGAGTCTGGACAAGGCGATGCTGGAAATCTGCTCATGGTAACTGCCTATTTAGAGTACAATCAGTCTAAGTGTATGTGTATTTCAAATCACATACGAACATCAAGATTTTACATATGGTGAGTTACTGGTAGTGCAGTTTATATTATACTAGCGTTGTGCATATGTCAAAAGTAACTATTTAAAAAAAAAAACCCATAGCATTACATCGCGTTATTGTTTTGTGTTTTTAAATTTATTATTTTTTTTTATAATTGACCTTGGCAGAAAAAAATTATAATATGAATAAAAAAAAAAAGCAAGCACAAACATCACATTAATGTTTTGTAAGAATAAAATAATATCCCAATCATTAGTGCATGTATTAATAATTATTGTATTAACATATTAAAAATAAAAAATTGCACAACCTCTGGCCATAGTGTGAACCAGAGTTTAATATGTAACTC
Source organism: Mastigoproctus giganteus (assembly GCF_048544385.1). Lineage (NCBI taxonomy): Eukaryota > Metazoa > Arthropoda > Arachnida > Uropygi > Thelyphonidae > Mastigoproctus > Mastigoproctus giganteus. The sequence continues at coordinate 74,634,597 of NC_143575.1, read as the reverse complement.
CAACATTTTGAACACATGTTTTTAACATCACAGGCCTTTGTTAATATAATATCAAAGCAGAAAGTTTTTCTCACTTTGAAGGATAAATGTAATTTTCATCAGGGGAAAAACTGAACATGATAATGTGAAAATGAGTCTCAAATCTCTAGCTATTCACGCCAACAATACATCAAAATCCATAAATACTGTCTTAAAACGTTCATAAGGGCGTGTATTCCCTCCTTCAACATCAAGTAAATCTCAGTTTCTGACCTTTTCATGCTACTACTCATCTCCTTCTCAACAATTATTACAAAAAAACACTAGTAAAATTAACCATCATATACATTACACATTGGTACCCATATTACAGGCACCTTGACACAAAACCAGTATTACATTCATATGTGATACTGGTTTTGTGAAACCTTGTGCCATATGAAAGCTGCCAGTTTTAATGAAGGGATAATGGACAACCAGAAAGTATGTGGAGATAGTGCCTACTTATTACAAAAGCTATATATTTAACAAACATTTGAGAGTGATAAGTTAGTGTTGATAGTTAAGTTTAAAGTTCTTTTTGGTAACTTTTAACTTAACTCTTTTTTTTTTTTTTTCCACAAGTAATTAAGTAATATAATAAGTTGGGAAATCTTGTTAAGGCAATAGATTGCATGTTAAATTAGTTCAGAACTAATATCTGTGTTATTATTATTATTATTATTATTTTTAATTTTTCCTTCTTAGGAAAAAGAAGTATGAATGAAAACTTGATTAAAAAAAAGTATCAAAGGATTAACTCTGGTTTCCTGGAGTGTACATATTATAAGTGGGGGCAAGAGTGTCTACTAATTCCCAGAATTTTCACTGACAATAATCAGGATTAAAGCATTTTCTTTCAGAGATTCAGGTGACTTTCAGTTTTGCAGTACAGTTAGAACAGCATTTAAGCAGCATTTCTGTTTATAATTATTGGAGTCTATATATTTTCTATTGAGCATTCTCCTTTATTTTATTTTATTTTTCATGAAAATGGGTAATCACTGGCCGCATATGAAGAATTTATTGAAGTGGTCACCAGTGGTGACAGCAGTAGGAAAAATCTACAATTTCAGTTATCTGTGTGTTCCAAAAATGAAGATTCTATCATTATCAGTAGAACTATTAATGGTATTTGGCAGGAAATTAAAAAAAAATATTTTCTAAAACTGTTACAGAAACCAAAGGTAAAAATATGGAACTCACTAACTATTTTGATCAGTTATAACCCCACTGCCAAGGCCAGATTTATTAAAGTATGGTACTGCAATATTTCCAGGGCCTTAAGTCGATGGGAGCCCCTGACCAATGCCGTTAGTGTAACAAGTAAAGTATTTTTTTGGTTTTACTTACATTTCGTTTCTTTAATTATTGGCCTTTCCATTTATCATGTTTAGATCTCTTTATTTCTGTCCTTCATCCATTCATATCTCATTTATATAAAAATACCCTGTAAACTTATACAATATGCACAAGAAAAAAAAATCTATATTTTAGATTCTTCCCATTATTAAAAATAACATGGCCACACCTCTAGCTACCTAAATTCAACATTGCTTGCCACAAAATCTTTCTCCAATTTTGATTTTTAGGTAACAGTGCAGGATTACCACCTGTCTATCTATGTAGAATGGTTAATGCTTTGGGGGGATTACAATAAAAATTAAAGTTATCTCATACAAATTTTGAAATGCAAGTAGTTTTTAATAAATGTTTTGCACAATTAAGATAGCTGTTATAAATAATATTAGAATAAATATATTTTAATTTCACTTGTTTCTCTAGAAGTTTCAGTACAGGTAGTTCTTGACTTTACGAGTTAATTCATTCCTAGCGTGCGCTTGTGAAGCGAAAACTCGTAAAGCGGGAATTAAATCCCATACACATAATGGTTAAAAATAGGGGTTATGTTCTCAACAATGAAATTAGTTAGCTAATTATTTTGTTTAAACAATGATTGATTTATCAAAGAAATTAAAACATAGCCTGTAAATTCAAGCAAATTATAATAATAAAGAAATTATTTATGACTTACAAATTTTAAAGAATGTTTATTCTTCATCATCGACTAAATGCACACTCGTTGATCACTTATTATTGGCTCGGCACTTGTTGGTTTGTTGCACAAGGAGTCGTCTTCTTCGGAAATGCTTCAAGAGGCGTTTGTTTCCAAGATAAGCTTCTATTTTCTTTATAAATTTCAATAGATGCATAAGCATTTTTTAACAGAATGCACAAATTGCAACAACACGGTTTGCATGGAGTAACAAGTTTACGAAGCTTAAAAAAAAGAATAAAGAGAAGATTCTGAAAATTTGTTTTCTATACGATTGAAGATTTCAGTAAAGGGGAAATACATTTCACCATAATAACTCAAAATATCAAACAATTCCAGCTATTTTCGCAAATGGAATAACATAGTTTACTACCTGTTTATAATTGCTTGCAGTAACAAAAAAGCCCAATAAACCGGAAAGTGCGAATTGTTTTTATTGTTTTATGATCGTGACCTTGAGAAATGTGCTTTAGAAAAATGTCACAAAGGTGTTCAAAATTGGTTCTTATAACAGAACATATGATAATGACGAAAGTTTAGTGCATTTTAGTGATTTTTAATTGGTAACTAATACAACTTGCACACTATAAAAACGACCTTTTAGAGTCATATAGTGAAAATTTCAACTTCCGAGGTTGTGGAACTAATTACCAAAAAACAATGTGTTATTGGGTTCACATTACGATATTTTCACGATACGATGGTGTCTCTGAAATGGATTAATATTGTAAAGCTGGATACACTGTATTGTATAGCTATGCACATGTTTTGAAATGCGGTATTTATGAATGTTTAACTTCATTTTTTGCAATTAATGTTCATATTTTCGATTTTGTTGATACTTTGAAGAAAAAAAAACTCGTAAAGTGAGAACTGCCTGTATTCTTTCTCTTCAAAACTTATTCAGTATATGGTAGAATAAGATAATCATACAGGTTAGTGCAATATCTTCAGTTTTGTGCATAGCTGTGAGCAAGCAAACTATAAGTTTGTTACAAACACATCAATTTGATATTGTTGAGGCACTTCACCTTAAGTATTATACTTTAAATAAAAATTAGCATTCCAAATGGAGAAGTATAATATAATGATAATCTGGCATCTAATTTTGCAGCAAATTCAATAATCCAGAACCTGAGCTGGACAGCCATCAACATTGTAGAAGTCTGGTAATTAATCATTCATGGGACTGCAGCAATGCCTGATTACTACCCCCCCCTTCCCCATGAATGCTTTTGGCAGGATGGAGATTTTATTTAGAACCATAAAATTCTTGACGCTTCAACTACTTTAACTGAACACACAGTAATCTACAATGTTGACAGTGAGTAGTAATTATATTTATAGCATGGGGGAAGTTTCTTAAAGATCATGAGATTCTCTTGCTATTCATGAGCGAGATTAATAATTCATTGAAAATTAGTGGGTAGAGAACTCAAAACAGTTTCTTGATTTCCCATTTCTTAGCATTAGACTGACATAATGCATTTAAAAACTTAGTTTTCACAATAGATTGTAACAATATTCATGCAGGAAATTTTGCCAGTTATTTTATATGAAGTTGGGAGGACCATATTGTTATTTTGTGTACTTTTTGTAGCTAGCAGGATTTAAACTGCAGTAATACAGTGCAGTGCTGTTATAGCTCACAGCAGAACAAACTTTACCATTGCAGTGCATTGCCTTGATATTGTCTACTTTCAAATAAATGAAATCAAAAGATTAATTTGCCATTTATTTAAAAGCGATTACTTGCTATCCAATGAGGAACTAGCAAGTCATGAAACAGGCTTTCATAGTGGTGTCTCATCTTTAAAAGATATGAGTGGAAATGCTGTACAGTGTGAGAACTGCAAAGGAAATCATCCAGCCTTTTTTTCTAAAGCATATGACCTTTGGAAAACTGGGAAAATTCAAAAATATAAAGTTGAGCATGAAGTCGCATCACAAGGCATGAAAATGAGTTCTCATAAACATTCTTAACTGATCATGTAGTAGTAGTAGTGGCATGTGATGCAAGAAAGCAAGTGTATGAGCTTATGCAGCATCAGCCCAAAAAAAAAAAAAAAAAAAAATCACACCATTCCCTCCAAATGCCTGTCCAGTTTCTCCTTAAATTTATTCAACCTATCAACTTCCCCAATGACAGATGGAAGTTTGTTCCAGCAATTAACCACCCCCTGGCTAAAGGCAAATTTCTGCACATCTATTCTACATCTGCCCTTTCTTAATTTGAATTTATGCCCCCTTAGGTTCGTAATCTGAACAAGTGGAAGGATCCCATCAGAATTCAGCGTGCTCAACCCATTCGAGGTCTTATACACCTCAATCAGATCACCGCGCAGAAGCCTAGTCTCCAGCCACTGCATTTTGCAGAACTTAAGCCTGTCTTGATAAGAGGATCCCTTCATTCCCCTCACCAATCTTGTTGCCCTTCTCTGTACACTTTCAAGTAAATCTACATCCTTCCTAAAATGAGGCTTCCAGACCTGTACGCAGTACTCAAGGCGTGGCCTGACCATTGCCTTATACAGAGGGATAATCACCTCCTTTTCCCTGCTAGCAAAATTCCTATATATCATTGACAAAACCCCATAACCTGCCATGGCAGCCTGTCTGCATTGCTCAGAAAACTTCATATCTGCCTGCACAATTACTCCCAGGTCTTTTTCATTTTCTACCACCTTAAGTGTAGTACCACACAGTTGGTACATTTCTCTGGGGTTACTTTTACCCATATGCAGTACTTTGCATTTGTCAAGGTTAAACTTCAGTTACCACTTCTTAGCCCATCTGCCCAAATTATCTAGATCCTGTTACAGTAGCACACTGCTATTACTGTCATTAACAACCTGCCAACCTTTGTATCATCTGCAAACTTCGACATTAAGCCTGATATACCTTCATCAATATCATTGATAAATATACAAAACAACAGTGGACCTAACACCGAACCCTGTGGGACTCCACTAATAACATGAGTCCAAGAAGAGTGTAGCCAGGTGGGAAGGAGCAGCAGTGCATAGCACATGCTTCTTGATTAGACCGGGGTTCGAGCCTGTCACCACCAAATACGGAGGATGTGGAAAGGTCAGGGAATGACCACCGCATATCCAGGCGTAATATGGCCTTAGTTGCTAATGCTCCTAAAAACCAAATAACAACAACCAAGAAAAGCAGCACCCATTGATTACCACCCTCTGTCTTCTCCCACTTAACCATCCTTTTATCCATTGTAGCAACTTACCCTTAATACCATTCTGCTCCAATTTGTACAATAGTCTTCCATAGTCTTTCAGTGTCAAAAGCTTTCCTGGAATCCAAATATATGATATCAAAATTATTTTTTGCATCCAGTTCCTTTGTAACCACATCATAATATCCTATCAAATTTGTCAGACAAGACTTTCCCTTAACAAACCCATGCTGTGTCTGAATTATTGCTGCAGTCTTGTCTAGATGATCCTGCAATGCATCTTTAACCAGCGACTCCATTATTTTACCCGGAACAGAAGTTAAACTAACTGGTCTGTAATTACTCATGTCACCCTTCGATCCTCCTTTGTGAATTGGGGATACATTTGCACATCTCCAGTCCATGGGAACCTCCCCTGAGTCCAAGGATGCTCTCATAATTATGGCTAAGGGTTTGCTTATTTGCTTTGCCGCCTCCTTTAATATAACTGGATAGATCCCATCCACCCCAGGTGCTTTTCTTATGTTTAACTTCAACAATTTCTCCTCCACTTTGCTCTTTGTTATTACAAAATCATTAAGTATCCTGCTACAATTTGATAACCTTCTGCCATTTTCAAACCTTAATAATTCCTCACGTGTGAATGTAGATGCAAAATACTCATTCAGTTTGTTTGCTATCTGAGCAGGATCATCAACAGTTGAACCATCGATGTCAAGTGGACCAATCAGATTCATCCCCTTCCTTTTAGAGTTTATATAAGTAAAGAAATCCTTGCTGTTTTTCTTAGCATCTTTTGCCAAGGATTTCTCGTAATCTGCCTTCGCCTGCCTAACCTCCTTTGTGACCTGATTACAGTTATTTTTATTTGTTGTTATTTAGTTTTTTTTAGGAGCATTAGCAACTAAGGCCATATTGCTCCGCCTGATTACAGACTAGCTTATATCTGCCATAGGCTTTTGAGTCACTTGATAATTTATATGCATCCCATGCATTTTTCTTCTCTGTTACGAGTCTCATTAGTTCATTTGACAACCATTTAGGCCTAAACCTTGAGCAATATTTCTTAATAGGTATGAAACTTTTAGTAGTTTCCACGATTAATTCCTTGAATGCTTCCCACTTAGAATTTACTGTTGGTAACATCGTTAGTTGATCCCACTGTACAGAATTTAAAAACTGTTGGAGACCACTGTACTCACCTTTACGGAAGCAAAAACCCTTTCCTTTACCCCTGATGGTAATTAAATCTTTAAGTAAATCCCACGTCAGTACACTGTGATCACTGCCACCTAGTGGTTCTTTTATCTGCAAATTTTTAATACATGAATGATCACTGCTGATAACCAGATCAAGAGTATTACTTTCTCTGGTTGCCTCTCGAACATGCTGCTGCAGAAAACAATCATCCAATAAATCCACAAAAGTCTGACTAGTGTGTGAGTGCCCAACCCACAAGTTCCAGTCAATATCTGAGAAGGTAAAATCACCCATTATAAGACATTCCGATTTACTAGCCCACTCTATTTCTGTGTACAATTGTTCATTGTACTCATTCAAGTCATTAGGCAACACACTCCTACTCTTATTTTTGCTTATGTCACATCAAACTGACTCAACAGTGCACTGTTCATCTATATCAACTGGATGCACTTCTTTTGATTTTATGTTTTTCTTAATTAACAGCATAACAAATCCTCCCTTCCTATCCTGTCTATCCTTTCTGTACACATTGTACTCCCAAAATTCCAGTTCTTCATTCCTTATATCTGTGTGACACCACGTCTCTGATATCCCAACAATATCCGCCTTTGATGTCTTGACCAACACTTCAAATTCATCAAATTTATTTACTATAGCATTCTATTTACTTCTAGCATTGGTATACATGCAAGTATACATGCACCTATTCTTATTCTTAGTTACCCTAACACATCCCATATACCCACCTGTTTCACGATGACTGCCATCCGTCCCTGAAACCCCCCCAACACCCCTCGCTCCAGGTCGCTACTTATTCTAATAGAAGTTGTTCAAGAATCACCTCTGCCTGCGGCTACTGTTAAACTATTAGTCCTTGTATCCCCCCCCCCCCAAGCTATCAGTTTTCCGACCCAACTAACACTGCCTCGATAGCATCAGCAAATATTCTTGCACCCTTTCTATTTAAGTGTATCTCATCCCTGTAGAAGCAGTCTCTCCTGTTCACAAGTACAGTCCAGGCTGAAAAAAATTCTATCCCTTGAGCCTTGCACAATCTTTCCAGGGCCGAATTGATCGACAAGGCTCTCATCATATACTCCCTCCTATCGTGTCTGGGCAGAATTGCAGACACTTTCAAATTCAACCCTAATTTACGGCTTTTTTTCATCAGTGACCTGTACTTGTTAAGTAATTCTGCCTGTCTCCTACTCTTAATATCATTAGTGCCAACGTGTACAACTGTATCGCCTTTTGTGCCCTTAAAAGATGATATCCGCTCTACAATGTCATCAACCTTTGCCCCTGGCAGACATACCCTGGTCCTGTTCCACCTATCCTTTTTACAAAGCATGTTTCCCGTTTCCCTGACAATAGAGTCACCAACAACTACTAGTTCCTGTGGGACCAGCGCATTCTGCCTTGGGGGTTGCCACTGTGCTGCGTGATGACCAAGTGCAAGCTCTGGCGTTGATGTGGGCCCCTCAATTTAGGTCTTTCGAGGGCATCCACCCTGTCCTTCAAACTCTCATATAGGCCCATAACAATGCTGAGTTGTCGCCTGATTTCCTTACACTCCTGTAAGGAAATGTGTGCATTGATCATTGAACTGTAGCTCAGCAGCAACCCAAACAGATGTTTCAATTGAACTGAATATTGCTCTTGTTAACTGGGCCAAAACTGTACTAATAATCTCTAAAAAAAGAAACATATGGTAAATGAAACTAGTGACACTCCAGTCAGTATCCCAACTGATGCTGTCTCAACCTTGCATGAAACAACAAAACCTAAGATTGTTGAAGAGCAAAAGAAAGTGCAATCTCACACACACACACACACACACACACACACACACACACACTAGCAGCATGTAAGTTGATATTTACTCGATGATGATGACAACGATGACACAATGTTAGAATTACATGCAAGTGATACCATGGAAACAGGATGCCAAACTTGTCCCAGATGAGACAAATTAAAGCAAGACCAGCAGAAGCACCCCATTCACTTCTGATGCTGATGCACCATAAAACCCCTAAACAATCAAACTATTCACAAAAAACAGTCAAATCAATCTTCCTTAACCAAGCCAAATAATGAATAAAATCATACAAAACTGAACTGCAGAGTAATTTTGATGACTTGGTGATTTACTTATTCAAATTAATCCAGTGCTTGCAGGAAACCTCTATTGCCACATTTTTCTCTTGTATTCCTGAATTACTGTGTATAGGCATAGGCAAAATAGGGATTGTGAGGCTCCTGCTTGCAGAGGGATTGCAATCTAGTGAAATCTACCATACCGTCCAGATATATTCAACTACAAACCTTAGACACTGTAGCAGTTTGCATTGCAAATAGGAATAATGATAACCATTGCTTCCATTTATATTCCACTGACTTATTCTTGCCTTCAGACTGAATTTGGCAATCTTAACACACAGCTCCCACCTTCATCTATTTGCTCAGTGAGTTCAGTGATTGCCATCTGTTGTGAGATCTTATCATGATTACGACTGTCCAACTCATGTTCAACTGCCTTTGATTATTATCTTAGCCATAGACTTATCCATCTGCTCAGCATCCATTTTCCTATCATCTGTTCAATTCAAATGCAGGTCATCTGACATTGGAATTTTAACTAAGCAGACAGGAATAATTATTCCTCTTGTGTCTTACTCAACCTTGATTTTGGACTTTTTAGGTCCAAAATCAAAACATACCAAGAGAATCCAGTGGGGTTCTCTACTGCATGCAGCCCTATTTGTGATACAGGTGAATAGCATGACAAAGAATCTTCCAAAAACCATTGAAGTTTATATGTATGCAGACAACCTAACCATCCCCTATTATTCACAGAGCAGGAGTACCATCAAAAGACAGCTCCAAATTGCTACAGACAGAATAAAATCCTGGACCTTACAACAGTGGCTACCATCTATCTGAACAGAAATCCACCATCATTCTTCAGCAAACTATGTTCACTCCATCCTGATCCTGAACAATGTATCGATTGCAGTTTGCCATACTGTTTAGTTTCTAGGCCTGATACTAGTCAGGAAATCAAACTTTCAGGGCTCATGTAACTTATCTTTGAACTATCTGCTTAAAGAAATTTAATGTACTCTGATCTGTCTCTTCCGTGTCATTGGGTGCTGATTGATACACCCGGCTTCATCTTTGTAGGGCTCTGATCAGGTTGCACTTACACTATGGATCTCCAGTATATGACTCTGCACGAAAAAGTGATTTACAGTGAATAAACACAATTCAACACAGTGCTCTGAGAATTTCCCTAGGGACTTTCAGAACCTCCTCAGTTCACAGACTTTACACTGAAGCCCATATGCCTCCTCAGGAAAATGTTACCCTTGCAGTATGCTTAAAATCCTCATTTTTCCTTGCATACTAATTGAATATGCTTGTATAATACCAGACAGGATTTCATTTATAATAACAACCCAAATCAAAATCATATGCTCTTCTTAAAAAAACTAACTCAAGTTTGGAATATTGAAATAAGCAATATATTTCAGGACATAACACTACCAGACCAACTTTGGATCAATATCCCTGCAAATTATGAAGGCTGTTGTCGACAGTGGGAATGAATACCTTGTCTTCCTCCAATATTAACTTACAGGCTTCCAAAATCTGTACTGATGGATTGAAAACTAATACTCTGGTAGGCAGTCTTCCCTCTTTCATTCTCATTACCCGTGTCTGCATGTGGTATCTTCACTGCTGAGCTCTATGCTATCAGTAGAGCGTTGGATCAGATAACTGAACTCTTGATCGTGCCCACTTTAATATACACTGACTTTCTCAATGTTGTCTCTGCCATAAGAAGTAATACTGCCTCCTCTTTCTATATAATAAAATTCATACACTCTAGGTTACTTGCCTGCAATGAGTTCAACCAAAATGCAATATTCTGTTGAATCCTTGAAGATTCTGGCATAGCAGGAATTGAAAGAGCAAACTTTGTGGTCAAACAACCACGTACTATAATTTCACAGTCTTTTCAAGTGCTATATACCAATTATAAAGCTGTCGTCCACAAAGAATATTATGATAGTTGGTCACTGATCTGGAGCAATTATCCAGGAAACAAACTTTACCAGATAAAACTAGACCCTATGGTCCTCAGCTTCCGACAAAGGAAGAGGGAAGAAGTAATATTATTGAGACTTAAGGTTGGGAATAAATATCGCATTCACCTGCACTTCCTGATGAATGTGAACTCTCCCCAATGTGTATCTTGCCATATGCAATTACTGTTCATCATTTGTCAACACTGTCCTCACCTAACTATCCACAGAAGTACTTTTCAGTCACTTAAAAATGTACAACCAATAATGACATTTATTTCATCTTCTTGAAGGTGATGTTATTTACCTGAATCAGACTGGACTATACTGTGATCGTAATTTATACTAAAGATCCCTTTTCTTTTTAACCATTGGATAGACACAATTTGTTCCTGGCAGCCCTTATGTCATTAAACCCAAACAACAACAATGCAGTGTAGTGCCTCATTGTTGTTTGGGTTAATAGAGAAAATTGAGTGGTGACAGGGAAAAAACTGAAAAGGAGACTAGCATGGTTGCAACATAATAATTATTTCTTTTTTCCCATAAATTAAGTTACAATCAGTAATTTGGCAGGGTACACACACGTGCACACACACACACAAACTTCCAATTTCATGACACTGAATTCATTGTTTGATGAAATATAATTAGCTGGTTGAAACATTTGCATTCATCCATATTAATATTTGATAGCAAGATATGAAGGTAGAAGAAAGATTACTACTCTGTGTGAATGCAATGCAAAATATTTATTGGTTGGTGGATGCCACTTTCAAAAGTAAACAGACTGAATAGTAGCATGTGTACAGAGACCAGCAAGGAGGTTGTGAGTTCAAGCCCATATACTGTAACAAACAATGCTCAGTCCATTGTGAGCTGTGGATCCAAAAACATGGCTGCCCTTATTTCAATATGTTTACAGTCATACTAAATATGTAAACTCTTTTGGCCTTAGATATATCAAGAATAAATGAAAATTTATATTATTTTTAAACAGAAATAAAATTCAGTAAACTAAGCCAAAAATTAGTGTGGAAGTGAAAGACTACTTTACATTATGACCTTCATCAATGGATTTAGTGTTTTTTTTTTTTTTAAAGAAGAACATTGTAGAATATACTTCTTGTAACTAGATCTGGCATTAGCAGCAAACAGAGTGGAAAAGAAGATCCTGATAGGTTTGCAAGTACTGCAAACTTCAGGTAATCAGTGAATTTCCATTTTCAAGAGTTATAGGTTCGGGAGAGGCTGTTGAGGCCACAAGAGAAAGTTGCAGTTGGCTGATTAGTTGTGGCTTGTCTGTTTTAAATATGTTGAGATCCATGTTGGATGACAGAGGAACGAATGTTGATGGATGGAGCTTAGTTCATTGGTTGGCATCTGTCTGGCAAGTCTGTTTTGGATGCTTTGGGACCTTTCAGTTCTGGCTGAGGTAACCCTTAAGAGGGAAGGAAAGCCTAGAGTGTATAGAGGCTGAGCTATCTTATGGAATAACAGCTGAGGTTGGGAAAGAGGGCAAACTTCCCCAACCTCAGGTTGTATCTGCCAGTTTCTGTTGCCTTCAACAGTAGATTTATAGCTTAAAAAAAAACTCTTGGATTGCTTGGGCTTCGAGGAACTCTTTACAGGAGCAAGTGTGTGTATGTGATCTGAAGTATCTTAAGATTGTTGAGGTTAAAGGTATAGCATTTTGCAGATACTGTGAAATGCCACAATTACTTAACCCCCTTCCCAAGTTCACTAACTTGTCAACTGTATTATTAAAAAATGCATTCAACAGTATATGAACAATTTTCCCCATCTCACCTTCCCTTATCATCCAAAGTGGGAGAATCTTATCAAAATAGCCAAGCAGTGCAACATAAAAGTACATTTTACAGGTATTGCAAGCTTTATCATGGTAAGAGCACTCCCTTTGTTCCCCTTCACCAATCTCATTGCCCTTCTTTGAGCCTGTTCCAGTGGCTGTACATCCTTCATAAAATGAACCCTCCAGACCTGTATGTAGTACTCAATATATGGTATGACCATTGCCATATACAGTAGGATAATCACCTCCTTATCTTTACTAGCAAAATTCCCATATATCATTAACAAAACCCCACAAGCTGTCCTGGCAGCCTGTCTGCACTGCACAGAGAACTTCATATCTGACTGCACAATTATCCCCAGGTCTTTTTATTCTCCACTACGCTGAGTGTAGTGCCACACAGTTGGTATGTTACTCTGAGGTTACAGCTACCCATATATGGCACTTTGCATTTGTCAAGGGTAAACTTCAGTTGCCATTTTTCAGCCCATCTGCCTAATTTTTTTAGATCCTGTTGCAGTAGCATACCATCATTACTGTTATTAACTACCCTGCCAACCTTTGTATCACCTGCAAACTTAGACATTAACCCGATATGCCTTCATCAGTATCATTAATAAATATAGAAAACAATAATGGATGCAGCACCAAACCCTGTGAGAACATTAGTCCATGAAGAGCAGTGTCCATTGGTAACCACTCTCCCACACCTTTATCTGTAGCAGTAACTTGCCCTTAATGCCACACCGCCCCAATTTGTGTAGCAGTCTTTTGTGTAATGGTATTAAATGCTTTTTACTAAAATCCTAGTATATGGTATCAAAATATTTTTTTGCATCCAGTTTCTTTGTGATTGTATTATAGTATATATAGTATCCAATCAAATTGTTCAAACAAGATTTCCCCTTAACAAACCCATACTGTGCATAAAGTATAACTGCAGTCCTGTCTAGGTGGTCCTCCATTAATTCTTTAACCAGTGACACCATTATTTTCCCTGGAACAGAAGTTAAGATAATAGGTGTGTAATTAGTTGTATCACCCTTTGATCCATCTTTGTGAATTGCAGATATATTTGCACATATCCAGTCTGCAATGACTTCCCCTGAATCTAAAGATGCTCTTATAACTATGGTTAAGGGTTTTCTTATTTCCTTTGTTGCATCCCTTAATATAATTGGATAGATCCCATCTACCCCAAGTGCCTTTTTGCCTTTTTTAACTTCAGCAATTTCTCTTCCACTTTCCTCTCAGTTATTGCAAAATCATTTAGTTTGATAAACTTCTGGCATACACTTCTCACATGCTTCTTGATTAGACCTGGGTTCGAGCCCGTCACCACCAAATACGGAGGATGCAGAAAGGTCAAGGAATGACCACTGCATTTCCGGAGCAATATGGCCTTAGTTGCTAATGCTCCTAAAAAACAAACAAACAAGCATACACTTCTCTAAAGAATTCCTCATGTGTGAATGTAGATGCAAAATTCTTATTCAGTTTGTCTGCAACCTGAGCAGGATCATCAATAGTTGTACCATCAAGTCAATTAGACCAGTGTGATTCATCCCCTTCTTTCTAGTGTTCATGTAAGTAAAGAAGTCTTTGCTCTGTTTTCTTTGCATTCTTCTTTGCATCATTCATTCAAATTATGAGCAGTCTTTGGCTTGGCTTGCATAACCTCCTTTCTGACTTGATTACAGACTAGTTTATATATACCATAGGCTTCTGTATCACCTGATAATTTATATGCAACCCATGCATTTTTATTCTCTGCCATGTGTCTCATTAGTTCATCTGACATCGATTTAGGTCTAAGCCTTGAATGGTATTTCTTAATTGGTACAAAAAAGCCTAATAGCTTCTATAATTATTTCCTTGAATGCTTCCCATTTCGAATTTGTTGTTGGTGACATCATTAGTTGGTCCCACTGTATAGAATTCAAAAACTGCCTGAGACCACTGTAGTCTCTTTTACGAAATCAAAATCTTTCCCTTTACCCTTGATGGCATTTACTTCTTTAAGTAAATCCCACATCAATATACTGTGATCACTGCCACCTAGTGGTTCTTTTATCATGCAGATTCTTTTTGCATGAATAATCACTGCTGATAATCAGATCAAGAGTATTGCCTTCTTTTTGCCTCTCTAATGTGCTACTGAAAACAGCCATCCAATAACTCCAAAAAATTCTTGCTTGTGTGAGTGACCAACCCACAAGTTCTAGTCAGTATCTGGAAAGTTAAAATCCCCCCCATTACATTCTGATTTACTGTCCCACTCTATTTCTCTGCACAGTTTTTCATTCTACTCATCAGTCATTAGAACTGTAACACACTCCTCTCATTTTTGCTTTCCCAATGTTTGTCACACCAAACTGACTCAACATTGCGCTGGCCACCCATGTTGATGATGCACTGCCTTAGACTTAATCTGCTTCATGACTAACAGCATAAACCCTTTCCTTCTATCCTCTCTGTCATTTCTGTACACATTGTACTCCCCACATTCAAATTCTGCATCCCTTGTATCCGAGTGACACCACATCTCTGATATCCCAATAGTACTGCATTTGATAACTTGACCAGACCTTCATATTAGTACCTTGAATTAATTTGAAGTTTGGGTCATTCAACACAGCCCATGTACCAGTATCAACAAAAACAAAGCAGATACACCATCCGCACCACCACTCTCATGAACTACCCTCTTCCCCAACCTCAGATGCTATCTGATAAGATACTTCAGATCCTGTTTTCTGTGACTAGTCCCAATGTCTAGGGTTCCCTCTACAGTCACAAGGAGGTCCCAAACGAACCAGTCTGCATCCATTAACATTCCCCCTCTCCACATAGATCTCAGCACATTCAGAACAGACAGGCCATAGCCAATTAGTCAACCTCAGCTTTTTCTCAGGGCCATGACAAGCTGCCCGCCACAATGCAAACCTATCAGGATCTTCTTCTAATACTTCATTTGTTACTGCCAGATGTAGTTATTCACATCCCATGATATTCTTCCTTTTTTTTTTTTTATAATCTAAATCTGCTCTTGAAGGTTATAATGTGCAGTTCTTTTCTCCCTTATATTTGGTTGGCATTACTTTGTTATTTTAATCTTTTTTTTTCTATTTAGTTTGCTTCTATTCAGTTTTTTTTACTTTGGAAAATGGCATATGATGTTCAATAAATATTTTGCATTAATTCACACAGTTGTGCTATTTCTCATATTTATAATAGATTGCCCTTCTACTCCTAGTTCAATAACTAGCACTAGGATTTCAATAGCCCCCTTTTTTTACAAAAATGTTTTTTTATAAGTTTAAAATGTATGAATTTTATTATTTATCTGTTTTTGAGTCAGTTTTTATTCATTCATTACATTATCTTTTATGCTAATTTGCTTCAAGTTTTTATGCATTTCTGTGCTTCTTATAGTACATTAGTAATTATTGGTAATAATACAGATTTGTGAAGGTGTATTATTGAATTTGTAAGATTCTCATGACTGTTTCTTCTATTTCTAACTTCTCAAACTTTGAAATCTTATATTCTTTTTAATACACTTGTTTTTCTCCTCTCTTAAAAAAATTTTTTTAAAATTTAGATGTACTTTAATGAAGCTGATTATTCATATTTTTATTTGCAATTTTTTTATAATGATCCTTAGAAAGCAGAATCTGAGGTTGTAAAGCTTCAAAATGGCTTAAATGATATACGCCAAATGTCCATAAAGCTGGCAGAACATTTTTGTGAAGATGAAACAAAATTTAAAATAGAAGAATGCATGCATTTGTTTAACAATTTTTGTGAGAAAGTAAAGATAGCACGTAAAGTAAGTATTACTTTTCCATGTAATCAACTTATTTCACTAAATGAACCAATTTGAAAGTGCAAAGTGGAATGCTCATATATAGAAAACTCAATAAATGCCATTTGCATGTTTTCTCAGCTATTGCTTATTGAATTTAACCCCTAATGGACAGATTTTTTAAATTTTATACAGTTGAAGTCTAAATAATGACTCCCCAGGGGAATGAGAAAAACGGTTGTTATGTTGGAAGAACATTATATCGATCGTTCATAAAATCAGCACCAAAATAAGTAAAAGTTTGAACATTTAATGTAATTCTACTAATACAATATAGTATAATTTTATTTATAACATATACTGCAGTATTAAACAAGAAAATTATGATTGTAAATTTTGCATTGATTGTAGAGTACAGTAAGATTACAATTAAATTGTAAATTTCACTATATAGGCTACATACCTAACAAGAAATTGTTTCTTGCTTTAAAGTAATCTATCAAATCACACTGTTCAATGGTAAAGCATGTTTTAAAAGAGAATTATAAAGGTGCATGATAGCAGTTATTTCACTTTTGCACACCTTCATAATTCTCTTTAGGCTGCATTTGAAAAAAATCTACATACAAGTTCTAATCCTTGATGAGCATTTTTCACTGAAACTTCATTTTCATCCACAGTAGGTTCCTCATCTTCAGTCTACAAATTTCAGAAGGTTCTATTACATCTGCAATGAATTCCTCTTTATTCATGCATATCCTGAAACATTCAATGTCTGCCTCCACTTCTGCATAATGTTGAAGTTTAAATGTTCCTGTAAATTCAGGTGTGACGCACATGCTAAAATCTTTCTTCCTTATTATCAGACTGTTCTTTGCAATTAATAGAGGAAGAAGCATGCAAAACTTCACACATTGCATCATTCAAGGTAATAAATCGAGCACGTTTGAAGCAGTTGGCAATCACTTTTTCATTAACTTTATCCTATGCTGAAACATAAATACAATGCCTGCAGGATGTTGATTTCACATTGAATTTTTCTTTCAAGATATAGCACAATTTTGTTTAATAGCATTCTTCAGTAGTTTTTCTTAAAATGCTGGATTACACCTTGATCAAGTGGCTGAAGAACTGATGTCATATTTGGTGGTAGGTACTCGACAGTGATTGGATGTAGGTAATTTACTTGACAGTGAAGGATGTAGTTATCCAAACAGCAATTTTCTATTCATCCCACTCATCTTGCAATCTAAGTTTCTGATCCATTCTTCATAAATTTGTGATGTCATCCACACCTTTTGGTTTGCTCTATTCATAGTCAGTCTTCAAAGAATGTCTTCAACCCTTGTTACTTTAAGGGTTTGAATGTTTTCAAACCCTTAAAGTAACAAGGCTTATGGGCTTTCCCAATGATTAAAAGAGGAAGCTTGTCTGTGCCAGACTTGTTTACTGCTAGGAGAACAGTAATCCATTGTTTGGCCTTTTTTCACCA
The DNA here is from genome assembly GCF_048544385.1 of Mastigoproctus giganteus. Lineage (NCBI taxonomy): Eukaryota > Metazoa > Arthropoda > Arachnida > Uropygi > Thelyphonidae > Mastigoproctus > Mastigoproctus giganteus. The sequence continues at coordinate 74,616,920 of NC_143575.1, read as the reverse complement.
CTACATTTCTCACCTTTAAATGTAAGTGTTTTATCTAGTAGCAATTTTAAAAAAAGAGTCCAGTTTCATCAGCATTGAAGATGTCATATGTCAGCAAAACATTTTAGCATCGATGTCCACAGCTACACTTTTTTGAAAGCCAGGCCATGATGAGTCTTAAATTTCTAGAAACCATTCATCTGAAATTTTAAATTCTTCCTTATTAGTGTGCATCTACAGGAACGTTTTTTGCAACATCTCATCAGTAACCATTCCAAAAGTACCTTTTCAAGATCCGGATACTTTGCCTTTCATGCTCAAATCCTACCCATTGTAGCAGATTTCTTTAAACTTTTGATCATTTTCCAATCTTTCAGAATAGTGAGCAAAGTACTCTTAGGAATTCTATTAGAATGCACTCCATTATCTACAGCTAACTAATGAAATTAACTTCCAGCCAATGTTAATTTCATCACTGCAAGAAAAAAGTATGGGAAATCTTAACAAATGATTTCTCATGGTCAGGCTGCAAGCTCGTCAATTACTTCAGTTACCCCCAGGGGCTCACATCTGGTGAGTATGGGCTTGGCAAACCCAGGGTCCTGAGCTGGATATCATCATTCTTCTCTTTCTTGCTTTCTTGGTGATTCCCTTCTACTTCTCTCTCTCTCTCTCTCTCTCAGGTTAATGCTGGAAATTTTTTTTTTTTTTTTTTTTGGCTGGTGCAGCATAAGCCTCAGGCTTTCTTGCACCATATGGCTAATAATAATAATATATTTGAAGTGTTCTGTCATTTTTAAACTTGAATATTGTAATAAAAAAATTTAAAATTCATATTAAGAAGTAGAAATTTATATCGTTATAGAGAAATCGTTTTATTTTCAATGTCTAATTTCAAATTATACTGAATGAAAAATAGCATTGGGTTAATGAGAAATTGGCCGGGACCAACCACATAGGATGTTATAACATGTTGGAATGTTAAAAAAAAGGTTGCTATAAAGAGCTTCAACTGTATATATCAGATAAACTAATGAAAATACTGTGCCATGTGTAGTAATTACTCATTTGATTGCCAAAACAATATTTGCAACAAAGTGTGCTATAGTATTGTATATTTGATATTTTATCTTTTTTTCTGAAAGTAACATTTCAAGATTGGCACTTTTGACAGAGTACACGGTACTAACCATAGTGCACGGTATTATGGTTAGTACTGTATACTAGCCATAATTTTATATCCAGGGGCATTCATTCAAGAAGTTATTGGCAAACAAAAATTATTTTCATGTTGTACAGTTGAATGTCAGTATAACAAAATCATGCAGATGGCCAAAATATATTTGTTATAACGAAATTTTTTTATGATGAAAGGCAATAAAAAATATCAGAATGATAGTTGTATATTACAAAATAAGTATAACAAAAGAAACTTCCTTATTAAGTGCAATTTTTTATATTTTTTAATGAAAAATTTAAAAATGTGTTTTTTTACACTTTTTAATTCCAAAAAAACAATTTTGGTAATTCTGCTGGAAAAAAGAAAAATAAACATGAAATACAGTTTCACCTCATCTATCAGCACATTTCATGAATTATGTAACTTTACATTAAAATCTCCCCTATCACTTCTAAAATGATTTAAGAATTTAAAGAAAGTAAAACCAATCAAAAAACCACTATTCTCAAACAGTCAATTAACTTCTTAGTTAGTAAATTGTTATAGGAAAGGGCAAAAAGTGTACATTGTATTGTCGAAGGATTTTTTTTTTACAAATTTTATTATAATGATTATATATACAGGGTCATCAAACAAGTGTCAGTGATTTCCCTTTTAATTATCTTTGGAAATATTTGATTGATTGCTGTGATTATAGTGATCATAGCAGCAAACAGTGTGGTAACTCACTAACTTTTATTTGACACCTCAACAATGCCCTTGGCTGCACCACGAGTGTGTGGAGAATGACTCCTACATGCACACCACCTCAGTCAGTCAGTAAGATGACCGTGCACAGTGTGTTGTGGTACCCTGAATTTAAATCTGTCATAATGGTGCAACATCAGTACCGACATACATCGGTATTGATGTAATAGTAATCGTGGCATATGATGCAAGAAAGAAAGCATAGCAGCTTATGTAGCATCAGCCAAAAAAAAAAAAAATTCACACAACCATTCCCTCTAAATGTTTGTCCAGTTCCTCCTTAAATTTATTTAACCTATCAACTTCCACAACGATAGATGGAAGTTTGTTCCAGCAATTAACCACCTGCTGGCTAAAGGCAAATTTCCACACGTCGATTCTACAGCTGTCTTTCCTCAATTTGAATTTATGTCCCCTTAGGTTCATAATCTGAACAAGTGGAAGAATCCCATCAGAATTCAGCGTGCTCAACCCATTTAAGGCCTTATACACCTCAATCAGATCACCTGGCAGGTGCCTGGTCTCCAGCTGCTGTAATTTGCAGAACTTGGTAAGAGGATCCCTTCATTCCCCCTCACCAATCTTGTTGCCCTTCTCTGTACATGCTCAAGCAAATCTACATCCTTCCTAAAATGAGGCCTCCAGACCTGTATGCAGTACTCAAAGTGTGGCCTGACCATTTCCTTATACAGAGGAACAATTGCCTCCTTTTCCCTGCTAGCAAAATTCCTGTATATCATTGACAAAACCCCATGACCTGCTCTAGCAGCCTGTCTGCATTGCTCAGAAAACTTCATATCTGACTGCACAATTACTCCCAGGTCTTTTTCATTTTCTACCACCCTAAGTGTAGTACCACACAGTTGGTACGTTCCTCTGGGGTTACGTTACTTCTACCCATATGCAGTACTTTGCATTTGTCAATGTTAAACTTCAGTTGCCACTTCTCAGCCCATCTTCCCAAATTTTCTAGATCCTGTTGCAGTAACACACTGCCATTGCTGTCATTAATAATCCTGCCAACCTTTGTATCATCTGCAAACTTCAACACTAAGCCTGATATACCTTCATCAGTATCATTGATAAATATACAAAACAACAGTGGACCCAACACCGAACCCTGTGGGACTCCACTAATAACATTAGTCCACCAAGAGCAGTGCCCATTGATTACCATCCTGTGTCTTCTCCCACTCAACCATCCTTTTATCCATTGTAGCCATTTACCCTTAATACCATTCTGCTCCAATTTGCACAGTAGTCTTCCATGCGCAACAGTTTCAAAAGCTTTCCTGAAATCCAAGTATATGATATCAAAACTAATTTTTGCATCCAGTTCCTTTCTAACCACATCATAATATCCAATCAAATTTGTCAGACAAGACTTTTCCTTAACAAACCCATGCTGTGTCTTAACTATTACTGCAGACTTGTTTAGATGATCCTGCAATGCATCTTTAACCAGTGACTCCATTATTTTACCCGGAACAGAAGTTAAACTAACTGGTCTGTAATTACTCATGTCACACTTTGTGAATTGTAACTCTACTACCAACACGTATGTCGGTAGTAGAGTTGCCACACTGTTTGCTGCTACAATCACAGCAATCGATCAAATATTTCTGAAGATGAAAATCACAGGAAATCACAGACACCTTTTTCGATGATCCTGTATATATATATGTGTGTGTGTGTGTGTGTGTGTGTGTGTGTGTGTGTGTGTGTGTGTGTGTGTGTGTGTGTGTGTTTATACATATATACAGGGAATGGGAAATTATTTTATTTTACTGAATATATCATTACTCTTGTATTCATTACACTGACATTTTATGATATTACTCAAACAATCTAAAAACTCTAACTCTGATTAAAAAGTTCTATCAGATAAAGCCTGTAATCCGACACTGGCAGTCTAGTCTGCGCAGGAACTGCAAAGAGGAAGTTGTTCTAGCTCGTCTCCGCATAGGACACAGTCATCTTACACATGCTTTTCTGCTGAGGGCAGATGACTGTCCTATGTGCGAGAACTGCGGCACCATTTTAACTATTCATCACATTTTAACCATGTGCCCACGTTTTAGACACGAACGTGATTTATATTTTACCGTTTTTAGTCATCTGGCTGAGCCTTATACACTCAGTCAGATTTTATCCGACAATGACCATGTGTCTGCTGTTTTTAGCTTTTTAAAATCAATAAACGTATTTGCTCATATATAAAATCTACATTTTATTGTGATTTTTTTTATTGATTTATCTTTTATACCTTTTATACATTTGTTATTATATATTTTGACCTGGTGAACTAACTGATTAGGTCACTAAAAGTTTAAAACTTTTTATATATGACCTTGGCGCATTATAGACTCATTTTATGGCGCATTTTTATATATAACCTTGGCGCATTATAGCCTTAGTTGCTAATGTGCCAATAAAATCTAAACCAACCAACCAACCAACCAATCTAATTAAAATTTAGAAAAAAATAAATTTACTTAGCTGAATAGTTTTTCCATTATGGATATGTTGTAAATTAGTATCATCAGGTTAAGACTGATTTGATCCCTGTACATTACTTATGTTCATTATTTGAATATTTCTGTATTGGTAATCTAAAAATGATCTAAGGAAGCAGGCTTATACAGAATTTAGTTTATTCAGTCTGTTTAAAGCCTTAAATACCTCAATGAGGTCTCCTCAGATGTGCCTAGTTTCAAGCCCTGCAATTTGCAGGACTGAAGTCTTTCTTTTTTGCTAAGAGTACCCTTTTGTGTCCCTGACTAATCTTATTGCTTTTCTCTGCACCAGTTCAAACAGAATCACATTCTTCCTAAAATGATGCTTCCAGACCTGTATGCAGTACTTGAATATTTCTATATTGAAGTATTCCTAGTATTCCTGGCTACTGCCAGTGGGATTAGCATCTCATTGTACCCACTGGCAAAATTCATTCAATATATGAAGTTCATGGAGTTCTGTCAATGTATGGCATTGATAGAGCTCCACGAGCTGTGCTAGCAACATGTTTATATAGGAGTAATTGTACAGTCTTTGCCGTACTGTACCCCTTGATCTTTTTCATTCTGTTGTTGTTTGGCTGATGATATATAAGGTTGCTTATATATCCTCAGCCAAAGGGAAGTGGGTGGGGGATTTACTCACTTCATTTGCCCAACCTTTATATGTATTCAAACTACTTGCCTCCACAACACTAGGCTGCCTGTTCCAACAATCAATCGCCCTCTGGCTGAAAGCATCCACAGGAAGATGGTTTCAATATGAACTATATATAGAAATTACTCTCATTTGCATTCTAGCCTAATTTAAGAACTGTATTATTCTTCTAGTGGGCACATCAGAAAAATCACAAGCTAGGTAAATTAGCATATATAATTCACCTATGATTTTTTGAGATAAATGCAAGAAATAGTTAATTTCTTTCCATTTATTCAACTATATTGAATAATGAGATCAATCCCACTATATTGAATAATATGATCAATGCATTGGAAGATGACCATTTCAGTTCTTTGTTAAAAACAAATATTTTTGAACTGGCCACCCTCTGATGAATGTTACTGATTTAAAAAAAAAAAAAAAAAAAAAAAATCAAAGAAGTTAAGGAACTTGTATGATGATCATGGGCACAATGATCATTGGTAGTTAGTATTTAATTGAGCTTATTGCTTTTGTTGATAATTGGGAAAAATGAAATATGATATTGAAATTTAAAATATTCTAGCAATATTCTACCATGATAGATGGTTTGTCTGTGTGGTGTTTTTTTTTTTTTTTTTTTTAATTTGTAGTTTTGTAACGATATTGTGCTTTATGTGTTAATAATTTTTATTAGGAAAATGAAGAGCTGCAGAAGCAAGAAGAGAGAGCTGAAAGGTTGAAGAAACAAAGAGAGATACAGGATAAAGAAAAGAAGTTAAAGAAAAGTAAGTTATTTTTCTTATTATTATGGGAAAGTTTTTTTCTGACACATTTGTACATTAGCGGTTTGCCCTCAAGATGGTTTGTGAGATATTTTAATTTCTTTGAAACAATTAAACATGAAAATAAAGCACTTAAAATATCACGATGGAAAGGACTTTGATAAAAGAACATGCCTGCACAGAATACTTTCCAGAATTCTAAGCCATATGTAGATAAGACAGCATATCATTTGAAAGAAGCAAAAATGTGTATATCCAGTGATAATATGAAAATTCAGTTTCTAAGGACACTACTTCTATGATTTGTTGCCTGTATTTGGCATCTGTGTATTGAATTTAACCACTTATTATTCCTCATTGCATAATCTTTCTAACTTCATCTTTGAGAATAAAATTAAGGAACAAATATTTTTAGTGTAAATTTTTAGGCAGTTAAGTGTGTACCTTAAGAGTATTCGTGGTTAAAACAGTCCTGTGTGTTTCCGTTTTTTGCTCTCTCCAAGTAGTAAGTGGAAAAAAATCGCACTATACAGAGTTAAACTCAGGTATAGTATATCTGTGAAGAATAGTGCTTAAAGGTTAAATTATTTTTTTTAATCTTAAATTTTTAGTGTCTGGGAAGTTTGTCATTACAACAAAGGATTTCTAAGGACTCTTTTTGAATAATTGTCATAAAAAAAAGCAAGCCTAGGTTCTATCTTCCTTTGACAGACCCAGATTTCCAAACGATGCTGTTTTCATTACCATAATTTTTCAATGTATGCCTTCCCCTTTCTCTTCTCCTCCTCCATACCTGAAATTATATCACCATGTACTTTAAAGTTCTAGTTTTCAAAAGGTTTTGTTGCCTGGCTATTCAAGCTCTAGTATGTCAACTGAAGATATGACCTAACTATCTATGGCATTTTGCAACAGGATAATCACTTCCTTGTCCCTGCTGGCAAAATTCCTATATATCATTAGCAAAAAACCCTTGAGCTGTGCTAGCAACCCATCTGCATTCCTCAGATATTTTCATGTCCAACTGCATATTTATCCCCAGGTCTTCATTCTCCACTATACTGAGTTTTGTACCATATGGTTGTTACATTATTCTGGAATTACTGTCAATTTCCATTTCTCAGCCAATCTTCCAGTATTTCTAGATGTTGCTGCAATAGCATACCCTGATTACTGTCATTAATGATCGTGCCAGTGATCATGATTGTATTATCTGTGAACTTAGACATCAAGCCTTGTATGGCTCCATCAGTATTGTTTTTTTTTTTATGAAACCTCAAACATGAAAGGTATTAGAACTGTAGTACTTATTACCGTGCATGGGTTGAAGGTTGAGAATATGAAACAAGATTTTGAAGGAAGATGAAAGAAGTATCATTAATAAATATTGCAAAACAACAATGGGCTCAGCATAGAATCCTGAAGAATTCCAGCAGTAACATTAGTCCAAGAAGAGCAGTGCCCATATAACCACACTCCATCTTCTCCCACTCAACCATCCCTTCGTCCATAGCAGTAACCTGCATATAATGCCACACTGCTCCAATTTGTACAGCAGTCTTTTATGTGGAACAGTGTCAGACTTTTCTGAAATCTAAGTATATGATGTAAAAACTTATTTGCATCCAGTTCTTTTGTTACTGTATCATAGTATCCAACCAGATTGATCATACAAGATCACCCCTTAACAAATCTATGTTGCAATTGCAGTATGACTGCATTCCTATTGTGATTTTAAATGTTTCTCACCAACCACTTATACTGAAACTGGAATTTTGAAAACTATGTGTTTACTACTATATATTTACAATTAAAATAACTTTACAACTAAAAAGGATAAAATACATAAAATATATATATATATATATATACACATTAAATAAAATACATTAAAATACCGGGTTAAGAGCGATAAAACCGACCATAGCTTTCGAAGGCTCCTGCCTTCTTCCTCAGCGGTAGCTTCCTTGTACTGCAGTGCATCTTAAGTACCAGCAGGTTTACGGTCTAAATCACGTGTTTCATCGCCATGTGTTCTATTCTCCTATGTATTGGGACCGGAAAATTCCAGTTTCTGTGTTTTATTTTATAAGTGGTTGGTGAGAAACATTTAAAATCACAATATGAATTTACCCAACCCTAGAGGCCTGTTTGAATGAGTGCATTCCTGTTTAGATGGTTCTACATTATTTCTTTAACCAGTGACCATTATTTTCCTTGGAAGAGAAGTCACGCTAACAGGTCTGTAGTTATCATGTCATCCTTTTATTACCTCTTTGTGAATTATGGATACATTTTCACATCCCAAGTCAATAGGGATCATCCCTGAATCTAAGGATGCTCTCATGGAGTAGTTAGATCCCATCCACTCCAGGTGCCGTTTTTATGTTTAGCTTCAAAAATGTCTCTTCCATTTTCCTCTGTTATCACAAAATCATTTAGTCTCCTGTTCGAAGTTGATACACTTCTGGCATCCACATCCCTAAAAAATTTCTCATTCATGAACACAGATGCAGAATATCTATTCAGTTTTTCAGCATCCTGAGCAGAATCATTAACAGTTATACCATTCATGTCTATTGGACCAATATGATTCATACCTTTCCTTTTAGTGTTTACATGAATAAAAAAGACTTTTCTGCTCATCTTTGCATTCTTTGTTGGCGACTTCTCATAATCTGCCTTAGATTGCCTAACCTGCTTTGACTTGATTGCAGACTACCTTATATCTGCTGTAGGCATCTGTGTCGTCTGTTAATTTATATGCATCTTATACATTTTTCTTTTCTGCCACGAATCTCATCACTTCATCAGACCTTGAACAGCATCTCTTAGTTAGTATAAAAAGCTTAGCAGCCTCTATAATCACTTCTCTGATGTTTCCCATTCAGAATTTTCAGTTGCAATGTCATCAATTGGTCCCATTGAATAGAATTTACAAAACTGTCTGAGACCACTGTAATCACCTTTATGAAAGCAAATGCTTTTTCTTTTGCCCTTGATGGTAGTTACATCTTTAAGTAAATTGCTCATCAATACTCTGATTGCTGTCATCTAATGGTTCTTTTATTTGCAGATTCTTAATGCATGAACAGCTGATGTTGATAAATAGATCAAGATAATTGCTTTCTCTTGTTGCCTGTCTAACATGCTGGTGTAGAAAACAGTCATCCAATAAATCCACAAGTCCTGCTACTGTGTTAGTGACCACCCATAAATTCTAGTCAATATCTGGAAAATTAAATCCCCATTACAAGACAATCTGATTAACTGACCCACTCTATATATCTATGTAATATCGGTGTAGATACACCATAGTTTACCCATAAATTTAAACGACATATGTAGTGTAAAGGCATCATTTTAATTAAATCTCATATTGTGGGTGCCTTCACAACGAGATAGTGGGTATTGCACTACTTCAAAATAACGCTTCTCTAGTAGAGAAGACTACTATTATTTATTTTCAGTGGATACCACCATCCAGACAATCGTTTCAAAGCTAGTTGGCTTCATCATCAGTGGGTGATGAAGCCAACTAGCTTCCCACAATATGAGATACAATTAAAACTATTCCTTTACACTACATATATAGTTTAAATTTATGGGTAAACTATGGTGTATCTACACCGATATTATATAGTTAATTACCTAAACCCATAAGAAATTATGCCTTGTGCATTTCATCTTCTAATAGATTATTATTTATTCACCATTTGGCATCTCTCATATTGTGGAAATAACTTCAACTGTGATGGCATGTTGCATTATCTGCCCGCCCACCGATAATGAAGTCAACAAGCTTTGAAACGATTGTCTGGGTGGTGGTATCCACTGAAAATAAATAACAGTAGTTTTCTCTACTAGAGAAGTGTTATTTATTCGAAGTAGTACAATACCAGCTATCTCGTTGTGGAGGCACCCACAATATGAGATATAATTAAAACGATGCCTTTACACTACATACATAGTTTAAATTTATGGGTAAGCTATGGTGTATCTACACCGATATTATATAGTTAATTACCTAAACCCATAAGAAATTATGCATTGTGCATTTTGCCTTCTAATACTGTATATGTCTATACAGTGTTCATTATGCTCATAACAGTCATTAAGCCTTTTCAGTGCTTAAGTTACAACAAACTGACTTAATATTGTAATGGTAACCCATGTTGACTAAATACATTACCCTTAGATATCTTTCTTTACTAAGAACATAAATTCTCCCACCTGCCTTGCCTGTCCTTTCTATACATGTTGTACTAGCTATATATTAAAATTCTGCATCTCTTATGCCTGTGACACCATGTCTTCGATAACCTTAACATGTCCACATTTGATGACTTAACCAATACTTCAAATTCATCGAATTAATTTACCATGCTCCTAGCATTTATGTGTCTCAAAGCACGCATATATACTTGTTTTCACTATTATTAACTGTAATACAGCCCATGTATATGTTTGTGCCATGAGAACTGCCAGCAGGCCTTGTAATTCCTGACACCTTGCTTTCCGGGCTGCTGCATGTTCTAATAGAAGCAGTGTATTATTCAGCGTATCTCCCTCAAGCCATCAGTTTTCTGCACCCCCCCCCCCCCCAACAATTCAAATTTCTCTTCACTACTTTAATAGTATCAGCAAGTGCTCTTGCACCACTCCTATATAATTTTATTCCATCCCTTTAAAAATAATCTCTCCTGAGAAAAGTTTTATCTCATGAGCCTTGCACGTAGTCTCTTCCTGGCCTAACAGATTGACAAGACTTTCGCTGTGTACTCCCATCTATCATGTCTGGGCAGAATTGCACATTTTCAAATTTAATCCTAACTTTTGACTTTTTCTCTAAGTTGCATCTTTAAGTAAATCCCACATCAAAACACTGTGTTACCTTGTACTTGTTAAGTAAATATTGAAATATCCTACTCTTAATATCATTAGTTCTAACATATACAACAGTACTACCTTTTGTGCTATTAAAAGATGATAGCTGCTTTATGTCAACATTTGTCCCAGACAGACATAGCCTCATCCTGTTCCACCTATCCTTTTTACAAAATATATTTTCCATTTCCTTTGACAATAGAGTCAGTTGATTTCAGTCTGCTATCGGTCCAGTAATAGATCTACTCAGTCAGCCGATGAGAAGCCAGTAAACTTTGAAGCAGGTGTCCTGGCTGTGTCCGAGATTTTTTAATGCATTGTGGATTCGCCTATTGAATAATGCCATGCAAATTAAAAAGATGTTAGCAACTTAGGCTGAACTGTGGATAATAGTTTTTGTCTGTAAGTAAATATAATACCAAGCTTAATCACTCTTTGGGGAGAACAGAAAATTCCCCATGCCTAATGCACTTCAAACTCTGCATTTAATTTCTGTTAATATTCCTCAATTCTCTATAAGAATAGTGTTGCATATTTGAGACTGGTGAAAGTTAAATACTGGCTGAAATTAATATTAATGCACTTGAGATAAATTTAATTGCATTTTTTTCTCTTTTCCTGTGTATTATATATTTTCTTAAATACTGAATTACTTCAGTTGCAGGTTCAAAGCCATCAGTAGGACATGAAGAGAATGTTTGTCTTATAGACAGACTCTTAGCCGATATCAAAAAAGGAGACTTTCAGTTAAAGAAGACAAAATTGCCCACATGACTGGGCTATAAATTAATTTGTATTTATATAACATCTGAATGTGAATGTGCTATTTTCATAAAATGCCTCCTAATTATTATTTAAAATATGATTTTAGTATAATGTGGCAATATTGCTAATATTAAATACCAATTTAATATTAGCAATATACTGAAAATTAAGGTTACTTGTAATCATCATGGTCTTTTTTATTGTTATTATTGGATGCTACTCCTTTGTTTCATTAATTATAAAGATATGTAATCTCAATTTTTAAGCTGATCATTTTTAGAGTATGTATATGTTTATAAAACAAATGCTCAAGTTCTCAATTTTGTTATATTTTCAGTGCATTATTTATATGTGAAACTTTTTTTTTTTTTTTTTTTTAAGAACAAATGCAATGCTAAATTACTATTCAAACAGATTTTATTTTTATAAAAACTGTGAACTGTTTTCTTTTCAGAGTTTATCTGTCTTCTTTTTTTTTTTCTTTTAGAGTTTTAAATTTTTATAATAAATTCAATTTAAGCAAGTAAATTTTATATTTAACTTTGATTATTGTTTGCTTTTTGCCATCTGTTGGCCTGTCATTAAAAACTTCCTTTTTTAGGCACATCTTGCAGCAATATGATTGTGCCTGCTACTGTTGCCATGTCCTTTTGTTTGTCCTTGTGCATGTAACAAGAACTGTCTGACTGAATCATTTTTTGTTTTTTGTATTGGAGGCACTTAATTGGCCAAATTCTATATGAATCCACATTATAGAATTTTAATTTCTGCTTTACAAATTGTGCCTATTTTGTTGTAAGCAATTTATTATTAATCACATTACTGTCCTTTTATTTCTTTTTAGTTGTCATTTATATATATTTTTAAAAAATTATAGAGAATTTTACAGTTAAATTTGTTGTTTCTTTCATTGGTACTTTTTAGGAATTTGTTTTATCCATTGTTTAGTTGACTTGAATATATTTTATCTATTGCATTTATTTAATTTAGAATTCTCAGCAGATTTCGATAGGATTTTATATTTTAATTTTTTACGTTCTGTTCTGTTCACTTTTCTTTCATTTTTTTCCAAACTATGAAGGGATTTCTCAAACAGAGATTAAATCACTTTTATCCCGATTTATACCGATTCTTATATATTAAATAGTGTTGTAATATAATTGATTAATTTTATATACAGTGATGCCATCCATCTAGTTTATGCCAGTTTTCTAGAATTAGTTGTTAAGAACTAATTAAGAATAAGTTGTTAAGCAATACTAATTTTAGAAAAGCAGTATTGCTGTGTCTCTAAAGAATAATCAAAATGAACTAGTTAAAAACAGGTGATGCTATTGCTTACATAACTGTCAATGGTTAGCCAATGTCACAGACATGGAATGACAGTTACTGTATCCATACAAATGGATGCTGTAACATTTATATCCATACAAATGGACAAATCCATACATAACCTTTTACAATCAAGACATACAGATATCCACTAGTATTAAATTTTGTCCCTCATCCTCCTACAGGAATGTTAATAGCTATGCTGATAGATTAAAATAACTGATTTTTGAAATAAAAGTCTAGAATAGATTTTAATTCTCAGTGCAAAGGGAAAGGAGTGGCCAAAAGTTTTACAAAATTTTATTAGTTTGTTTATTCTGATAGTTAAATAATTTCTCCTTAGAAACAAGTTTTTATTAATATATATGAAGTACTAAGTTTCTTTTTAGTACTTAACTTTCACAATCTTAATTTACAATTGGTAATAAGCATAATGTGTTTAAACAAAGTAGTAATTATGGTGTAAAGACTTATTTTAGTTTATAATCAAATCATAGATCATTCAAAAATATTTATGTAGATTTTTCTAGTTTTGTACAATCTAATAAACATTACATTTCAAGGATGCAGAGGGCAGTACTGGGATGACTTATGATTGCTTCATAACATGTGACTATGTATGTTAACATATACATAGTCCACTCTAGGACCTTGGTTTTTTTTTTTTTTTTTTTTATTATGTATTTATGTACTTTGCATAGGAATACCATTTAAAACAAGGTTGGGGAAACTGCAGGGTGGATCTTGCCTTCTACATCCTTTGATCAGATTAGCATAACTGCCATGAACTTACTCTTTATCTATCCTCCTTTTCTATCTTTTGCTCCTTACTTATCCTCCTTTTCTGTAGGAATGAACTTTTTAACTTTGTATTAGGCTGATATTGTTTTATAACAATACACTTTTTATTCTTCTTATTTCAAATTTTATGTACAGAAAAAACCCCATTGCAGTGAGCAAGATAACTTGCAAATACAAAATTCTAATGGCTATTACATTTATAAACTTTTCACCATATACCAAGCAATTATTTTAAACTTAAACTATTAATAAATATTAATTTAAAAATATATTAGCATTAGTAGTAGCATATGATGCAAGAAAGGAAGCTTATACAGCATCAGACAAAAAAAAAAAAAAAAAAAAAAAAAGAAAAGAAAACTTCCCATTTCACCTATTGATTCCCTCCAAAAGTTTATCTAATTCTTCCTTGAATTTATTTAAGCTATCAACTTCCACAATGACAGATGGTAGTGGTTCCAGCAATCAGCTACTTGCTGGCTGAAGGAAAATTTCTGCACATCTGTTCTACAACTGTCTTTCCTCAATTTGAAACTATGCCCCCTCAGGTTCTTAATCTGAGCAAGAGGAAGAATCCCATCAAAATTGAGCTTGCTCTACCTGTTCAAGGCCTTATACACCTCAATCAATCAGATCACCTTGCATGTACCTAGTCTCCAGAAGCAGAAATTGCAGAACTTAATCCTTTCTTGGTAAGAGCACCCCTTTGTTCCTCTCACCAATCTTGTTGCCCTTCTCTGTACTTGTTCTAGCAGCTCTATATCCTTCCTAAAATGAGGCCTACAGACCTGTATGCAGTACTCATGGTGTGGTGTGACCATTGCCTTATACAAAGGGATAATCACCTCCTTATCCCTGCTAGCAAAATTCCTGTATATTATTGACTAAACCTCATGAGCTGTCTCTTTCATTCTCCACTACCCTGAGTGTAGTACCACACAGTTGTTACATTACCCTTGCATTTGTCAATGTATTAACTAAGTTTTGTAAATTTATATAGAAACATTTGCTGGTTTATAGATAAATCAGCAAATGCTTCTGTGTACATTTATAAATTTAACTTCCTAACCATGTGGTTTAATGAAATGGAAAGTTAACATTAAAATAATATGAAATGATGAAAGACATAAAAAATTAAAAGAACCTAGACCAACATTAAATTCCAAATCCTCTGAAAAGGAGTTGCCTTCTTGGTAAATTTAAAAAAAAAAAAAATTGTGCAAACATGAAGGAGCTAACAGCGACTTCGTAAGCAAAATCCACTGTTATGTTTGTAATCACCTCTATCAGCAATTTTAACTCCATCCACAATAGATTAAAATACTCATTAGATTTAGGATCCAGTAATAGCATAAACTTCTTAAATCTTAATATTTTTAAACATAACACAACTGTTGGCTTAAATTTTGCATTTATAAAAAAACAACAAAAAAACATAATTCCTTCACTTTGCACCATCCGTATAGTGTGTGTCTAAAAATCTGTATTATACACACAATTTTACAATTCTGAAAAATATTGTTCTAAGAAAAGATTCTTTAGAAGCAGAATTAGTATTTTAATGTGCTAATCAATACCTTCCTACAGAGGAAATGTTCAAAACAGTTGATTTAACTCACAGTGCCATATCAGAAATCAAAAACACATTTGAAAAATCACTCTGCTCCAAAGCAATCTCTTATGCAAAATATTAAAATTATTCTGCTGTATCATAATCAATTAGCCCTTCATCTCAAATATTTTCTCTGGCACAGATATTTATTTATTTATTTTTTTTTATATAATAAACCAAGTAAGTTTATTATTTTCATAGTTTATTAATTAGAAAGATTTTTTTTAGTTACAGCATCTAAGACACCAACAACATAGCTTATTTAATTCAGGGCTAGTTACATTGCAATGCCTGTTTTATTAACAACAGCACTGTAGGATATATATCAATTACAATGTCAAATACCAAATGTTTAGAAAATCAGTGTTATGGTTTTACCTTGTGCTTCAGTGTTCTGCACAGTCATCCTAATTGTGGGTTTGTCCTTTAAACTACCAGTCTCCTTGAATTATTGAATGGTAGTTTGTACTCCTTTAAATGAAACATCTACTTTTTTTTGTCAGTACTTCTCATGGAATAACTTTCTTTATACAGAGTTATAACAGCACTTCTTTTTTCAACTCTCACTTCCTTATTTCTTGCCATATTTATCACAAAACACACAACTTACATCACACACTCTTTCTGAATGATTTGTGTTCGGTTTTATGAGTTATATCTCGTACTCCTCAGTTAATATTGCAAAACAGTCTAGAATCTTCTACACCTTTATGGAATATTCTAGAAATTTAGTAATAGTAATCACCATATAGTGCAAGGAAGCCACAGGCTTTTGCTGCACTGGCAAAAAAAAAAGTAGATTAGAAAATACAAATTACATGCTGCCCTCCTTGCATAAATGTCTGCCTCAACGACTTGCTGTCTGAAAGAAAACTTCCTACAATCTAATCTAAACCTCTTCCCTGTAATTTGAATTTATGGCCCCCTAGTTCTGGAATTGTTTATAACAGTGAAAATGCACCTTTCACTTCACTAACCCCTCTCAGAGCTTTATAACTTGCTTTATAAACCTCAATCAGATCACCTCTGAGGTGCCTGGTTGTCGTGCTCTGTAACTCACATAATCAGTCTTTCCTTGTACGGTCGTCCTTTTGCCAATCTCACCATGAGAGTTGCCTATCTTTCGACCGTCTCAAGAAGCTCAGTCTTTTTTTTTTTTTTTTCAGATGAGATCTCCATACTTGAACACAGTGTTCCAAATGTGGGCTAACAATTGCCTTATACAGTGGGATTATGACCTCCCTGTCTCTACAGGATAACGTTTGATAAATCATCGATAGGGCACCATGGGCTTTTCTGGCTGCCTGTTTACACTGTTCAGAAAACTTCACATCCATTGTTTTTAATTCATATAATTTATTTGGGATTGCCATTCCCCAAGTGTAAGGCCTTGCATTTTGCTGCATTGAAACAGCTGCCACTTCTCTGACCATTTTTGAAGTCTGTTCAAGTCATCTTGAAGGAGCACTGCTTGGCACATCACTAATGACTCTACCAATCTTTATTTATGTTGTCTGCAAATTTTAACATCACGCCTTCTATCCCTTCATTGATGTCATTTATGAAAATGAGAAACAACAGTGGTCCAAGAACTGATCCTTGGGGGGCCATACTCCTGACATTACACCGATCTGAAGAATATCCATTAATCACAACCCTCTGCCCTGCAGCAACCCAGCAGTCCATCTTAGAATCTTTCCAGTAATTCCAACCTGTCTCAGCTTATACTACAGTAACCTCTCATGACGAAATGAGTCAAATGCTTTGCTAAAATCCAAATAAACTATGCTGAAATTGTTCTCTACATCCAGCTTATGAGTAACTGTGTCAGAATAGCCTATTAAGCTAGTTAAACATGATTTTTCCTTAACAAAACAGTGTTTTGTGTCCTTTATAATGCCATATCTATCCCTTGGTTGCACTCTTAATCATTTTCTCTAAGATTTACCCTACTAGACTAACCGGTCTATAGTTACCAGCTTCACTCTTAGAACCTTAAATATTATTTAAGTTTGATTTTTATACATAATAAAAATATTTGAATGAAAATTGGTAAACAAGTCGGTCCTATTTTAATAAAAACTTTGAAAATTAAGAAAAATACAATGTGATGTCAAACTTTTAGGTGGGAGTGTATATCTAATGTCAATCTGTAATATAATACAATCTTGTTTTTTTTTTTGTTTTTTTTTCTTACAAGTACTTGGTATAAAAAATAGATGCTTTATTCTAATAGATTAAAAAATGTAGTAAATGCAATAAAAATGTTTATTAAGTTTATAATAATAATGAGGTAATAATGATTACACAATATAGAAAAATCATACAATTACAAATAAAGTGAACTGTATATAGTCTGCCATTTTGTTTTACTGCTCATGCTAGGTATATAACTTAATGTATGTCATTAACTCAGGGTTATATGTATGCATGTTATTTTTCAATTTTGCTAAATGTTTATATGTAAATAAAATAGTCATTTGTGTATTTAACTTCATATTACATACACAAATGTATTTTCCATTCTGTAAATGATCATTTATTTTTTAGGATGTTGTAATTTAGATATATAAAATAATGATTTTTTATTATTTGCATTTTGTGAAAAAAATAATAAATAATCAATAGTAAACTGTACAGGTCAAGAAATTTATGTTGGTGATATGTCTAATGGAATGAACATTCCAGTTTGTTACTAAAGTGTAATGCAGTAAATAAAATATACATGCTGCATTAGTGTCTTCATTTTTTTCTGAGTTAATATTGTGAAAATCTGTTTCCAATCTCATAGATAATCTCTTGAACTAACTGCTCTTTTCTTTTTATTTAATTTCTTCAATTACACATTTTTTATGAGTCTTGATTTTGTGGCATTTTCCTGTTATAAATAGTATAAATTAAACTTCTAAGAAAGGTCAAAGGATAAAACCTAAGGTTAGGTTCTTTTAAATTGAGCTGCCACCTGCTAAAGACAAAAGATATCCTCCTTATTTAATTTACTGAGACTTTTAAATAATTATCATCAATTACTGTGGTATTTCTATATAAAAATATTCAAAATGTCCCTGCACCCACTCATGTCATTGACTCATCTCCAGCTTTATATCTAATAACATTGTAGACCTGTTTCCAGACACAAAGCTGGAGATGAGTCAGTGACATTCTGGATGCAGAGAATATAACATTTCTTTACAGATATATGTACACCCTAATAAATTATTCTAGTCTGTTTATGGTTCTGTTCTCCATGCTTGATGGGTAACAGAAAACATGTAAAATATTGCCTGCCTCATAATGAAATCAGAGTAATATTAGTATGTACAGACATCTGTAAAGAAACATTTTGGCTACTTATTTGTTTATTTTAATGCATCCACTGAATCAATAAAAGATAAAGCAGTAATTTAAAAAAATTACAAAACCAATGTACATCAATAAAAAAAAGAATCGCAAATAATTACAAATTTAAAAATAATACTTAGGAAGGTTTTGCTCTTGTCAGTAACCAGTGCCACCACTGACAGTAATGTAAAGGTGTATTTTACACCTAGAACATTCTGGATTTTTGTTATAGACAAATGTATACACAGGGCAGTCCATGATTGGCTGTTGATCAAATGAGTGGGATGGGAATACATTATTAATGTGCAGGTGGCAAACCTCAAGGATGGCAAAATTTACTTCCATAAAGTTTCAGGTCCTTGGATTTCGACATGCACAATCTGGTTTACTGTCAATGGGTTTATCCAACTAATTTATCAATTGTGTGACAATATGGATAATATAAATTATAATTCACAAAGTATTTACTTTAGCACAATGCCAAAGTGATGTTTATAGGTTAAACCTGTTTATTGAATTTGAGGATAGTATAATATAAATAAGATTCACAAAGAATTTATTAGGAAATGGGGCAAAATTCATCGGTTATGGATATATATTAATAATACAATCATGAATGATATTAGTCTACATAGTGTAGAACTAGTGTATGCTGCCCAGTGCCAATTAAAGGGAAGTAGGATTGTTTAACCTGTGATTTCAAAATATTAAAATCTATTACAAAATAGAATCCAAGTCTAATTAAAACTGGGGCTAGTAGCTTTATGCATCCAAAAATATGCTTTATTGGTAATCTTAAATCCATCTGTATAGCACATTATTTTTGAATCGTCATAAAAATATCAGGTCTCATTCAGCCAGCTGAGCGAATGACCTCAGTTATCCTTGCTGCCGAATTGATATTGGCATTTATATTATGCTTTACACATTTTTTTTTAAAACCAAGTTACAATAACGACAACAACATGTTAGTTGCTGTATTGCCTACCAGAAAAATTGAGCATACATTACACTTCAACACCAAATTATGGATGCCCAGACAAATTTCAAGATCTGAACAGATGTGGAATTTTGACCCAGGAAATATGCAATATAATGATTATCAGTTTCTGTGTAAAGAAATTTACTATTTCTTGTATATCTGAAATCCACTCAGTAACGTTAACTTGGTAGGATATAAAACTTGATACTGAAATATATATATGATGTTGATACTGCATTGGGATATAAGTTTAGTGTAATATTTTTAATTGTATTGAAATCATGCCTCAGAGCAGCAAAGCAAAAGGCTCAATGTAGTGAGAGTGCTCTGGCTCAGGGAAAAAACAGAGGGTTTGGTTGTCCTCTGAATGACAGCCTTTTGTACTTATTTGATGTTTGTGGAGCTATCAGGAACAGGACATGATTTTGCCAGGGGGGGATGTGTGTGTGCGTGCGTGCTCAATATAAGGAGTGTGAGGAAGTTAGGTGCCACTTGGCATTGTTATGGGCCTTTATGAGAGCTTTAAGAGCATGGGAGGTGCCCTTGAAGGATTTAAATTTGGAGCCCATCAAGCTCCAAGTTGCCTGCATCAATGCCAGAGCTTGCACTTGATCATCAGGCAACAGCGGCAATCCCCAAAGCAGAATGCGCTGGTCCCACAGGAACTAGTCAGTGGTTCTAATGTCAGGGAAACAGGAATATATTGTGCAAAAATGATAGGTGGAACAGGACCAGGATATGTCTGCCAGTGGCAAAAGTTGATGACGTTATAGAATATATATCTTTTAAGGGAACAAACGGTGATTTGTACACATTGGCATGAATCACATTAAGAGTAGGAGAACTGTGGAATTACTTAACAAGTACAGATCAACGTTGAAAAAAAGTCGTGAGTTAGGGTTGAATTTGAAAGTGTCTGCAATTCTGGCCAGACATGATTGGAGGGTACTGTTAAAGTGATTCTTCCATTGGAATGAGCAGCAGCCTGGAAAACAAAATGCTGGAGATTTCAAGGACTATTGGGAGTCATCGTGGAACAAGTAAATAGATGGGCCATGTTAGGGTAACTAAAAATAAGAACAGGTGCATGTATACTTGTGTACACACTAGGGCTTACAATACCAAGATCCCGATTATTTTTTTTCGTGTATTCAAATCCCGGTATTGATACAAAAATACCAGTTTTTCGGTACTCATTTAAAAAATAATTATTCGTGATTTATTCACATAATGGTTATAAAATCGATGACAATAAATCATTAATACTGCTGAATTTTCAAATGAGGGATTGTTATACACAAATGCAATGGAAACTGTAAGACAAAATCTTACAAATATACATTATCCAGTATGGAAGTAAAGCACTTAAGGAATAACAAAAACATCATTACGGAAATATTTTCATTAGTGCAAGTAGGCCTGGTAGTGCAATTAAGGAATATGGTGAACAGTGGTAAGGCAGGTGCAGAAGGTTTAAAATTAAAAGCTTCTGAAGAATAGTTTAATAGTTATGACACTGCCACTTGACGATGCGACATTCAGTGCATTTTGGGAAAGGGTCTCAGTATAGAGCAGTTCAAGGGTATTGTGAAGAGGTGATCTTGAGGTAAAAGATGAAAGCATTTCGTTGTGTGGGAAAAATATTCTGTTTTTCCCACCAAAGGAAGAAGAGTGAGTTTAAAGAATAACAGTGATTGGGTTGGGTTTAAATTAGATAGAGGGAGATAGGTAAATGCATGCAAACCCCATTTTCACATAAGCTTGCATATAAAAAAGTAGTACAAATGGCAATTGTAACTTGCAATCAATTCAATAAATAAGGTATTTGTGGTTGTTGCTCGGAGGGGTTGCAGACTTCCGGTGGTTCTGGGTCCAGTTCTGGGAGTGTCCAGCTGTATAGTGAAGGGTTCCGCCGGGCATGTTCCTGTGCTAGAAGTTAATCTGGAAGTTGAATAACAAGCCAGTCAGATAGTGCCTTGGCTTCTACTACTGCTGCTGTGATAATTTCCTTCAGTATTAACAGAGAACTGTCCCCGAAATGTTGAAATAAGACAGTACTGGAAGAGCTATACAGCAGAGTTCGAGAGACACAGAGATCACCGCACTCCATGGAAAGAACCCGATCAAAGGAATCCCATCATGAAAGAGAAGGAAGGTAAGTCCTCTGAACTGTGTTTTATTGGAAATGGTACTTAGATAAAGTGGGAGATTATTTTAGAGTAAGGTTTGAAGTTGAAGAAACACGAGAAGGAAATGTTCAGTATTGAGTTGGTTTATTGGTTGAAGTTGTAAAGAAAATTGATATTGCTAAATTAAGAGAGACTACATGGAATTGTTATTATTAAGTTAGCGACTTATGTATTGCTGTTGTGAAGAGAATTGATATTGGCGATTAAGAGAAATATGAGGAGGTGATTAAGATTGAATTAGTTTAGCGTTTGAAGCTGTAGAGAGAGTTGAGATTGTTAATTGAGAGAAATTTTATGGAAATGATAGCATATATTAACAGATTAAATGAGAAAAATGAATAGATTAGATGTAAATGAACACCAGTTATGTATTGTAAGTAGTTTTGTATGATAAATGACTTTTGTTTTATATTTGTGTCATTGCGCTTGAGAAACTGACGACTCATATATAATATATATATACGTGGGGGATGGAGGGAATATCCCTCAGTTCCTGGAAATTCTCATTTTTTTAACATAGGTAGCTTGTGGGCCTTAGTGCTTGAGGGGGAGCTGCTGTACAAAACTCATAACAATGGCCACTGATGGAAATACTAAGATACAGGGAAATAAAAATAAAAAAATAAATAAATACCCCCTCCCCCCCACAACTTAGATTTGGTTTCCTCACCAAGCTTAGCCGACAGTCCCTTTCGTTAATACAGATATAGTGCCATAAAAAGTCAAAAAGGAAATATTTTTTATTTTCGATAAAAAGGAAATAAGATTTTTTGAAGATGAGGGAATAAGGGGGGGCGGGTAAACTGCAACTCGTCTACGACTATCTCAGTACAAAGCACCAACCAGCACAGAATCCAAAAGGATGTTTTCTGCTGCTAATTAAATATGTACCAAAATTGGATCCAGTTTAAATGATAACACACTATTGGGTTTCTTAAGAGCTCACTTTATTCGGACAGGTAGTGTGGATGCTTATTTTTATGTTTTTAGAATAACTGTATGTTTAATAATTTTTGCTAGAATATTTATTACAGGTGACCCCCGCTTAACGCTGATAGTTCGTTCCGGGAAAACAGAGCGCTAAGTGAATCCGCGCTAAGCGAGCGCCATATTCCCATAAGGTAACATATGTATTTGTGAGTTGCGGTCTATTCCATAGGATATTTTCTAATCAATAATAAATGGTAATGAAAATATGTACCAATGTCGATTAAAAATATTTAATATTCAAAATTTTGTACATATAAAATATTCTACATTATATACACATATAATTATGAGGTAATTAACTAACGAAAATCATGAATTTATTAATTCGATGGCCCTGTGCTCTCGAGTTTTCGTATCTTTGGACTGAAAAATGTGTCGATTTTGGGTTGTGCTTTGGCCCTCTTCCTCTCATTGTACAACAACATGTAGGGATTCATTTCTTTCTTCAAATTTCTTATTACCTTGGCACTTCGTTCCATGTCAGTGTCGTTCTCCCGGAAATAATCACACATTTTTTCAAAGTGTTCAAAAGCTTCACTAAGTCCTTTTGCAGTCAGCGACTTCATCGGTTCTTCATCTATAGTATCTTGATCATCATCTCCCTCAATAGCAAGCTCTTGTTCTTTTATAATTTCCATTAGTTCTTCATTAGAGAGGCCATCCCTGTCGTTGTCGATCATCTCTTGTACGATGTCTTCGTTAATTTCGTGTAATCCTGCTTCTTTTCCGAGCTCAACAATTTGTGTTTTAACATTTTCAACGGAATCATCAGGTTCCTGGGAATGCTTTATGCAATTTTTCCAAACTTTCCTCCACACTCCATTCATGGTTTTCTGAGTCACTTCATCCCAGGCACTTGAAATGTTGTAGATGGCGGTTTTAATGTTATAGGATTTCCAAAACTCCTTTAAACTCGGTACATTTTCAGTGTTGATGGCTTTAATAGCTTGGGAAAAGGTGTTCCTTATGTAGTACGCTTTAAATGTGGCAATTACTCCTTGGTCCATTGGTTGGATCAGAGACGTAGTGTTTGGAGGCATGTAAAAAACTTTTATGTGATTGTTCAAGTCTTCTAAGCTCTCTTTGCTTGGGTGTCCTGGCGCATTGTCCATGATTAGAATAGCTTTATAACCAATGTTATTTTTTGCACAATATTTTTCCACTGCAGGACAGAAGAACTCAGCATACCAATCAATGAAAAGCGGTCTGGTTACCCAAGCTTTTTTATTAGCCTTCCAGATGACAGGTAGGTTTGATTTAGCTAAACCTTTAAGAGCCCTTGGATTTTCGGAATGGTAAACTAAAAGGGGTTTTAATTTAAAATCCCCGCAGCGTTACCACCCAACAACAAAGTTAACCGATCCTTCGCCGCTTTGAAGCCTGGCATGTTTTTTTCTTCTTTCGATATGAAACTTCTTTTAGGCATTCGTTTCCAAAAAATACCTGTTTCATCTATGTTAAAAACTTGTTGAGCAGTATAACATCCCTCTTCAATAATTTTAACAAATTCTTTTTTGAAAGTTTCGGCTCCTTGTTGATCTGCACTTGCAGCTTCTCCCTGTATTGCTACGTTGTGCAGGTTATAGCGCTTTCTAAATCTATCAAACCAGCCCTTACTAGCGTTAAATGGTTCCACATTTTTTTCGGGGTGAGCTTCCTTTAAATCTTCATATAGGCTCTTCGCTTTTTCTTTAATAATAATTGAACTTAACGGAATTCTACGTTGAATGTTGTCTTCAATAAAATTATGTAGAAGTTTCTCCATTTCAATCATAATAGCCGGCCTAGCCCTGGTCAATTTAGTTGCCTGCAGGGGAACAGCTGTTTTTCCAGCTGCTAAAATTGATTCTTTATTTTTTATGATTGTTCTTACAGTTGAACCTGCCAGTCCTAAATTATTGCACACATCCACTTGTCTTTGACAGGAATCAATTCTCTTCAAAACGTCTAATTTAATTTTCAAACTCAATGTTTTTCTTACCTTTCCAATCTTCGCACCGCGTCCAGACATTGTTGCTTTTTCATTCTTATCCGCCATAACTCTCTGCAAATGTAACTGCGTTGCACTGATTGTGATAGGATGTTCGAGTACAGTGAACTGTCTGTATGTCTAACACTGTATGCACTGAATGATATCTAGAATTCCTCTGGCAAGCGAGCTGAAGACGGTGACAAATGTTTTATTTATCTGAAAAGTTCGATTTTACCGTGCAGTAAAATCAAATGGTTGTTTATTGCACGAAAATACTGTAATAAATTATGGTGTGAGTCATGGAGAATGTTTATGGAATTTCCAAAACAGTAAAACAAACAAATTTTATGTACTTCGGGTGACCACAAGGTCAGAGGAGTTCTGAAGACAAGAGAATACTGTACAAGAAACAGCACCGCATTTAGCACTCATGGGATTGATTGTGTGAAAAACATTTCCCAAGTTATAGTTCCCACAGTAAAACAAAAGAAGAGATAGGGAGTAAATCTATTTTTAGTATCTTTCTATTACAGGTCAGAACAGAAAATGCAGACTTCGTAACAGCATATGACACTGGATGGTAAATTTTTTTCAGCTTGTGTACTAAAAAAGAATTTCTCCCTTGAAACTATCCACACCAAGAAATAGAGCATATTGAAAGTTTCATTTTTGTACATAGAGTAGAAATTATAAAAATAATTACTGTAGTTAATTTCATGGTGGCTATTTTCTCCTTTTGCCAAAAAAAAAAAAAAAAAAAAAAAAAAAAAAAGGCTCAAAACAGACTGGACTGAAGACGGATTTGCCAAAAATTCAATCTGTATGCTAGTAAAATAGCGTTATAGTGAGTTTTGACAGCGTTATAGTCAGATACGGGTTATAATATAAGAACAGCGTTATAGCGAATCAGCGTAAAGCGAACCGCGTTATAACGGGGGCCTGCTGTATTGTAATAAAAGTTTGATTTAAAATGTGAATTCAAGTAATTACTTGTTTTTTCTTTACTTTATTGCACCTAATTGTTCATCAAAATTTATTGCGAAAAAAATTTTTTTTGGAATACTTGTATTCCGGTTTCATAAATTAAAAATACCAAAATACTGGTATTAAGATTTTGACCAGTATTGTGAGCCCTAGTGCACACCAATGCAAAGAGTTTAGTAAATGAATTTGAGGTGCTGGTCAAAACATCCAAGGCAGATATTGTTGAGATATCAGAGCTGTGGTGTTACACATATAAGGAATGCACAATTGGAATTTGGGGAGTACAATGTGTACAGAATGGATAGACAGGTTAAGATAGGAGGGATTATGCTGTTAAGAAACATAAAATCAGAGGAAGTGCATCCAGTTGACATGGGTGGACAGTGCAATGTTGAGTCAGTTTTGAGTGACATAGGCACTGGGAAAGCAAAATTAAGAGTAGGAGTGTTATAGACCATGACTCTGATGAGTACAATGAACAACTGTACAGATAAATAGTGGGCCAGTATATCAGATTGTTTTATAATGGGGGGGGGAGTTTAACTTCCCAGATATTGACTGGAACATGTGGGTTTACAAAAGCCTTGCACACTAGCAAGGCTTTTGTACATTTATTGGATGATTGTTTTTTTACAGCAGCATGTTCAAGAGGCAACCAGAGGGAGTAATACTCTTGATCTGATTATCAGCAGTGATTCTTCATGCATTAAGAATCTGCAGATAAAGGAACCACTAGGTGACATTCATCATAGTGTGCTGATGTAGGATTTAATCTAAGATGTAACTACCATTAGGGGTAAAGGGAAGGGTTTTTGCTTTTGTAAAGGTGATTGATTACAGTGGTCTGAGACAGTTTTTAAATTCTGTACAGTGGGAAAAACTGATGTTACCAACAGCAAATTCAAAATGGGAAGCATTCAAAGAATTAATCTTGGATAATACTAGGCTTTTCATACCAACTAAGAAATATTGTTCAAGATTTAGGCCTAAATGGATTACTGCTATCCATATGCCATATTTTACATTGACAAATGTAAAATATGGATTATTGATACCCGTATGCCATATTTTACATTGACAAATGTAAAATATGGCATACGGGTAGCAGTAACCCCAGAGTAACATATCAACTGTGTGGTACTACACTCAGATTGGTGGAGAATGAAAAAGACCTGGAGGTAATTATGCAGTCAGATATGAAGTTTTTCCTTGGAACAGTGCAGACAGTCTGCAAGAATAGCTCATGGTGTCTTGTCAATGATATATAGGAATTTTTGTAGCAGGAATAAGGAGGTGATTATCTCCTTGTATAAGGCAATGGTCATGTCACACTTTGAGTGCTTCATACAGGTTTGGAGGCCTAATTTTAGGAAGGATGTAGAGCTGCTGAAACAAGTACAGAGAAGAAAAACAAGATTGGTGAATGGAACAATGGGTTGCTCTTACGAAGAAAGGATTAAGTTCTGAAAATTGCAACGTCTGAAAACTAGGCATCTGTGAGGTGATCTTATTGAGTTGTATAAAGTCTTGAATGGTTTGAGTAAGCTCAATGTTGATGGGATTCTTCCTCTTGTCCAGATTAATCACCAAATTCAAACTGAGAAAAGTCAGTTGTAGAATATAGTTGCAGAAATTTGCCTTTAGCCAGCGGGTGATTGATTGCTGGAATAAATTTCCATCTGTCGTTGTTGAAGTTGACAGCTTAAATTCAAGGCAGAACTACACAAACATTTGGAGTGAAATGGGAACGTTTTTTTTTTTTTTTTTGCTGATGCTATATAAGCTTGCTTGCTTGCTTGTATCATGTGCCGCTACTAATGTTAATAACTAAAAAGGTACAAATTTAATAAAGAAGTTGTACATCCATTGGTTTAAAATGAGGGGTATCAACGAGTGAAGTTCCTGAAAAATGCATGAATAATTTCATTGCGTCTTTGCTCTTGTGCAAAAATTCACTATCTTATGATATTTGTGAAGGATCACATAAGTTTTCAATTTTATATAAGTGTATCTCCTCTAAGTATCACCAGTTATTATTATTATCATATAGGTTTAATCCTTTTAACCTGTGAAAGTTGACAATCAGTTGGGCCCACCAATATTATAAACTTGGTCTAAAATATAGTAGATAATTTTTTGTGTATATTCCAGGATGGACATTTAGAGACAGAGGGGTTTACAAAAACGTTGGCATATAAGGTCTGGCAGTCAAGTTCCTGGATTGGTGCAATAAAAAGAACACAAAATGAAGGAGCTTAAAAAATGGTTTTATTTTTATTCAAAGTAATCACTACCTGATTGAATGTACTTATTACACCATTCTAAAAGTTTCTGAAAAGAGTTAACAAAAGCATCCATAAAGGTGAAGTTCTGTTCTTTATGTCGTCAACATCCTGAATTCTTTTTTCTTTGAGGGCAGTTTCACTTTAGGAAAGAGGAAGAAATCTGCTGGTACTAGATTGTGGGAGAGTAGGGTGGATGATTAATCTGTACAATGCCATGTTTCATCAGAAATGTGTTTACAAGAAGTGCTAAATGAACAGTGCATTGTCATGCAACAAGGACCAGCAGCTTTTTTTCTCTCAAAATTACAGCCTCAATGGGAAATGCACTTCATAGTCTTTGAAGCATCTATACATTGAACGCAGCATTGATTCTCTCCCTCTTCAATTACAAATTCCTTGTGAATCGAGCTCTTTGTCAAAAAAACACGATCGGCATTGTCTTGATCCTGATCTCGGTAAAACTTCAGAAATAGATGCGTACTCCACACTATCGGCAAGAAGAAAAGAAAGAAGGCAGTGATTGACCAGTGGAGACTCTTCCCACTCACTGCTTTCACTCCACTTCTCTTTGCCATACGTTACCAAGAAAGGTCACATGGTGAACCAGCACAAAGGAGGAAACTGTTTTCCCGATTTTAAACCAGCACCGAGGGAAAAACTCGTTTCCCGATTTTACCCTTTTGATCGTCACATGACATTTTCCTGAAACGTATGGGGAGGAGCAATCACGTCCTTCACTTCGACAGTTCGTTGGACACGCCCAGCGGCATCCTGTTCTGAATTTAGCCCTGACCTTTGAATTGAACTTTTTTTTGGCCCTTAGTGATTATTTTGATATCCACTGCATGCTCTGATGCTTTATCTCTCTGTCGTAATGCAACTCATATTCTTGTTCATAACTGCATTTCCCGATCGATTTTAAACCAGTGCCAAAGGTGGGGAACCCAAAACTATTTCCCCTCCCCCTTTAGCTCAGGTTTAAAATCGGGAAGGCTGAACTCAAGCAGATGGGTACCACTTTGCAGACGTGGCCGAAGAACAAAGCGATTATCCGATCAAGTTCTGCGATCAAGTTATTGGGAATGCGTAATTTACCTCATTTTGCGTTTCTGATTGTTTGACAGATGAAAATTCGCTTCTGATTTCAGGGGGAAATACGAAATTATTGTGAAGTTGTTTAGCCATATCGTGTTGCCCTCAGTTATTGTGTGTTATTGTTATTCAGTGTTAGTGGTTTGCAAAAGGATGTATGTAATACTGTAATTGAATGGTGTGAATTTGATATACAAATGTACTTCGGAATACAAGTGTTTTCAGTGTGGATGTGTTTGATGAAGTGTACCAGATCGCTAGTAATTTGACCATGATTTAAAATCGGGAAACGATCCTCCCCGCTTTGTGGCTGGTTTTGAATCATTAATAGATCGCCCAATCACTATGAACCAGTAGGCGGAGCTAGGCAAGCTCTTCACTCCTTGTTGCAAAAATCCATGGGTAAGCAAAATAAAGTAAATATCAACCAAAGTCAACTCTCCATTTTACATAACACGAAGTTCTTTTATTTATAAATTACTTTGAGGATAAAATTTCCTTATTTCTTTTGAACAAAACTGGAAGTCCTCATGACAATATCCAGGGCCACATTAATGCTATGTCCAAACTGGGGACCTCATCCGAAGAAGGGTCTCATTTTCAGTGTAAATATTTTCTAAAGTAGTGATAAAATTTATATATATTAAAGGGGCCTCAAAATTTAAATATGGCCGGGGGCCGATTTTATCCTTAATCTGGCCCTGAGTCAATATCGTCTATTTTAAAATGCAGTTTCCTGTACAAACTGTAAATCCTAACTAAATTTAAAATTGTTGGGTTTCGTTGTGACAAAAAAACCACCTTTCCATCTGCTACAAGAAGCGAATGTAACAGAAATGATTCTGATTGGTCAATTACGATAAATCCCGCCCTTCTTCAAACAGCAAAAGTTGAAATGAAACTATTTATATTTTAAACTCGGAGTACTGGTTAAGGGTACAGCGTCTGTTTACGGATCTCGACGATACGGCAGTGATTGACAGGGCGAGACTCTGCCCACCAGTGGCGCGTTAGCCTATAGGCAAAAAAAAAAAAAAAAAAGACATCTGCCTAGGACCCCGATCAGAGGGACCCCCCCCCCAAATCACTGTTTCAACTCATTGCTGTTTTTTTTACTAATATTTTTAAGTGATTTTTATTGGGAACTGAACTTTATACTTGCCAAGGTCAACGAACTTTAAGATTAATTTGAAAATTACGTTTTTTTCAAAAATGGTTTTACCTATTCTGATGGAATTTTATATTTAGTTCTTATGTCATATAATTTGTTTGTATTGTTGTCGCAATAAAATGAAATCGAAAATGTTCTTTATTCGTTTTTTCTTTATATGGGGCCCCCAAATTCCATTTTGCTTTGGGCCCCATGAAGGTATAATTGCTGGTGGGTTATCAGCTTCGCTGTTCAGAATAGCACGTGGTGTTATTATTTAATTAGCCGATTATTTGGACGCACAATTAAAAACAAAAGGTTTTGGAAAAGGCTGAATAATACCGGGGTGTGGGGGAAGGTGTCTTCACAGAAGCGGGGGATCTTGGGGCAGCATCCCACAGGAAAAAAAAAAATGTAATTAAGAAATTTCCCCCGTTTGCGTATTCGACTGCTTGTGATTTCTTTGTGGTTTGCCTTGGTTTAGTGCGGGTGTCTCTTGTAATGGGCGATTTATTCCTGCGAAAATGTTGGGTCGTTTAGAAAATATAATTCGATTGAGAGGTGAGTGGTTTTCTCTGTCCTTTTTAGCATTTCTGTTGACGTGCATTGGCAATTTTCAGTGTTAATGCTCGTGAAATCGTCTGGTGATCAGTAATTGCACGTGGTGTTAATTTACGTTATTTGTCTTTGTATTTTTTTTTTTTTTTTTTTTTTTTTGTCTTTTTATCTGGGACTATATCCAGAGAGCGGTATACCCTTCAAAATAGGGGCTCATATCTGGTGAGTGTGGGCTTGGCCAGTAGCGGATTAAGATCGGTTGAGGCCCCGGGCGCAGAAGAAAATATTGGGCCCCTTAAAAAAAAGAGAGAGACAAGGAAAATAAAAATAAATGTTAACCATTTTTTTAAATAAATAAAAAATAGTATGTACTATTAATGTTTATTTCCAATAAAATTTGAATATAATATATGAATAATATAATTAATAATAGCATAATAATAATCACAAAGTTTTGAACTAATAGTTGAACACATTAGTTCAACTAATTCGTTGGGGTTTTGCGTGGGCCCTTCAGAAGTTGGGGCCTAGGTCGCCGTTAAATTCGCCTCTGGGCTTGGCACACCTAGGGTCCTGAGTTGGATATCATCATTCTTCTCTTTCTTGGTGATTCCCTTCTACTTCTGACACTCTCTCTCTCTCTCTCTCTCTGGGTAACTCAGGATTTTTTTTTTTTTTTTTTTTGCTGGTGCAGCAAAAGCCTCAGGCTTCCTTGCACAATATAGCTAATAATAATAATAAAATAGCGACGAGAAGCGG
This sequence comes from Mastigoproctus giganteus, assembly GCF_048544385.1. Taxonomy (NCBI): domain Eukaryota; kingdom Metazoa; phylum Arthropoda; class Arachnida; order Uropygi; family Thelyphonidae; genus Mastigoproctus; species Mastigoproctus giganteus. The sequence goes on along the minus strand of NC_143575.1, from coordinate 74,585,373 downwards.
GGGAAAGCAGTGATTGACAGGTTGTGACTCCGCCCACTCACTGCATCCCCTTCTTAGTTTCAGGTGGTCGTCACGTGACATGATGTCATTGCAGCGGTAAATGCAAATTCCTATCGTTTGGTAGTCGCATTTGCTTGCTGGTTATGCTCGCTTGCTACGTGTACCTCGTGTCGTCCTGAGTTAAAGAAAAGTGAAACTTGGAAATATTCATAAATTGCTCATATTTTTCCTTTGACATCTTTTTAATTACCGTAAGTGTCCAAAAATTAATATTAGGTTAGCTTGCCACGTGGTTCCTCGTGTCGTCCTGAGTTTGTCGTATATCCTGTTCCATCCTGCAGGTAAACTGTTTCGTTTGTTTTTTGCTGTGGCGAGCCAGCATGCCAGGACTGATGAGGTGAGTTTTCTTTTCCGATCTCATTAACCTAGTATTGCGTCAGTTGTTACGTTTTTATAAAAAAAAAAAATCTATTGACGTATTGTGCATATACAAAGAAGAATTTTATTGTTAATTGCGTGTTAGTCGACTTTCATTTTTGTTTAGTGAAAAAAAGGTTATGTTTTTACGCGGCTTTCGGAAGGATTCGAGCAAAAACCGATGGCCGCACGTGGTATTACTGTTTGTTTCTTGTTTTGAAAAAAAAAAAAAAAAAGCTGTTTTCGTGTTCATTTTTCTTCATTTTAACTCTGTGATGTTATGTTACGTGACATTTTGTCTTCCTCGAATAAATTGCATTTCTGTTACTTGCTGCTCACAAAAAAAATTGCCGTTTTGCCGTTAATTTTGTTATTTTTCAGCTCTGACATACTGTTATGTCATGTGACATCCGCCACGTGCAGTCGTCGAGAAGAAGAGGGGAAAGCAGTGAGTGGGTGGAGTTACGAACCGTACGTCAACGCTTTCCCCCTCTTCTTCTCGACGCCATTTTGTAAGGGGTACCGTTCTCTGGAGTATTACCCCATCTGATAATGTTCGGGCAGAAAAGTGGGGGATAGGGGTCGGCAGCCCCCAACAAAAATTTAATTAAAAAAAAAAAAGCATTTCTGTTGTTCATGTGCATCAGCAGTTTTCGTTAATGCTCGCGAAATCATCTAGTAATGTACGGGCGAGAAGAATCAGTGGTTGCACGTGGTGTGAATTTTTGTTTCTTGTTTTAAAAAAAGAAAACAAATCTCTTTTTCTTTTTCTTTATTTCTGCACCGATTTTGTGATGTCACTTGACATATTGCGATCCCCGAGTAACGTGCATTTTTGTTACTTTCTTTTTTTACAAGGAAGCCTGAGGGCTTATGCTGCACCAGTCAAAAAAAAAAAAAAAATTTTTTTTTTTTAATTACCCTGAGATAGAGAGAGAGAATAAGAGCTAGAAGTAGAAGGGAATCACCAAGAAAGAGAAGAATGATGATATACAGCTCAGGACCCTGGGTGTGCCAAGCCCATACTCACCAGATGTGAATCCCCAGGGTTAAACTGGATATCATCATTCTTCTCTTTCTTGGTGATTCCCTTCTTCTTCTGGGGCGCCTCCGTAGCCAGGTTGGAAGGAGTAGCAGTGCATAGCACACGCTTCTTGATTAGACCGGGGTTCGAGCCCGTCACCACCAGATGCGGAAAGGTCAGGGAATGACCACCGCATATCCCGGAGTAATATGGCCTTAGTTGCTAATGCTCCAAACAACCTTCTCTCTCTCAGGGTAACTCGAATTTTTTTTTTTTTTTTTTTTTTTGCTGGTGCAGCATAAGCCTCAGGCTTCCTTGCACTATATGGCTATTAATAATAAAAAGATATAAATCTAAGCAGACGTCATTACAGAATTTTTATTGGAACACTTCGCGAACCACCATTTGGGAACATACTGTTATGTCACGTGACAGATGATACAGTTCGAAATTCTGTATCTAAACATAGTATCGAGGTCTGAAAGTCCCAGGACAGTGTTAACTCCTCATAAGTTTAACATTAAAAACGGCGAACTAAAGTGATGTACACTGATGCACCATGATTATGATAAGAGTTATATTAAGAAAAATCAAAAATAAAATAATAATAAAAAACCCAACTTACTACATACTTTCTTGCCGTGTTTTTATTTTTTTTATATTTTCTAATGAATCCGTTATTATTAAAAGGTAGAGAGTGCTTTATGAAGATAATCTATTCACATAATTCAAATTTTATAATGGCCAAAATCGATTTTTTTAAAATAAAGTTCGTTGGGGAACCAAAGGAAATTATGGCTCTACACTGTCGCTTCTGCCGACAAACCTCGTAACAGCTTCTGTTGCCTCGGCAATCGCATATTTTGAAAGATCAGCTGGGAGGAGCAGTCTCACAACGGACACCACGTCACAAACTGTCACCGTGTTTCCATTTGACAACTCAGCAATTCGAGCTGATTCAAGAGAATGCTTTTTGAAACAGTCGTACATGAAGTGATTTATGACTGACGTTCCTTCTGGAGATATCGAAAGCTCGCGATACATCTGTTTCAATATCTTCTTTATATACACTTTAAATGATAATTTTTTCTTCTTGCTTTCTACTCGTCTCTTCTTCCTTTTGCGTTAATCTTTTATTCGTTTTAATTTCTGGAGAGTGTCAGATTATCATACGGAAGTGTTCTACGTACCACATTGAGGTAAATTTCTTTTATTCTTCTACAAACATTGATAAATATAGAAAACTAAGATGGTTCCAACACCGAATCGCAGGAGACTCTACAAATAGCATTAGTCCACGAAGAGCAGTGTCCATTGATTACCAATCTTTTCCCACTCAACCACCCCTTTATCCATAGCAGCAATTTGCCCTTAATGCCATACTGCTCTAATTTGAACAGTAGTCTTTTATATGTAACAGTATCAAGAGCTTTCCTGAAATCGAAGTATATGATATCAAAATTATTGTTTGCATCCAGTTCCTTTGTGACCACATCGTAGAGTCCAATCAAAATTGGTCAGATAAGACTTTCCCTTAACAAACCCATGATGTGTCTGAATTATAATTGCAGTCTTGTGTACGTTAGATATGAATGGTATAATAATTGATGATCCTTCTCAGGTTGCTACTATGATCCCGGATTGCTTCTTTAACTTGTGACTTCATTATTTATCCCGGAACAGAAATTAAACTAACAAGTATGTAATTACTCGCGTCATCCTTTGATACCCCTTTGTGAGTTGGGGATACCTTTGAACATCTCCAGTCCTTTGGGGCCTCCCCTTTAGGGTAGAAGATGCCAGAAGTTTAGCAACTCTAACAGGGAGCTAAATTATTTTGTGATAACTGAGAGGAAAGTGAAAGAGAAATTGTTGAACTTAAACGTAACAAAGAGCGCCTCGAACAAATCGGATCAATTAAATTAAATTTAGAGAAGCAAGCCCTAATTCTGAGTGCATCCTTGGATTCTGATGAGGATCCTATGGACGGCAGATGTTTGAAAGTATTCCAAATTCAGAAAGGGGGATCAAAGTATGGCATGAATAATTACAGAATTGTTAGCTTGACTTCTATTCCAAGGGAAATAAATGGAATCACTGGTTAAAGAAGTAATGTAGGCCCATCTAGATGAGAGTGCAATTATACTGCAGCCACAGCATGGACTTTTTAAGGGACGATCTTGTCTGACCAATCAGATTGGATACTATGATGCTGTAACCAAGGTACTGGATGCAAAAGATAATTTTGATATCATATGCTTGAATTTCAGGAAAGTTCTTGATGCTGATGCAAATAAAAGACTGTTGTACAAATTGGACCAGTGCGGCACTAAGGGCAATTGCAGCTTTGGATGAAGGAATGGTTCAGTGGGAGAAAACAAAGAATGGTTATCAATGGACACTGCGCTCTTCATGGACTAATATTAATAGTGGAGTCCCTTAGGGTTCAGTGAGGGGCCAATTGTTGTTTTCTGTATTATTGATGATATTGTTGTAGGTATAACGTCTAAGTTCGCAGATGATACAAAGTTTGGTAGGAATAATGGTATGCTACTGCAACAAGATCTAGAAAAATAAAGTCGATGGGCTGAGAAATGGCATTTGAAGTTTAACATTGACAATTGTAAGGTACAGCATACGGGCAGAACTAATCTCAGAGTAACTCATCAACTCTGTTGTATTACACTCGTTTCAGCTCAGTGTAGCTGAAAATGAAAAAAAGACTTGGGGTAATTGTTCAGTCAGATATGGAATTCTCTGAGCAGTGCAGACAGGTTTCCAGGACATCTCATGGGGTTTTGTGAATGATATACAGCAATTTTTCTAGCAAGGATAAGTAGGTGATTATCCCATTGTATAAGGCCATGGTTAGGCTGCATCTTGAATACTGCATACAGGTCGTGAAGCCTCATTTTAACACGGATGTGGATCCGTTGGAACATGTCCAGAGAAGGGCAACAAGAGTAGTAAGCGAAACAAACGGATATTATTACAAAGAAAGATTTAATGTTTGCTGGACGAAAAATCCGAGTTTCCGGAACAAAGAACTATGCTACCCTCGCCTGAGACCAAATAACTCAGCTACGTTGTGAAAGACGCCCATAAAATTTCCTTGTGTCATTGACGGCATTCGAATTCAAGTTCTTTTCTATCCGTTGGAGGGAAGACGGTGATTTTAGCAACTGTGCTACTCACGAGAGCACTGTGTGTCAGACATTAGTTCGTATAGCCTATGGTCTTCGACGGCCGTCACAGATATCCATATTTACAGCGAGACACAAGAAACTGTGCTTTGCGTGGGCACGATAACAAAAAAATTTATTTATCACCGACATTGGAAATGTGTTGCTGGTCTAATGAATTCCGTTCTCAATTCTATCATGCTGATGGGCGTATTAACATTTGGAGAAAGCAACATGAGATCATGGTACGTAAGTTGCACTATTAGTGTTCGTCAAGCTGGAGGGTGTGGTATTATGGTTTTGGGGATGTGTGACAGAATGACCTGGGTCCTGCGACCAGCGCTAATTAACGGCTTGATAGGAATGCCTACATTTCTACCTTCGCCAACCAAGTATATCTCTTCATCGTGACAATGTATCTAGCTTCTATGAAGACAACCCCATGCTACAAGGCCTGACAGGTTGCTAACTGGTTTCAGGAACTTGACAATGAATTCTTCATTCTGCCATGGCTGCCCATTCTCTCTCAACTAAGCATGTTTTGGACGATATCATTCATCTGACAATGTATGGGCATTACTGAGCACATTGTGCAACGCATGGTTGTGTTGTTGTAGGGTGTTAGGAGCATCAGCGACTAAGGCCACATCGCTTCATGTATACTGTCTGTAAATTGCGTGTGTTCTCTGGTCGATTTTTTTCTTTGCTGCACGAAAAACCTGAGTTTGCGGGGGAAAAAACCATACTACCTTCGCCTGAGACCGACTACCTCAATTACGTTGAGAAAAAGGCCTGTAAAAATTCTTCACGTCATCAACGGGACTCCAACTCAAGTCTTTTCCGTTGGTCGAGGAACGCGTTATTGTTGGTCGAGGAACTCTCTGACTATCCTACAGGTGTTCAGGATTGCGATTTTTGGAGTTCCTTGTAGGTGTTCGCTGGGAGACCTGTTGCTGCTAGCCTGTTATGTAGGGTCTTTGGCACCATATCTATGGTTGAAACGATGAACGGGATGGTCATAACTTGTTGCATATGCCACATCTCTTTGATCTCCTGGTTTACGTTAGTGTACTTCCTGATTTTTTCCCCATGGGTTTTCTGCAGTTACCAGTGTTGTATACCGCTATGTCAATCAGATAAGTAGTTTTTTCCTTCTTGTCCGGTCTGTTGTGCTGGATTGTCTTATCCGTTATTATGGCGCGGTCCTAGTACAGCTTGCATTTTATTTTATTTTATTTTTATTTATTTATTATTATTATTTATTTTTATTTTATTTTATTATTTTTATTTATTTATTTTTTATTATTATTTTTTTATTATTATTTTATTTATTTATTTTTATTATTTTATTTTTTTTTTTTAGGCCCTTGCCACTGAAATCTTAGGAAATTAGGTGGCAGGGCCTGCCAGAGTACTTACTTCTAATGCGATCCCTCTATGCCTGACCTGCCTCCTCGGGGCTAAGTGTGGGCAACGGGGGGCCCCAACGGCTAAAAGGTCAGAGGAACAACACAGCATGACACTACACAACATAAACATGTACCTTACACTTTTTAAAATCTCTGGCCTTCACAGTGTTCTGTGTTTCACAAACAGAGTACATAACACGGAGATGGGGGAAACCCCTGGGGCCATTAGACAATGAACACTTTACACTTTTACAGCTTGTGTTGGAGTTGGGGGTCTCTAGTACTGCCTGGGGTTTGTACTTGTAGTACTGTACACTTTATTCGATCAACTGGTATTTCCTTGCTAGCTTCTGATGTATTATCGTGGCTACCTGGTCGTGTCTATGAGTGTACTCAGTCTGGGTGATCACCTTGCATCCCGCGGTGATGTGTTAGATCGCTTCTGAGGCCAGGTGGCATCGTCGACATGTGTCATCGGACACTCCGTTGACATGGGGCTCTTTGGCGATGTATTTTATATAGTTTCTGGTGTTGATTACCTGGTCTTGGATGGCGAGCATGAATCCTTCAGTATCTGGGAAGAAGGTCCCGCTTGTCAGCCATGCATTGGAAGCAATTTTATCTATGTGATCTTGATGGAGATCATTGTAGTGTCTGGCATGGAGTGTATTCTCTGTCCATCTTTCTAGCTTCGTTTGTGCCTGCTGGTTGGGAAGGGACTCCTCGCTTAAGTTAAGTGGGGTATACCGCTTGTCTACCTTCCCTATGGCCTGGTGGTGGAGTGCTGCTGTGTGTCTCTGGAAGTAATCCTTCAGGTTAGCAATCGCTGTTTTCTGTTGCTCAATGCGGTCTATCAGGCCCCTTCCTCCTTCTTTCCGAGCAATTGTCAGTCTCTCCACGGCTGACTCTGGGTGGTGTTGGCGGCTCTTGGTCATCATTGTCCTTGTCTTTCTCATGATATCCTCCAGCTCGGTGTTAGTCCAATCTGTGACTCCGAAGAGGTATGTTAGCACTGGGACCGCATAGGTGTTTATGGCTTTAACTGTGTTCCCTCCGTTCAGCTTTGCTTTCAGCAGGCTTCTGAGTGTATTACTCTGATGGTATTTTTCGGTTAGGCAGGCTTTAATTTCCTTGTGCTGTAACTGCTGAGCCTGCATCATCCCCAAGTACTTGTAGGCCTCTCCCTCTGCCATGGCTTCGATCTCTTTACCAATCTGCAGTTGGTAGTTTCGGCTGACTAATTTTCCCTGACGCAATCCGTGGGTCTTTCATTTGTCTAGACTAGCCTAGTGGTCAGGCGCGCGGGTGCATAAGTACACGTGCCTTGAGTGACCGGGGTTCAAGCCCGTGACTACTGAATACGGTGCTGTTTCTTGTATTCTGTCTATCTTGTGAACTCCTCTGACCGTTTGGTCGTCCCGGAGTATAAACAGAAAATTTATTTTTATTTTATTTGTAGGCCTGTCCCTCTGCCATGGCTTCGATCTCTTTACCAGTCTGTAGCTGGTAGCTTCTGTTAACTAACTTTCCTTGGTGCAATCCGTGGGTCTTGCTTTTTATATAATAATAAAAAAAATAATAATTATTATTATTATTATTGATTTTTTGAATCAAACTGTATTATCAATTCATAGGCCTCCAAATTTAAATATTCACTAAAAAAGGTCATTTCCGACATATTTTGCACTTAAGAAATCTTCTTTAATCGGAACTGGAAATGTTATCACAGCAACGTCATTAATCACATATCGAGTGCAATCCGGAAAATGCTCGCTTAAATAATAATTCGTCAGCTGTAGTACGAAATATTTGTCCTGTGCAGAGCAATGGAAACGAACAAATGCATAAGTATAACTTTAACAGTTGGGTTTTTTCTTTCTACAATTGGCATTGCTTTGCATTTAACTTTTCCATATATATTTCAGCGCCACCTAGAAGAAGTAAGTACTTTCTCTATATTTTAATTAAGTTTTTGTTTACGATGTTCTTGTCCCTGACCCAATACCTTCTTAACCAGAGAGCTGAATGGACCATTTAGGGCACCTTGTTTTTTGAAAAATAATTTTTGTTTTATTCCTTTGATAAGCATTTATACTGTTTTTATTTAAAACAAATAAACATTTAGCGTTACTCACTAAAAATATGTGTGCCATCGACTATAAAAGAGCTCATCATGTTATTAACCTAAGGCTTCCAAGTTTTTTAAGAGATCTCTGGCCTGGCCTCGCGTTCAAGCTGTTTAAAGATTTCCTCGTATTCCCAATGCTTACGCTCTTCTTTTAATTATATGCTTTTTTTTATGGTTTCGTTCTAATGATATTTATACACAAATGTTTATACATTAAAATTCCATTACAGCACCTTTCTGGGAATTTGAATATGGTTTAATATTCAAATAATATGCGCCACAGCCTTTTGAGCCAGTTTAATGTCGAGGAGTGTAATGCGCTCAAAGAGGCCATTTACCTTTGATGTAGATCAGAATAAAGTAGGTATGACCACCTACCTTACTATGACGTAAACGTAAGGAAAGGTCTTATCCCCTGCGTTTATATCAGAGTGTGAATAAATTACGTTAATAATAAAAATTAATCCGACTTACATCCTTACCTCTATAGAAAAAAAAAAAAAAAAAGAAGAGCTATAACTGAGAAAGGTAACATTTCTGGACTTTTTTGATTCCTGTACTCAGTAGAACACACTTCCCAAATTTTAGTATGAGTATGAGTATATGAATATTTGTGGCAAATGATGCATCAGCCAAAAAAAAAACCATTTAACCTATCCATCCGCTCCAATAGTTTGTCTAGTTCTTCCTCGATTTTATTCAAACTACCCACTTCCACAACAACGGATAAAAACTTCTTCCAGTTATCAACACCCACTGGCTGAAGGTAAACTTTCACCAACTATTCTGTGACCATCCTTCCTCAATCTGACCAGGCGGAAGAATTCCATCAGCATTCAGTTTTCTTAAGCCATTCAAACCTTAAACATCTCTATAAGATCACCTCGCAGGTGCCTAATCTCCAGATATTGCAATTTACAAACAGAAGCCTTTCTTGATAAGAGCACCCTTTGTTCCCCTCACTAATCTCGTTACACTTCTCTGTACCAGTTCCAGCAGCCCTACAGCCTTCCTAAAATGGGTATGTCAGACCTGTATACAGCATTCAAGATGTGGCCTGACCATTGCCTTATACAATGAGATAATCACCTCCTGTATATCTTTGACAAAACCTAAAGAGCTGTCCTGGAAGCCTGTCTGAACTGCTCAGAGAACTTCATATATGACTGCACAATTACCCCCAAGGCCTTTTCATTTTCCACAACCTTGAGTGTAATACCCCGCAATTGGTACGTTACTCTGGGATAATTGCTACCTATATGCAGTAACTTGAATTTGTAAATGTTAAACTTCAATTGCCATTTTTCAGCCCATCTGCCTAACTTTTATAGATTCTGTTGCAATAGCATACCGTCATTCCTGTCATTAACTACATTGCCAACCTTTGTATCATCAGCAATTTTGGACATTAAGCCTAATATGCCTTCGATATCACTGATAAATATAGAAAACAACAATGGTCCCAACACCGAACCCTGGGAAAATCCACTAATAACATTAGTCCACGAAGAGCTTTGTCCATTGATTACCACTCTCTGTCTTTTCCCATCAACCATCCCTTTATTTATAGCAGCAGCTTTCCCTTAATGCCACACTACTCCAATTTGTATAGCAGTCTTTTATGTGTACAGTACTAAAAGCTTTCCTGAAATCAAAGTATATGATATCAAAATTATTTTTTGCATCCAGTTCCTTTGTGGCCAAATCGTAGTATCCAATAAAATTGGTCAGATAAGATTTCCTTAAAAATCTATGCTGTGACTGAAGTATAACCGCACTCCTGTCTGGATGAACCTGCATTACTTCTTTAACCAACAACTCCATTATTTTCGCTGAAACTGAAATGAAGCTAACAGGACTGTAATTATCCCCCTATGTGACTTGGGGATACATTTGCACATCAATCCACAGGACTTCACCTGAATCCAAAGATGCTCTCATAATTATGGCTAAGTCATTGCTTACCTCCTTTGCTGCTTTCGTTAATATAATTGGACGGATCCCATCCACCTCAGGCTCCTTTTTCTTGTTAAGCCTCAACAATTTCTCTTCCACCTTCCTCTGAGTTATCACAAAATTATCAGCTCATGTTTCGTTTTGATGAAATTCTGGTATTCTCCTCCCTCAATAATTCTTCATACGTAGATGTAGGTGCAAAATACCTGTTCGATTTGTCAGCAACCTGAGCAGATCATCAGTAGTTAAATCATAGACATCAAGTAGACCAATGTGAGTTAATACCTTCCTTCTACTATAAATAAAAACAAAGATGTTTTTGCTGCTTTGCTGGAGGCTTCTCGTGACCTGCCTTAGCTTGCCTACCCTCCATTGTGACTTGATTGCAGACTAGTTTATACCTACCATAGGCTTCTGTACCTCCTGATAATTTGTTTGTATCCCATGCAGATTTATACTGTACGACATGTCTCATTATTTCATCTGACATTCATTTAGGCCTAAGCTTTGAGCAGTGTTTTTTTATTTCTCTGAATGCTTCCTATTTTGAATTTGTTGTTAACGTAATTAGTTGGTCCAACTGTAAAGAATTTAAAAGCTGCCTGAGACAACTGCAGTCTCCTTTACGAAAGCAAAAACCCTTGCATTTACGCTTGATGGTAATTACACCTTTAAGTAAATCGCACAACAATACACTGTGATCACTGCAGCCTAGTGGTTCTTTTATGTGCAGAGTTTAATGCATGAAGAATCACTGTCGATAATCAGATCAAGCGTATTGCTCTCTCTTCTTGCCTCTAATATTCTGGTCTTGAAAACAGTCATCCAATAAATCTGCAAAAGTCTTGCTAGTTCATGACTGACCAACCCACAATTACTAATTAATATCTGTAAAGTTAAAATCTCCCATTATAAAACTTTCTGATTTACTTGCTCACTCTATTTCTCTGTATGGTTGTTTGTTATATTCCTCACATTCATTAGGCTTTTAACACACCTACCCTCATTTTTGTTTTCCCAGTGCTTATGTCACACTAAACTGACTCAACTTTGCACTGGCCACCAATATTAATTGGATGCACTGCCTTCGATTTTATATGCTTCTTAAATAAGAGCACAACCTCCTCCTGTTTTGTCCATCCTTTCTTTACATGATATAGGATCCATATTCAAATTCTGCATCTCTTAGGTCTCAGTGGCACTGTGTCTCTGATGTCCCCACGATGTGTGTATTTGATGACTTGACTAACACTTCAAGTTCATGAAATTTATTTACTGTGTTCCTAGCATTGGTGTACATAAATACATGTAAATTAAATAAATTTTCTGTTTATACTTCGTGTCGACCACATGGTCGGAAGATTCATAAGATGAGAGAATACAAAAAACAGCACCATATTTAGCAGTCATATGCAAGTATACAGCACATGCACCTACCTGTTCTTACTCTTACAGTAGTTACCCTAACACAGTCCACATATTTCCTTGTTCCTGATAACCAACAACAGGCTTTGTAATCCCCGGTGCCTTGCTTTATGGGCTGTTGCATGTTTCAATAGAAACAGTGCAAGAATTACTTTCTCCTCTACCTGCGGCTATTGTTAATAGCATTAGTATTAGTAGAGGCATATGATGCAAGAAAGCAAGCTTATGCAGCATCAGCCAAAAAAAAAAAAAAAAAAAAAACCCACTTTCACTTCACCCCTCCGTTCGTTCGAAATACCTGTCCAGCTGAGCCTTAAATTTATTTAGGCTATCAACTTCCACAGCAAGGGATGGAAGTCTGTTCCACCAACCAACTACCCGCTGGCTAAAGGCAAATTTCCGCACGTCTATCCTATATCTGTCTTTCCTCAATTTGAATTTATGCCCTCTCAGGTGATTATTCTGAGCAAGAGGAAGAATCCCATCAGCATTGAGCATGCTCAAACCATTCAAGGCTTTATACACCTCTATCAGATCACCTCGCCGGTGCCTAGTCTCCAGACACTGTAATTTACAAAACTTAAGCCTTTCTTCGTAAGAATACTCCTTTGTTCCATTCACTAATCTTGATGCCCTTCTCTGTAATCGTTACAGCAGCTCTACATCCTTCTTGAAATGAGGCCTCCAGACCTGTATACAGTACTCAAGGTGTGGCCTGACCATTGCCTTATACAAGGGAATAATCACCTCCTTATCCCTGCTAGAAAAATTCCTGTATATCATTGACAAGACACCATGAGCTACTCTTGCAGCCCGTCTGCACTGCTCAGAGAACTTTATATCTGCCTGCACAATTACCCCCAGGTCCTTTTCATTCTCTACCAATGTCAGTGTAGTACCACAGAGTTGATACGTTGCTCTGGGATTGCTGTTTCCCATATGTAGTACTTTACATTTGTCAATGTTAAACTTCATTTGCCACCTCTCAGCCCATCTGCTCAATGTTGATCCTGTTGCTATGTTGCTGCAACAGGATCATTCCAGATCCTGTTGCAGCAACATAGTGTCAGTAGTGTCCTTGACAACCCTGCCAACCTTTGTATCGTCTGCAAACTTGGACATTAAGCTTGATATACCATCATCAATATCATTTATAATACAGAAAACAATAATGGACCCAACACTGAACCATGAGGGACTCCACTAATAACATTAGTCCACGATGAGCAATGTCCATTGATTACCACTCTCTGTCTTTTCCCCTTCAACCACCCCTTTATCCATAGCAGCAATTTGCCTCCAATGCAATTTGCTTCCAATTTGTGCAGCAGTCTTTCATGTGCAACAGTATCAAAACCCTTTCTAAGATCCAAGTATATAATATCAAAGTTATTCCCTGCATGCAGTTCTTTTGTGACTGCATCATAGTATCCAATCAGATTGGTCAGGCAAGACTTCCCCTTAACAAAACCATGCTGTGTCTGAGCTATAACTGAAGTCTTGTCTAAATGATCCTGCAGTGCTTCTTAAACCAGTGCCTCCATTAATTTTCCTGGAACAGAAGTTAAACTAACAGGTCTATAATTACTTGTGTTGGCCTTTGATCCGCCTTTGTGAATTGGGGTCACATTTGCACATCTCCAGTCTGTGGGTACCTCCCCTGAGTCCAAGGGTTTTTTTTTTTTTTTTTGGTAGTTGTTGGCGCATCGGTTTCTGTTGCCATAATGCACCTTCCAAGGTTTTTGCAGTACTTTGATCCAAGCCCGAGGCGGGATTCGAACGCGCGACCTTTGGGTTGCCAGACAGGCACTTTACCCACCTGGCTAGCCCGGTCGGCCGAGTCCAAGGAAGCTCTCATAATTATGGCTAAGGGTTTGCTTACTTCCTTTGCTGCCTCCTTTAATATAACTGGATAGAACCCATCCACCCCAGGTGCTTTTCTTGTCTTTATCTTCAACAATTTCTCCTCCACTTTACTCTCAATTATTACAAGATTCTCTAGCTTACTGCCAGAGTTGAATACACCTCTGGCATTTCCCTCGCTGAATAACTCCTCATGTGTGAATGTCGATGCAAAATATTCATTTAGTTTGTTAGCTGCCTGAGCAGGGTCATCAACAGTTGACCCATCGATATCAAGTGGACTAATCTGATTCATCCCCTTCCTTCTAGAGTTTACATAAGTAAAGAACTCTTTTCTGTTTTTCTTTGCATCCCTTGCCAAAGATTTCTCGTAATCTGCCTTCGCCCGCCTAACCTCCTTTGTAACTTGGTTACAGATCAACTTGTATCTATCATAGGCTTCTGTGTCACGGGTTAATTTATATGTATCCCATGCATTTTTCTTCTCTGCCATATGTCTCATTAGTTCATCTGACATCCATTTCGGCGTAAACCTTGAACAATATTTCTTAGTTGGTATGTAAAGCCTAGCAGCTTCCAAGATAAGTTCTTTGAATGCTTCCCATTTTGAATTTGCTGTTGGTAACATCATCAGTTGGTCCCACTGTATAGAATTTAAATACTGTCTCAGACCATCGTAGTCGCCTTTACGAAAGCAATAACCCTTCCCTTTACCTCTGATGGTAGTTACCTCTTTGAGTAAATCCCACTTCAGCACACTGTGATCACTGCCGCCTATTGGTTTCTTTATCTGCAGATTCTTAATGCATGAAGAATCACTACTAATCTACAGTATTAATCTATGTATCTCCATTCTAGCAGTTTTCTTACCCACCTAGCACTGCCTCGATAGCATCAGAAAATTCCCTTCTTATTTAAGTGTATCCTATGCCATCCCTGTAGAAGTAGTCTCTTCTTGAACAAGCACAGTCCCAGCTGAGATAAATTCTACCCAATGAGTCTTGTTCAGTCCCTACCCAATGAATCTATCCCGGCCGGAGTGGTTGACAAGGCTCTCATCTTCATCCTATCGTGTCTGGACAGGATTGCAGATACTTAAAATTTAACCCTTACTCGCGACTTTTTTCTTAGCATTGTCCTGTACTTGTTATTATTAATTATTAACTCAATTTATTGCAATATGATCCACCCCTGAACAGTGTTCAGCTGAGGGAGGCAGATCTCCTATTCTTAATATTATTGCCAACGTATACAACAATATCACCTTTAGTGCCCCTTAAAAGATAATATCTGCTCTACAACATCAATTTTCCCTCCTCCCCCTGGCAGACATACGCTACTCGTAATCCATCTATCCTTTTTTGCACAATATATTTCCCACTTCCGCTGACAATAGAGTCACCGACAATAACTACCTCCTATGGGACAGCCCATTCTACCTGGGGGGGGAAGGTTGCTGTTGTGTTGTCTGATGCCCAAGTGCAAGCTCTGGAGTTGAGGTGGGAAGCTGAGAGCTTAATGGGCTCTCCACATTAATTCCTTCAAGGACTTTTATCCTGTTCTTAAGCCCTCGAAAACATTCATCAAAACGCTGAGTTGATATCTTATATCCATACACTCTTTATATCGAACACACACATCCCCCATGGCTGTATCATGTCCCTTTCCAGATTTACACAAAAATCAAACAAGTAGTACAATTCGTTAAGTCGTGACTCGGAGGACAACCGTTCCTCCTTGGTCCCCCCCTCCCCGATCCACAGCACACTTGCTACTTTGAGCCCTTTGCTTTGCTGCTCTGGTCTGAGGCATGATTTCCGTTCAAATTCAATTTAACTGAGAATACTACACTAAACTCTACACTACTATGTACCAGTTATGCAGCAATAATATGTATTATTCTATCAAGTGTATATTATTAAATATACGCACTCAGTGATCACTGAATTATGACCGTGATCACTTAATACCGGTTGTTATAATTGGGCCATCTTTCAGACGGATAACAGCCACTATTCGCCTAGGCACTGACTTCACTAAAACGACTGAAGATGTCCTGAAGGATCCTGAAGGCAGCCATGCTGCCTGCAAGACTTTCCACAGTGTCGGAATAAATGACGGTTGCGTGTCCATATACCTCATTTCCTGTTCCAAAATATCCCACAAGTGTTCAATTGAATTGAGGCACTCAATCCTCGAATTACTCGTGCACTTTGCGGGGCCGATGACACGGTGCATTATCATTTGGAAGATCCTATTTCTGTATGGGAAAAAAATGCAACATAGCAGTGTGTACAGGGTCTCCTACTAACTGCCAGTAGACCTCACCAGTGAAACGTTGGTCCCTAAGCGCCTCTTGCCAGAAAAACGTGCCCCGTATTAAGTAAACACCGCCACCTGCGTGCATAGCGGGCACCATTCACAATGGGTCCGTGGACTCGTGTCACTTGGACCATACAGAAATGCGTCGGTCGGCGTATTGCACCAGGAATTTGGACATATCCGACTAATACACTCGTTTCCAGTCCTTCAGCTTGTTGACACCACAGCATTCATCGTTGACGATGAAGCGGCGAGGAGAGAGTGTTTCTTGGGTTGTCTGCTGTGGAACCCCCATACGTTTCAGTGTGCGGCGCACCGTCATTTGGGATATTGTTCTTGCATTTGTATTGCGATGTCAACTGTCGCACAGTGACCTGCCGTTGAGCCCATACAACGCGCTTCGCTCTTCTCTCACCACGAACATCCACCTTGCGCAATCCTTTACAGTTCAGTCGGCGGGAGGTTGTTTGACCCGTTCCACACCATTATTTGTACACCTTAACAATAGCGGGTCGTGAGCAACCGACAAGATGTGCCATTTCCGATATGGAAGCACCCGACGCACAAGATCACACAATCATGCTCTTTTGAAGCTCCCTGATATCTCCTTTACATCCCATCATACTCAAACTCAAACTATTATATTAGGGCCACCAGTAATTTCTTGCATATACCCATTTATGTATTGTGTCTGTAAATTGCACAGGTGATCTCGAACTTTAGTCGAATCGAACGCGTGTACTACTTTCCCGCGTTGGAGGCAGGTCAGAGATGGTATGATGTGTTGAGGATTGGAGAAGGGCGATCGCATGAACGTTACATAATAATTTTTT
This sequence comes from Mastigoproctus giganteus, assembly GCF_048544385.1. NCBI lineage: Eukaryota > Metazoa > Arthropoda > Arachnida > Uropygi > Thelyphonidae > Mastigoproctus > Mastigoproctus giganteus. Next base: position 74,568,814 of record NC_143575.1, on the reverse strand, counting down.
CATAAAAATAAAACGTACTTAATTGGATCATTTCTTTAATTCACATTGATCTCATAATTTGTCTAGATCGGGTGCAAGAAATATTGTTGGTGCGTTTAGATTAGATTACTTTTAAATCAGGGGTCCGGGTGTATTGCATCCACCTTAACCAACGAAGGATCGGTTTTGGGTAGGAAAACGCAAAGTTATTTTTAGAAAGTGTCAAGGGTGCGCTCAGAGAGTTAAAATCGCTTTATGTAATTTGCGAATAGCTGCCTAATCAATTTGAATAACTTTGTAAATACAAACAATATTGGAAAGATACGGATTATTCAGCTTTCTATATCTAAGAAAATATCGTTACTTTAATTTTCCGGCCCCGGGTGCCAAGCGATTGTGATCGAGCGTTTTCTCTGTGCTTAAAGTGCAATTGTCTAAAAGCGATTTATAGTTCTTTTAAGTTCCTATCCTTAAGGAATTTATTTATTTAATAACAGCTCCTGTTACAAAAGTACTTGTACACAGCAAGAAAGAAAAGCCATCTTTCTTTATTTTTCGTATTTTTATTATTAACACTTACTACTTTACGCTTGGTCACACCAGGCTGCTCCTGCCTCCCCGTGGCGAGGCTGTAAACCTTGGCAGAACAGTTAATCTGCCAAGGGCCATAAGGAGAAAATATGAATCACAATGTGTTTCCGCCTCTAGCGTCGACAAGTTCTCGGCCAGAGTTAGATATTGAACATGGCACATCGCAACCAAAGAGGTTGAAAACCAATTCCTCCGCGACAGATTTTCCTGCATTTCTTATAATGCACTCTCTTGCAGATCAACCTCTCAGTAAGCTGTCTCCGTTCTTTATCCAGAAACACCTGGAAAGTCTGGCAGGATCTCCTAAGACAGTCAAGAGACTGCAATCAGGGGACCTACTAGTGGAAACAACGAACCGCAAACATTCGGACAAACTGCTAAAACTTATAAACTGCTGGAAGTCCAGTAAAAGTTTACCCCCCTTGCAATCCTAAATACATCTAAGGGTGTTATATCCCTCTGGGATCTATTGAATGTCACGGAGAAGGAAATAACTCAAGAGCTTCAAGATCAAAATGTCATTGCTGCGAAAAAAAATTATGGTTAAAAGAGAAAATACACTTACACCTACAAGGAACATTATTCTAATCTTTAACATGCCAAATCTACCATCATCAATAAAAGTAGGCTATCTACTCAGCCGTATTAGACCCTACATTCCTTAAAACATCCATTGAGATGTTTTAAGTGCCAAAAGTATGGCCATTCTCAAATGGCACGCACAGGAAACCAAGTTTGCCTCAAATGTGGGCCCTCTGATCACACTCAAATTGATTGCCCAGCAAAAGAAATGACCTGTGACAACTGTAAAGGCAACCACCCTGCTTATTCAAGGACATGCGACAGATGGAAAACTGAAAAGAAAATTGGGAAATATAAGATTGAAAAATAAAGTAAGTTTTCAAGAAGCAAGGAAAGTAATTGCTCCCAGTATGACTAAACGTACATCCGTCAGTATTTCGCAAAAATATTAATCAGTGGTCACCCAAACTGATGTTATAATGCACTCCTCAAACACTTCTCTTCAAACACTTCAATCTGACTGGGCTAGGACTGCTCTCTCTCTCTCTCTCTCTCTCTCTCTCTCTCTCTCTCTCTCTCTCTCTCTCTCTCTCTCTCTCTCTCTCTCTCTCAGCAACCGTCCAATATCCCTAAGCAGTTGAACCAGCCAAACAATACTGCACTTACATTACCAGCTATATCTCCTTCTCCTCCCCTAGTGATTGCTTCTACATCGAATAATCGAAGCCCAAATTTAAAAAAGAATATCCAAGAAACATCTATGGATACAATTGACTCGACCAGACAGGAAGAACCGATCTTAGAAATATATATGGAAGAAAATATGGACACCGGTCGGCCATTCTTCTCAAAAAAAAAAAGACAAACCAAAGCTTGAACGCCACAAGCCAGTCGCATTAAAAGAGCAGTCAGATACAGCTTATTCTATTAAACACCAGTAATGAGTTATATTCTACAATGGAATTGTAGAGGATTTCGTAGCAACCTTAATGATATTCAAGTCATAACTGACCGCTACTCTCCAGTTGGTTTCTGTCTACAGGAAACCTATCTAACTCCTCAAATTTTTACCAACATAAAGAACTATGCCATCTATCGACAAGATCGAAATACTTCAACTACCGGTGTGACTATTTTGGTCAGCTCAAAGATCCCGACCAAGCAAATTGTTTTGCAAACTGAAATTGAAGTTGTTGTCGTACGTTTGATAATCCAGATTGCGTTAACACTAGTATCAGTCTATCTCCCCACGTCATGCCTTCTCTTACCAAGATCTTGAAAACCTGCTAATGCAGGTACCTTCCCCTGTCTGTTTCTTGGGGGATTTCAATGGCCATCACCCCTTATGGGGATCGACTAAATTAGATAGAGATGGCCAACTAACTGAAACCTTTCTGGATAAGCAAAACCTTACTGTTCTTAATGCTGGTGCACTCACTCACATACAATTACCAACTTCGCAAACTTCTGCAATCGATCTGTCAATATGCTCCTCGATTCTGTTTCCGATCATAGAACGGTCTGTTATGGACGATCCCATGGGCAGTGTCCATTTTCCGATTATTTGTTTTCTGCTCACTGCACACAACCACCATTAGCTCAACCCTACAGGGAATCAAAGTTCTCTCAAGTCGCGACTGGGTCAAGTTTCAGTCAGCTGTCACCCTGGATGAGCAATTTATACGAGCACAATCTATAGATGAAGCCACAGATTATATTACTTCACACCTACTATCTGCAGCTAAATGTTCAACTCCATTGTCGAATCCCCAGTCCCGACGGCACCTTAACTATTGATGGAATGAAGACTGCATAAAAGCAAAGAAGTTAAAAAATAAAGCGTGGAATTTATTTCGTAGATCCTCAACCACAGCTAATCGTATCAACTACAAGAAACTAAGGCAAAAACACGTCTCACTCAAAGGCAAGCCAAGAAGAATTCTTGGATTCGGTTTGCATCTACCATAAATATAAACACTAACTCCAGATTAATATGGAAGAAAATTAGGCAGATTTCCGGCAAATTTCCAACCACCCCTTCACCAATTCTTTCGTGGAATGGGCAAGAACTCTCTCTGCTCCTGAGGACATAGCAAAAACCTTTGTCCTAGTTTCAGCGACAAGCTTATTCTCCGAATTTCCAGAAAATAAAGACCAAGACTGAACTGCGAGCCATCAACTTTTGAACCTCAGTTTTCCTTCCGTATAACCAGCCTCTTCAATATTTTTAACTTCCGCACGCCATTAAAACAACACGCAACAGTGCCGCTGGGCCAGATGTTACAAAACCTTGATGACAAAAATTTACAAATATTGCTGGTTTACTATAATCGAATATTTCTGGAAAACATTTATCCCAGCTCTTGGCATCATGCCACAGTTCTTGCCTTTTTGAAACCTGGAAAAGATCCTGCCAGCTGTACAGTTACAGACCAATTTCCCTCTCCAGTTGCCTCGGTAAATTACTTGAAAAAATTATCCATAATCGATTTGTTTGGATCATTGAAACACAACACCTAATGAGTAACAATCAGCATGGCTTTCGTAAGAATACGCCCTCCTTAGATCTCATGATCTCTGAGTCTGCAATTCGCAATGCTTTTTAAAAAATGAACATCTTGTTATGGTTTCCATAGACATAGAGAAGGCATTTAACACTACCTAAAGTCATGGCATTCTCAGTAACCTCCATGCTCTTGGTCTACGAGGCAACCTGCCTATATTCATCAGGAACTTCCTCCAGAATCGTTCGTTCCAAGTTCGATACTACAACTCGTTTTCTATGACATTTTTACAGGAAGAAGGAATGCTACAAGCGTCTGTACTGAGTGCAACCCTTTTTGCCCTTAGAATTGATTCCATCACAAAAGAACTTAAAAATACTGTTGAGACCTATCTTTACGCAGATGATTTCTCCATTTCTTGCCATTCTCAGAATATGAGATTCATTGAACGGCAATTGTAGATATCCCTGAATAAAGTCAAAGGTGGGCAGGGCTCAATGGCCATCGTATATCACAGCAGAAAACTTTTGCAATCCACTTTTGTAATCGAAAAATGCACACAGATCCTGAACTTCAGATTTCAAACTTTACCATTCCAGTGACTAATAATATCAGATTCTTAGGATTAATCCTTGACAGGAAATTAAATTTCTTTGAGCACATTAAATCTGTGCGTACTTCCTGCCTCAAAAAGCTGAACACACTAAGAGTTCTATCTGCTCTCTCTTGGGGAGCAGACCGCGAAATCTTTACTGCTTTTATAAAGAGCGTTGATCAAATCCCGATTGGGTTATAGTACTCCACTGTATGATTCTGCTCGAAAGAGTACACTACGCTGGCTGGATCCTATACAGCATAGTGCATTGCGGATTGCACTTGGTGTTTTCAGGACATCTCCTTCCCATTGTTTATATATTGAAGCTCATGAGTCCCCTCTTTACCTCCGCAGAAAAACATTACTACTTAAGTTCGCAGCTAAAACACAAAGTTGCTTTCCGCATCATATTGAGCCATACCTCTTTAATCCTCCACTGCAAAATCTCCATAGAACTAAATCCAGTAAAACAAAACCAGCAGACTTACACCTTAACACAGAGTGTAATGTTCATATTTTTAACAGGCTACAAGTAATTATTATTATTATTATTATTATTATTATTATTATTATTATTATTATTATTATCATTAGCCATATGGTGCAAGGAAGCCCGAGGCTTTTGCAGCACCAGCCAGAAATAAAAAAAAAAAAAATTCTAATTTACCCTAAGAGAGAGAGAGAGAGAGAGAGAGAGAGAAGTAGAAGGAAATCACCACGGAAGAGAAGAATGATGATATCCAGCTCAGGACCCTGGGTGTGCCAAGCCCATGCTCACCAGATGTGAGCCCCTGGAGTTAAATGGAATACTCTCATCCACCTTGGACACCCCCTCCTCAATTAACTTGCGATATTTATCTTCATAAGTGGGGAAAGAATCACCCATCGACACTCAACGTGAAACAACTCCAATCAAGTCATATTCAGAAATATGCTAATTTTTTGCCAATCAACGAAATTTTTTGTTATACTGATGGCTCCAAATCGCATTCAGCCGTTGGAGCAGCAGCAGTATTTCTCTGTACAATCATTTCTGCTGCCCTTCCACCTAAGTATAGCAGCTTCTCTGAAGAACTTCATGCAATAAAATTAACTTTAGAAAACCCCAATCTCTACCCGTGTTGAAAATACGTAGTATACACTGACTCTCTGAGCTCAATAACAACAATACAAAACTTTTCCTACAAGGTTCATCCTATGTTGAACCAAATCAGAAGCCTCTTATTACAAATTGAGGAACGCCATCAATCAGTGAACTTTTGTTGGATCCTAGCGCATTCTGGGATAAAGGAGTATGAACTTGCTGAAAAAACCGCCAAAAATCAACTTATGATTTAACCTTCACTCCTGTTCCAATTTCTGATTATAATTTTGTCATACAAACAACATGTCTTGCACAGTGGAAAGAGCTATGGCACACCCAAACCAATAATAAACTTTATCAGTTCAAACAGGATCCACAGCTTTGCTGGTCTAGCACCAAAACAGTGCGAAGATAAGAAGTGGTGCTTGCACTGACACGAATAGGGCATACATACCTGACTCGCCTTCTTCTACTTACAGGAGAGGATCCTCCTCAATGTCCACACTGTTCAGCACATTTAACAGTCAAACACATCCTCATTGACTGTCCTCACCAGGACAGAACATTCGTCCTCCTTTCCCTAACAAATCTTTGAGAACCGAAGACATTAAAACATATTGGTGACGATGCAAACATTAATGAAATTTTCTCTTTTCTGAAAAAAAATTGGAATCTATCATAAATTCTAAAAGATCTCCCTAATAAAAAATGAAGTGATTACATCTGCTTTTTATCATTTTCCCATGAATAGGCGCACTATAGCCCAAGAAGTTCGAGCGCCATTAAACCCTCATAACACACACACACACACTCAATTTAATTTTCCCACCAAATGCAATGGTTATCATTGCGTCATCTTTTTGATTACATTTGTTATACTTTCATTTCCGACGTGCCTATAAAAATCACGCTTCCTTAACCAAGTGTTTCCTCTTCCTGTTCATAAACAGAAATATTTAGGAAATATGTATATAGTGCGCCATGAGAAATGGTGCTACAGCGCGTCTGTTGTGAGCTTGTTTGCAGTGAAGGTGTCATTCAACTCCGAAAGTATCGAAGTAGGTAACCTCCTAGGTTATACGGTCGATGGACTCTTTAGGAAATTACGGTTACTTCATTATAGCGCTGTCATTATGACTGATTCTATATTCTCAATGCCTCTGAAGTCTTGTTCTAAATTTATCTCTTTTCTAGATTTGAAACGTCATCGTACTTTTGCTTCCAGATAAAGTCTTTTGCCACTACTAATAAGCAATTTTTTTTAAAAATATAGTTCCTTTATAAGTCCTCTTCAGTGTTAACCATTCATTAGTATAATACAGTACCGTTTATAGCAGAGGCTGGCAACCTTTCAGAAGTGATGCACCGGATTTTCTCTTGTATTGGGGTTTCTGGTGAAATTTTCAAATCAGTGTGTATAAGGATGAAAGGGAAAAACCTACTGTTATTGCGCAACGATGGGCACACACTGGATGAAATTGTTACATTAGTACCTTGGGAAATATTGCACCAGTGTATTAGTCTGTAGAAGTGTGTGTTCATGGGTCGATTTGAATGCTGTGCAGGCTGAAAACTCTGGACTAACTCACGGGGAGTACTCTATTTCCTCTCTGAGATCGCTTACTGCAGCCTCGACTGAAGAAGGAACTCCTCTAATCTCTTTGGGAATTCGAACTCTTGTAACGAGTGAAGCGGCAAACCGCTGTACTATCACTGAAGACCAAAAAGGGTGATCATTTTGAAATGATATTGGAATAGGGTTACCATATTTTCTCCTTCAAATCCGGGGACCAAATAGCTACATTATAGAGCATATGGAAAACAAATGTACACCGTTCTGTACATTTTTGCGTTGACCATTTCAGCGTGGTCTGTGCTTGCTAAAAGGAGAGACTGCTACTACAGGGATGGGATACACTTACATAGAATGGGTGCAAGAATATTTTCTGATGCTATCATGGCAGTGTTAGGTGGGTCGGAAAACTGCTAGACTGGGGGAAGTCACAGACTTAAAGATTAAGGGTAGCCGCAGGCAGAGGCGAAAGTGACACTGCTTCTATTGTTATGAGCAGCAGCAGCCTAGAGAGTAAGTTGCTGGGGACTACTGCTGGGAGTCATCATGGAACAAGTAAATACATGGGCTGTGTTAGAGTAACTAAGAGTAAGAACAAATGCATGTACACTTGCATGTACAACAATGCTAGAAGTATAGCAAATAAAATTGATGAAATTGAAGTGCTGATATTGTTGGGATATCACAGACATGCTGTCACTTAGATAAAAGCAGTGAAGAATTGGAATTTGGGGAGTACAATGTATAAAGAAAGGACAGACAGGATAGGAAGGGAGGAGGGGTTATGCTGTTAGTTAAGAAACATAAAATCTAAGGAAGTGCATCCAATTGACATGGGTGGACAGTGCAATGTTGAGTCTGTTTGGTGTGACATAAACACTAAGAAAGGGAAAATGAGAGTAGGAGTGTGTCATAGACCTTATGAAAGTGATGAGTACAATGAACAATTATACAGAGAAATAGAGTGGGCCAGAAAATCAGAATGTCTTGTAATGGGGGATTTTAACTTTCCAAATATTGACTGGAACTTGTGGGTTGATCACTTGCACACTAGCAAGACTTTTGTCGATTTATTGGAGGATTGTTTTCTGCTACAACATGTTGGAGGGACAACTAGAGGAAGTAGTACCCTTGATCTGATTATCAGCAGTGATTATTCATGCATTAGGAATTTGCAGGTAAAGGAACCACTGGTGACAGTGATCACAGTGTACTGTTGTGGAATTTAGCATTAGCATTAACATTAGCAGAGGCATTTGATGCAAGAAAGCAAGCTTATGCAGCATCAGCCAAAAAAAAAAAAAAAAAAAAAAACCTACTTCCACTTCACCCCTCTGTTCGTTCGAAATACCTGTCCAGCTGAGCCTTAAACTTATTTAGGCTATCAACTTCCACGACAAGGGATGGAAGTCTGTTCCACCAACCAACCACCCGCTGGCTAAAAGCAAGTTTCCGCACGTCTATCCTACATCTGTCTTTCCTCAATTTGAATTTATGCCCTCTCAGGTGATTATTCTGAGCAAAAGGAAGAATCCCATCAGCATTGAGCATGCTCAAACCATTCAAGGCTTTATACACCTCAATCAGATCACCTCGCTGGTAGCCGACCGGGCTAGCCGAGTGGGTAAAGTACCTGCCCGGCAACCCAAAGGTCGCGGGTTCGATTCCCGCCTCGGGCTTGGATCAAAGTACTGCAAAAACCTTGGGAGGTGCAATATGGCCACAGAAGCCGATGCGCCAACAACTACCAAATCAAAAAAAAAAAAAAAAAACTCGCTGGTGCCTAGTCTCCAGACACTGTAATTTGCAAAACTTAAGCCTTTCTTCGTAAGAGCACCCCTTTGTTCCATTCACTAATCTTGTTGCCCTTCTCTGTATTCATTCCAGCAGCTCTACATCTTTCTTGAAATGAGGCCTCCAGTCCTGTATACAGTACTCTAGGTGTGGCCTGACCATTGCCTTATACAAGGGAATAATCACCTCCTTATCCCTGCTAGAAAAATTCCTGTATATCATTGACAAGACACCATGAGCTACTCTTGCAGCCCGTCTGCACTGCTCAGAGAACTTCATATCTGCCTGCACAACCACCCCCAAGTCCCTTTCATTCTCTACCACTGTTCACTTGTGTCAGTGTAGTACCACAGAGTTGATACGTTGCTCTGGGGTTGCTGTTTCCCATGTGTAGTACTTTACATTTGTCAATGCCACCTTCATTTGCCACCTCTCAGCCCATCTGCTCAACCTTTCCAGATCCTGTTGCAGCAGCATAGTAGTAGTAGTAGTAGTAGTAGTGGTGGTGGCATGTGATGCAAGAAAGCAAATGTATGAGCTTATGCAGCATCAGCCAACAAAAAAAAAAAAAAAAAAAAAAACAAAATCACACCATTCTCTCCAAGTGTCAGTAGTGTCCTTGACAACCCTGCCAACCTTCGTATCGTCTGCAAACTTGGACATTAAGCTTGATATACCATCATCAATATCATTTATAAATACAGAAAACAATAATGGACCCAACACTGAACCCTGAGGGACTCCACTAATAACATTAGTCCACGATGAGCAGTTTTCATTGATTACCACAAAGAAAAAAACAGTAAACAGTTCTTTACCTATGTAAACTCTAGAAGGAAGGGGATGAATCAGATTGGTCCACTTAACATAGGTGGTTCGACTATTGATGATCCTGCTCAAGTAGCTGATAAATTCAACGAGTATTTTGCATCTACATTCACACATGTGGAGTTATTCAAGGAAGGGAATGCCAGAAGTTTATTTAACTCTAACAGGAAGATAAGTGATTTTGTAATAACTGAGAGCAAAGTGGAGGAGAAATTGTTAAAGTTAAACATAAGAAAGGCACCTGGGGTGGATGGGATCTATCCAGTTATATTAAAGGAGGCGGCAAAGCAACTAGGCAAACCCTTAGCCATAATTATGAGAACATCCTTGGACTCAGGGAATGTGAAAATCCTGATTTGCACATTCCCTGAGTCCTGAGTCAAATTCTCTGAGGTCCTGATGGACTGGAAATGTGCAAATGCATCCCCAATTCACAAAGGTGGTTCAAAGGGTGACACAAATAATTACAGACGTGATAGTTTAACTTCTGTTCTGGGGAAAATAATGGAGTCACTGGTTAAAGACGTGATACAGGATCACCTAGACAAGACTGCAGTAATAGTACAGACACAGCGCGGGTTTGTTAAGGGGAAGTCTTGTCTGACCAATTTGATTGGATGCTACGATGTGGTCACTAAGGAACTGGATGCAAAAAATAATTTTGATATCATATACTTGGATTTCAGGAAAGCTTTTGATATTGTTCCACATGGAAGACTGCTGTACAAAGTGGAGCAGAATGGTATTAAGGGTAAATTGCTACAATGGATAAAGGGATAGTTGAGTGGGAGACGGCAGGAAGTGGTAATAAATGGACACTGCTCTACGTTGACTAATGTTATTATCGGAGTTCCCCCAGGATTCGGTGCTGGGCCTATTGTTGTTTCGTGTATTTATTCAATGATATCGATGAAGGTATATCAGGTTTAATGTCCAAGTTTGCAGATGATACAAAGGTTGGCATGGTTATTAATGATAGTAAATACTGTATGCTCCTGCAACAGGATCTAGAAAAGTTAGGCAGATGGGATGAGAAGTGGCAACTGAAGTTTAACATTGACAAATAGAAAGTACTCCATATGGGTAGCAGTAACCCAAGAGAAACGTACCAACTGTGTGGTACTACACTCAGGGAGATGGAGAATGAAAAAGACCTGGGGGTAATTGTGCAGTCAGATATGAAGTTCTCTGAGCAGTGCAGACGGGCTGCCATAGCACTCATGGAGTTTTGTCAATGATATATAGGAATTTTGCTGGCAGAGACAAGGAGGTGATTATCCCTTTGTATAAGGCAATGATCAGGCCACACCTTCAGTATTGTATACAGGTCTGGAGGCTTTATTTTAGGAAGGACGTAGAGTTGCTAGAACGGGTACAGAGAAGGGCAACAAGATTGGTGACAGGAACAAAGGGGTACGCTTACGAAGATTGGTGACAGGAACTTGCAGAACTTGAGTTCTGCAAGTTGCAGCATCTGGAGACTAGGCACCTGCGGATTATCTGATCGAGGTGTATAAAGCCGTGAATGGTTTGAGCAGGCTCAATGCTGACAGGATACCTCCGCTTGCTCAGATTAAGAACCTGATGCGGTTCAAATAGATTAAAATTGAGAAAAGACATTTGTAGAATAGATGTGCGGAAGTTTGCGTTTAGTCAGCGAGTACTTGATTGCTGGAACAGGCTTCCATCTGTTGTTGTGGAAGTTGATAGCTTAAATAAGTTTAAGGCTGAACTAGACAAATATTTGGATGGAGTGATCGGATGGGTGAAATGGGAAGGTTTTTTTTTTTTTTTCTCTTGACTGATGATGTATAAGCTTTCTTTCTTGCAGCATATGCCTCAACTAATGCTAATGCTAATAATCCCTTCCCCAATTTTCGCCTAGTGCACCCTACCACCGCAAATCTTTTACTTTGCTTTCAGTTCTCCCTCCTGTGGATGATGAACTTCTTTCACAGGGGTTTCTCTCTATTCCTTTAACTTCCTACCTCTTGGTGGACAGTCTTCGTATTATCCACTCTAACCTTCTTGCTATGCTCTCTTCCTTTCCACCGTCAACCGCTTTCACGTTTTCTCCTTCTAGAATTTTTTTTTTTTTTTACTACCGGGACCTTCCCTGGCAAACTCAGATGAAAGCCAGGGTTCCCCCCGCCAGAGTTTTTTATCTACTGTAGCTGGTAGGCTGTCTCCCCGAGGCGGTGGACGGAACGCGGGGTTCCACTAGGGGCCCTGGCGGCTAAATGCCGTAGGAACAACAGACAAACATAACATAACACTACAATACACTATTAGGTCTGACGTAGCCCAGTGGTCAGGAGTGAGAGTGCATAGCACGCGTTCCTTGAGTGGACCAGCGTTCAAGCCCATGACTACTAAATACGATAAATATTTGTATTGACGATTTATTGTAAACTCTACTGACTTGGTTGTCGTGCCGGAGTATAAACAGACTATTTATTTTATTATTATTATTTTTTTATTATTATTATGTGTGTCAAGCTCATACTCACCAGATGTGAGCCGCTGAAAACTAGTGCAAATACTTACCCTATCTATGACATTTACAGAGTTTTTACTGCGTCACAAAGCACACTTTGCAGTATGTAGGGGGAACCCTCGGTGGCGCTAGACAAGAAAAACTATACACTATACTCGTAAACAAATGAACATGCCTGTCTTGTCTTTGTGACAACTGTCAATGGCAGTGTCTTGTTGGGGATCAAGGTTGCCAACCTTCTGTCAAAAAAAAAAAAAAAAAAAATTAAACACAGAATATCGTACATGTACATCAAAATATTCAGGCATTCTTAACACAGCAAGTGGTCAAACGCGAGGGTACATTACCGCACGCATTTGAGCTGACCAGAAAATTTGTATTATGTTTACTATAATTCAAAATGATAAACTTGTGCTGTGGTAGAGTTGTTTAATCGTGCACACAAGTTCTTATAGTTAGTGGCGTAACTAGAGGCAGGTGCCCTGGGCGCCAAATTTGGAGGACGCCTTTTTATGGTTAAAAAATGCAAAAATTTCAAAAGAACAGTTTTCAAGGGGCGCTATTTTTTTTATTTGCCCTTAGCGCCATCAACCCTAGTTACGCCACTGCTTTTAAAACACTGCAGCTATTATCATCCCACTGCAGGAAGGAAGCCTCCTCAACAATTCGTGCTGAGGGAAATGGACCATAATCTGCCACGCTGGTCTAGTGGGCGCCTCCGTAGCCAGGTGGGAAGGAGCAGCAGTGCGTAGCACACGCTTCTTGATTAGATCGGGGTTCGAGCCCCCCACCACCAAATTCGGAGGATGCGGAAAGGTCAGGTCAGGGAATGACCACCGCATATCCCGGAGCAATATGGCCTTAGTTGCTAATGCTCCTAAAAACCAAATAACTAACTAACTAACTAGCTGGTCCAGTGCGGGTTGGCAGATCGACCGTATTTAGCAGTCAGGGGTTTGAACCCCGGTCTACTCAAAGAGCGTGCTACTGCATTCCCGCTCCTGACCACTCGGCTACAGAGGCCTTATAGTGTTACCAAACGCACAGTTTTTTCGGCCGAATAGTGTGGTTTTCAACAACTACTCTGTTCGGGAAAAAATTTAACTCAAAATCGGACAAACGGATAGCTGGTTTTTTTTTTTTTTTTTTTCCTTTTTTGTTGCTGGATTTTTTAACAAAATTTTAAAATGCACTTTTTTTGAGGTCCCTCTTTTACTCGGCGAGGAGCCAAGCTGACCTTTGATTTGATATCTACGTGACGAATATGCTGTCACAATGTTATAATTTGCTTATACACGCTAGACCAGTGGTTTTCGACCTTTTTCTTTTTTTTTTTTTTTTAATAAGGGCACTCCTAAGTAATTTATTTTATTTTGTGGCACCCCTACTCAATTTTCTGCCTGTTAGATCCGATTCTATGTGTGTGTAATATTAAAAAAATTTATATGATAGTTATTACAATAATAAAACTATAAACAAAATTACGACTCGTAGTACAAATTATATATAATATATAATAATTTTATTCTTTATATATAGGTACTAAATAAACATCAATTATAGATAAAAAAAATTAAAAAGGTACCGTACACCTTTTTATAATGAAATAAATACTTATTTTTTTTAAGTTTAAGTAACTTAAACCCAAATTACATGGCACCCCTGGAATGTTGCGGCCATCTAAGGTGCCGCGGCACCCCAGTTGAAAACCACTGCGGTAGACTGATCACTAGCCGTCTGTCAACTATGCTGTTGTTACTGTTTGCCCCTATAAAGCGTCTTTGGCTTTATAGGGGCAGACGCTGAATGTAATTTAAAAAAAAAAAAAACACGAATAATTGAATTTAGAATTTATTTTTAAAAATATGGCAGTTGTCATTATCTAAATCATTATTATAAAAGTACCATCTCACGATAATTATTTTTTATAATTTAATAAATTTATAATTAATTAACACTATAGAAATTAATTATTTATATGAAATCAAAGGGTGCATTTCTGATACTTTGCCATAGGTTTCAAAATTTTTAGTTACGTTTCTGCTCACTAGAGACGCTGATAAACCCTGAATGTGAGCATTAAAAATTGAATATACAGTTAGAGCACGGAAGTTTGGCAAAAAATAAATAAATAAAATAGGATTTTCTCTTATTTGTATAATATTTAGCATTGATATTATTGTTTTTAAATACTTGAAAATGAGCTTCCTTGGCGTGAAACAACCCAACCCACTTTACAATATGACCACTTACTGGAGAGGCTTTCATCCTGCAGTGGATTGAAAATGGCTGATGATGATGAATGGATTGCCAAGTGTCGGGCATTTCAATGAAACAAAGGTTTCATTGAAATGTACATTGAACAAAGGTTAATATTCATCATGTAGATATCCAGTATTTCGTAATTAAGTTTTATTATCATTTCATATGTTTGTTATTTTAATTTTTAAAATTATACTCAACTTTTCTATAGTTGTTCTTTCAAGTTTATTTTGCAACCATTGCTGCTGTTTAGGTAGGACTATGTTCTTTAAGGCAGTACACAGGAGGTAGCCACAATCTTATCAACCAATCTTGATTGAATATCCAAGACTGGTCTGAGGTGGGCCCCCAAATTCCATTTTGCTTTGGGCCCCATGAAGGTATAAGGCGCCACTGCCTCTGTCAGTGAGAACTCGCCCCTCCAAAAAAAAAAAAAACTTTCCTTGTGTGTTTAGTATTTTTATTGAAACCATTACAGCATGCTTATCTAGTTTGAATTAATTGAGGAAATGCGTGAAACTGGAAGTTTCGTACGAGTTGCAAGTCTCATATAAACGAAAGCGAAACTGCGGATATGTGAACCTGATAGCTCTCCGGATTTCCTGGGGTGGCAACCTGGTAACCTCACTAGTAATTGAAACTGATATTGCTTTAAATTTTGAAAACATCTACTGTATTTGAAGTGTACTAACACGAAGCCGGAAGTTGCAGATATGTGGAACCGATAGCTGTCCGTTTTTATGAGGAAGTAACCTGGTAACATTAAACGGGACACATATTTTTATGTAATGGCTCTCGGCAGCCATTATTTGAATATAGAGCGACAGAGTTTTTAACTGATGTTTAATCAGTAAACATTATTTTATTATCATTGTTTCAGTAAATACCTGAAACCAAATGTGACAAAGTATAAGAGATTAGTGACACTTGTATCATCAACATTCCGCGCAAATGAAACATAAATTGCGTGAAATAGTGGTAAATGTGCGGAAACTGGTGTTATTCTTGTGAGCATCTCTAGAACATTTTATGACCTATTTCCGTTATATTCTATAAAATGGAACTATTCTCGAAAACTTTAACTTAGATAAGCGCAACAGTTGGAGAATCGCAAAGCATATTAAATTTGCAGTTCAGTTAGCAAAATATATATAAAAAAGATTAATCATGAATAAATATATATTGCTATGCTTACAATCTGAAGTGTACTTGGGGGAAATCTTCCTAGCTTAACTCCCCCAAAAGAGACACGATAAAAGCGAAAAAATAAAACTGGTAATTTTCTCTACGTGAGGCAGCTACTCTGAATCCACAGCACCCTAAAGAAAAACCTCGGGTGCTCGCTGCCTACAATAATAATATTAATTGAAATTATGCAAACGATAATTGGTAGTCTGCTTTTATGCAGTGATAATGAAAGAATAATTTCTCTGCATTTATTAATTATGATGTATTTGCATATACATCAATTTACAAAATACAAAATGCACACTCTGATAAAAAATTAAATTAATAACAAATACTCTATGATTGGTATCCTCTTAATATTGCGTATCAATTTTTCCTCTTCGCTTACAATTATATTTCGACGGTTAACAAAATAGTTTTCTTGGTGACATTGATATTTGTAATCAAACAGCGGCGCCATCTATTGGCAAATTATTTTTACAATTATCTCAGATGGGTACATAGCCTTTACAAGCTAAACAGTACATAATTATTTCCGTGGTTCCGTTCACTAACTGAGGGATGCTTCGCCCACTAAATTTTGGAATATACCGTATAATTCAGTGATTTTTATGGTATATTCCTTCGAAAATCTTGTGTATACTAGAATTTTTGAACTTCACGGGAAAAAAATAAATAAAATATAGTTGCTTTATAGCTTATAAGGGAATATAGTTAAATAAAATATAGTTACTTTATAGCTTATTTTAATGCATGTCATTAAAATATTTTCTGCAATAATAACTTCATTATTAGAACGAGTATTCAGATCAGTAAGCTATTACTGATCTGAATACTCGTTCACCGCCAAGTCAAGTATAAAGCCTAATGTAAACCTATTCTTGTTCCAATATGAAGAAATAAATCACACTTTTGAAATAAATGTTCTCGGGGTCCGGTAGCCATATTAGCAAGATGCTAGGCTGTGCTGAGTGTAGCGGAGTAGCTGGGTTCGAGCCCAGCTGACGGTAGTTAAGAATTATTCGCGGATTTTCAGCTCAGTACCTAGAGTTAGTCGGTCTCAGGCCGGGCCGTGAGGTTTTCGCCGGGAACTCCGGTTTCCCCTCACAGACCCAAAACCGACCTTAGAACATACCGAAGGGGCGCAAACATCTACACATTTTCTCTTCAAAATTCAACACACGGGGTTTTTTCCCCGTGGGTTGAATATTGAAGGGGGAATGGGGGATATATCGGGTGGTACCCCCACCTGATGCTCTTTGTACATCGAGTGGGGATACTACCTCGTGTCTATTTAGTACTGCTAAGAAGTCTTCTTATTTCTTGATATTTCACATAAGAACCAACAGGGGGCGCAAAAGCACTTGACTGTGTTTGTTACTTTGTGGTTAGCAGTGCTGGTGTAAAGAAGTCCATTTCAGGTAGTTTTTATTTCATTTGATCAGAATAGTAAATTTTCAATGCCATGATATTCTAAAAGACTTGCTTAAGTGATTTGAACAGAGCAGAAGTTTTGTGACTGCAAACTTCATTTAGAGTGAACTGAGTACATTTTTGCCATTAATTTAGTAGTAAAAAACTAGAAGTTGAAGCTGCCTTTTTTTCGTGAATGATTTGTTATTCACTTTTTACTCTTCCTCCTAGTAATAGATACTCTAAGTCAAGTTTAGTTGTACGTTATTTTCACTCTTTTCTGTTTAAAAAGTTGATAAAGTAGTGACTGTAGGGCAGGTAATGAACAAACGGTAAAAAAACACATCTCTGTATTAGTTCCGAAAAATGCTTTTTTTGCCATTAGTTGAAAATGATAACTTTTTATTTTTACTTGAATTGGAAATTATTGTTCAAGATGTTATTTCTGCCGCTACCTTCCATTTCAATTTGATGCTTATCTGGATCAGATATTTTCGAATTGTTAATTCGACTGATGACCTCGTCCAAAATTCCTTTCTTTTATTTTTAACGTGATTGTCACAGTTAGGAACAAGACTAATACTCACTAATACTCGGTAGTATTTTCGACACAGTACGTTAGATTCTGCACAATTTCATTCTTACGGTTGAAATATTCTAGTTCTTCCCTTTTCAGATTCCTTGTTTTCGTTCACGTAGCGGCTAACCAGATAGCCATTATTGAAATCAAGGGTAGTGTGCTGAGTTCATCGTGTGGTGAGGGTTTTTTTTTTTTTTTTAACTCAGTGGATCTGTGTACAAAAGCTATCTTGGCTGTTATTTTTCAAAAATGGGGTGCACAGAATGAGTGGTGGGGAATTAATACTCGTGCAGGGGCCCTTCCCTTAAAAATTAAATCAGAACACAGTTTTTGTGGCCATTTCTTGTTGGAATATATAACTGAATGATGAAATATTTGTCTTTTGATATACCTGGGGCTGATCTAAATTTAAAGTAAGGGATAACGGCTTCTAAGATAGAGCAATGGCGAATTTGTTCAGTGGCGGTGGTGACTTGCTTTGTTATTAGGTATTAGAAAAAATGCTATTTGTTTTCCGTGTAAAATTTATGCTATCCTTTTATCCTTTCAAATCGATAACATGCAAAATCGGCACGTTATCGATTATAATCGAGAGGAAAAAAAATTTATTCTTGTTCTGCAAAGGATTTCAGCTGTGATTACTCAATATGGCTTTCGAGGAAGTGCTGATAAGCTATTCACAAATTAGAATCGCAGTTTCTTAGGGCAATCAAATTTCCAGTTACGAAAGAGCATAATAAAAATGAAAATTCTTACTGTGTTTGAAACAACCAACCCTGCCAGACAGTTTTTTTTTAAAACGCAATTGTTAACGATGGGCCGTGCAATTTGATTAATGTAGGTGACAGTTGATTGAACATTTCTTGTGTTGTCTCTACACCCTCTTACCTGGACTGGTCACTTTAATGACCATTGATATTATACAGAAATGTGGATGTAAAAATATATTGTCGTCGATAAATTTTTGACCATATTGCTCTAAACTTCATTTGCAGAGGTTGAGCAATTGTCATCAAGATATACTGACATGCTAATTTTCAGCTAGTTCCATTACTCTTTTAGGGTGACGCTGGTGTGTGTAGAAATGCTTAAAATCCCAAAGCAGTAATATAATATGACAATGAAAATACATTTTACAATTAGAGTAAAACCCAGATATAATAAAATAAAGTGTTTTTTTATTTTTAAAGTCAGCATTGTGGGAAACTGTAAAGTATTGAAATAAAACTTTTTTTCTTCTGATTTTCAGATCAGTGTGGTCAAAATGGGATGGCGTAACAGCCAGTATGAGAGGAAAAGAAGTGGGAAAAGTTGGGAGCAGTTTTAAACCAAAATGTTGGTTTAAAATATTGGCCCACCCATAAATTTTGTTTTGGTGGTTGTATTTTCTCATTGATAGCTTTACAAGTGTCAGGATATGACAGTACAACTAACTCTCAAAATGTTCTGGGGGGGGGGGGAAGGTTTGGCCTTCTACGTGGGTAAGCCTATGCTTGACCTACACCGAGGCAAATAATTGGACACTTCCACATAATACTTTCACGTATAAACCAAAGCCCACCTCGTGAAACTGAGTAGCAGCATACTGAAAATGGTTTGATGACAACCCATTTATCATGGTATACAGAGGAGGTTCTAGAATTTTCTAAAGGCGGGGACTAAAGCAGCATACCTGGGAATCATTAAGCCTTAGCTGGGACCAGAGGTGGATTTTGGTGTTTGTAGGCCCTAGGCACTTTTATTCCGAAATGTGCTAAAAAAAAGGGTAAAATGTGTCTTCTATTTTAACACTTTGACTGCGAATCCGTCCAAGTTTCATTTCAACTATAATAAACGATAAATCACCTCAATAGATGGAGCAACCATCCCTTCAATTCTTCTAGTTTCGAGAACAGTCGCTAGATTGCGTATTAAATTGAACTGAAACTCCTAGAGTCGACTGCAAAGAAATATCACGCGTAGGAATGGTTTTCGAAAACTTTTTTTTTTAATTTTTCCCTTCATTAGTAGGCCCTAGGACTCTACCTAGGAAGCCTAATGGAAAATCCGGCCCTGCTTGCGACCATCCCTGATCGTATGCTTTTCCGACACAAACATTACCTGCACTGTTCTAAGTAATAGTTTCTAATACCATTCATGTTTGTGATTTCCATTAAAAAAATACAGCAAATAAGAGTAGTGTATTATTATTTTTTTAATGTCAAATCGTAAGTAGTTCTGAGTAATAATAAAAAAGACATTTTATAGTGCCAATTTAACGGAAATCAGCCCTTCAACATTAACAAGTTTGATTACTCAGGCGGATTAATCACCATCCCCCCCAATCCTTATTCGATTCTTTTCAGTAGTATTAGTAGCGGCAAGAAAGCAAGTTTATAAAGCATCAGCCAAAAAAAACTTCACAGATCCATACCCTCCAAGAATTTGTCTAGTTTTCCCTTGAATTTATTCAAACCACCCACTTTTCACTCGCTGGCTGAAGGTCAACCCTCGTGGTATAAATTCAAATTGAATTGAATTTATACCACGTATGTAGTCTTAGCAAGATGAACAATGCATGAACATTTAGCTTACTCACGGCCGTAAACACCACGATCAGATCTCACACAGGCGCCTAGTTTCCAGATACTGCAAGTTGCAGAACAGAAGTCTTTCTTCAGCATCCGTTCGTTCGCTCCACCAATCTGGTTGCCCTTCTCTGCATCCGTTCCAGCAGATCTACTTCCTTCCTAAAGTGAGTCCTACAGACCTGTATACAATACTCAAAATGCGGCCTAACCATGGCTTTATACAAAAAGATAATCACTTCCTTATCCTTGCTAGCAAAGTTTTTGTTTAACATCATTGACACAATCCCATGAGCTGCCTGACAGCCTGTCTGCATTGCTCAGAGAACTTCAATCTGGCTGCACAATTATCCCGAGATCTTTTTTATTTTTCACTACCTTGGGTGTAGTTCCACACAATTGGTATTAATCTGGGATTGCTGCTGCTGCCAATCAATACCTTGCATCTGTCAATGTTAAACTTCAATTGCCATTTCTCAGCCCATCTGCCTAATTTTTCTCGATCCTGTTGCAGTAGCATACTGTCATTAACTACAATACCAATCTTTGTATCATCTGCAAACGAAAATCTTCTCCCCTCCCCATTATAAGAGATCCTGATTTACTGGCCCATTTCGATTGGCGCATTATAGCCTTAGATGCCAGTGTGCCATAAAACAATAACTAGCCCACTTTATTTTTCTGTGTAGTTGTGTCTGTTTTAAGAAGTTTTGTTTTGTGTTGTATTTCTATTGTAACCCGAGAGCTAGTAATGCGTGCTTTCGCCTTTCTATGGACCAATGTAGTGATCATGCTTCATAGGTAATGCAGAAGCTTTCGGAATAATCTTTGGCAGCCATTCCACACACACCTTTGCCTTGCTAAAAATACAAAGAGTTTTTAACTTTATTTGGACGTTTCTGCATTGACTACGTTTCTCGTCATGGCAGGGCCGCTGCGACCCCATGTGCCGCCAGTAAACGAAATCCAATTTGCCGCCCCAAAATATTTCGATTAAAAAATAAAATAAGACGTAAATAATTACTATTAATTTATTGAAAAAGAAAAGAATTACAACATACAGTATCTCACATATAATATAATGAAACAACAAACAAAAATAACAAAATCATTCTGAAATTCTGGAAATAAACTTAATTCTAAATCACAGTAATCTTATTCTATCGGAATAATAAAATAAAAGAAAAATTATACAAATCTGTTTCCTTGCTTTAAAAGATGCGAATTTATTAATTATTTCATTTATGTTTATTTGTTCCAAATGATCACGTTCCATTCAAATTATTGCCAAATTAGAGAGTCGTTGACACATTGCCTATCGTAAATAATTTTTCATTAATTTTAATTTTTAAAAACTCCGTTCACCTGATCCAACTGAAAGTGGAAAAATTGTCTAAAATCAGAAAAATCGGCATTAGCATTAGTAGTGGCATATGATGCAAGAAAGCAAACTTATAAAGCATCAGCCAAAATAAGAAAAAAAAAAAAAAAAAAACGATTTCCCATTCACCTCCCCAACCCCTCCAAAAGTTTGTCCAGTTCTTGCTTGAATTTATTTAAGCTATCAACTTCCACAACAACAGATAGAAGTATGTTCCACCTTCAACCACTCGCTGGCTAAATGCAAATTTCAGAACATTTCTTCTACAACTGTCTTTCCTCAATTTGAATTTATGCTCTCCAAGTGCGTAATCTGAGCAAGAATCCCATCAACATTGAGCCTGTTCAACCCATTCAAGACCTTATATGCCTCAATCAGAACACCTCACAGGCGCCTAGTCTCCAGAAGCTGCAATTTGCAGAACTTAAGTCTTTCTTGGTTAAGAGCACCCATTTGTTCCCCTCATTTCATAAATTTTTAATGCAACTGCTACATTTGAAAAAGTATCTGTAAAATTGTTTTTGAAAATATATTGTAACACTTCAAATGGAGTAACCATTGTCTTTAATATAAATTTGAGGTACTCTAAGTTCTTCAAATAATGCTGAACCATCAATATCAGATTCGTTATGATCAATGTCACTTAATGGATTATGTAAATCTTTGCAAAGATTTAAGAAATCATTATATTACCATTTTTTTAAATTCAGAAATATAAAATATTTTTGCATATTCTGTTATGTTTCTAAACCTTTCAGTTAACGAGAAAATTATTGTGTCCATAATTTGAAAGAAAAAAATTAATTTTGAAATTTTGTTGCGGATCCTGAATAGCTTCCTCTCTACGTTCATAATCAAAATGACGTCTTTTCAATCTTTTCCCTACAGTGCTTACTTCTGTAAACGAAGTGGCATAGTTTTATTTTAGCCAGCGAGTTATAAATTACTGGAATAAGTTGCCTTCATGGGTGGTAGAGGCCGACAGTTTGGGGAAATTCAAAGGTCATCTGGATAGTACTTTCGGGTAAGGGAAGCGCATAGGATGATAGGTTTAATTTCCTTTTTATTTATTTTTTATTTTATTTTTTTTTATTTATTAATTATTATTATTTAGTTATTTTTTTTTTTGTTTTTATCATTGTTTTGTTCGGATTTTTTTTTTTTTTTTGGGTGGTGCAGCATAAGCCATAGGCTTTCTTGCACCATGCGGCCATTACTAATTCCATTGATAGTAGCCATATTATTAGCCGAATCGAGAATTTTTTGGAATGCTTCCTCCGTTCTATTTTCCTGAAAATATTCCGTGATTACCCTTTTGCAGGCGTGTAAGGCAAGAATGTTCCATGTCCCCCGTACTATTTGATTTATACGCAGAAGCACTGATGAAAGAATTCAAAGAAGAGCAGAAAGCAGGTGTAAAAGTGGAAAGATAAGGACAATAAGATTTGCAGATGACTAGATATTGATTGCTAATAATGAAGAATTACAGAGCTCCTTGGACATCTTGAACAGCACAATAAATGAGTAACGTATGAAGATTAACATCAATAAAACCAAGGTAAAGTTAATTTCAAAGTGGCCAGGGAGAAGAATCAATACAACATTAGATGAAATAATATTGAAACAGATCGACAGATACTTGGGAAGCATAATGACAGAAATTGGATAAAGCCTGGAAGAAATAAAAACAAGAATTACAATGGGAAAGAAACATTTAGTAACAGAAAATAACCATTGAGAAGAAATTTCAAGGAGGAATTAAGAAAACAAATGATGAAAACATTAATATGGACTACATGGCTCCGAGACATGGACACTGGGAAAGAGGAGATCAGACGTCTAGAAGCTTTCGAGATATGCGGTAGGTGTGGAAGAGAATAGAAAGGGTGGACAGAATGAGATTTTGCGGAAAATAGATGAGAGAACGTTTGTAAAGAATTAAGGACACAAAATAACTTTATAGGGCATGTGTTGAGAAGAGGAAAGGCAGTGAAGGGTAGATGTGTGGGAAGAGAATTGTTGGGAGAAGAACTGAAATGCTGGATTGGACGGTAAGAGGAAATTATGCAGGAATTAAAAGTATAGCACAAGATAGAGAAGCATGTCAATGAAGCCCTGAACCTGCCCTCAGGCAGGTTCAGGGCTTCATTGACATGCTTCTCTAAAGAAGATTTTACAACTGAAAAATATAAATATGAAACACAGATCAGGATAAACAAATTAATGTGCCTGCAATTTTATGTACTGTATTTATTTCAAATGAATTATTTGCCTGTCGTGTTGAATACTGGTAAACGATGGAAGTCGTGCTGATTGTATAAAACCAATCAGATGACCAGCGCGACTTCTGGCTACGTGGAACAAGCGATTAGATAGGTTTTAAGAGTAACACTAAGTTGCAGAATGGTAAACCCTTTGGCTCTTAATTAGTGCTTAGCAGCAGCAGTAATTGACTCAATAGGTGCGAACAATGAGTTCCCAGTAAAGTCTCTGGTAATCCGTCCGTCCGTTATATGGAAATTTTCTTCGTTCTACTGAAACTATTAAAAATGTAATTACCCAGGGTAATTAAAAAAATCACTAAATATCAAATTTCTCAATAAAGAAGTTCGTTAAACAAAGGTCCGACTTGTATATGTCAAAAAAATTTTTGTCGCCCTCCTGAACTGCCGCCCGTAAGCGACTCTTATCTCGCCTACCCACTTGCGGCGGCCCTGCGTCATGGTAAGGGTTTAGCATTACTGTACACTAAATGAAGAAAATCAATCATAGCAAATAAATGTAATTCTTTTTTGGTGATTTGCACATTCATTGGTTTGCAGCAGCATAAAACTACATCGTACTTTATTTCGTAATAGCTATGCATCCTCTGTTCTGTAAATACAAATCTCCAGGATAATAATTTGGCAATATCATTGATGTAAATTAGAAAGTCACGTATAGTTTGGATTTTTTTTTTTTTTTTTAACAATTTGAGTGAGGATATCCCTTACCGAACGCAGATTAATCTGTGGAGGAACAAAAGTTAAAATCAAGTATCCTCCCTTGCTGTTGATTAAAAGTTTGCGGCCCAGCCCTTCACGTGTAAAACAGCTCCGACGGAAATTGGAAAATTGCGCATGGCTTCGGAATTTTTTAAAAACGACGTAATGTACAGTACAGATATGGATAACAGTGTATTTTTTTGACTTTCACTTATTTTATTCTTTTCCGTCTTTCGTTTGTTAGCTCTTTTCTGAAAATGGCAAAAAAAAAGAAAAACTTTTAGTGCCTTTTTTGGGGTAAGGACTAAAACCGTTTATATTATGAGGCTGATTTTCCATTACGAAATTATGCAAAACAGAACTGTAAATGGGAAAATTTTACGAAGCAGAACATTCGTCTGGATATTAGAGCAAAAGTAGTTAGCGCGTGGCGTGTACCTTACGATACATGCGTACTACTCTGTGCTCGTACGTATGACGAATGGTAACGGCGTTCCACTGAGTTACCATCCCTGGATCATAAGAAAATAGTACAGTACAGTACAGATCAGGGAGCGGGCGGGGCCGACAGTAATTTCAAATAAAAATTGTAGAACCTAATTTTTATTAGCGAAAATATTAAAGTTTTATTAGTATCACAAATTAAAGTAGGTAATTATCTACATTGCAAATGCTTTTGCAATAAACAACTATCAAAGAGATCAATAATTAGAGCTTTAACAAAATCTGTAATATAAATATAAAGTTTTAATTGAATGAATATTTTGCCTTACTTCGAACTTCGGCTAACATTTTTTGGTTCCCCATACAATAATTGTAAAATTGTAAGCAATCAAATTCTTTGAAATTATACTGAACCATTAACAAGTTTTTCACGGAGCCGACAGCCAATCTATTTCTTTCATCAGTCCATTGAGCATTCATCATCATAAAGATTCTTTCAACATTAGCATTGTGGCTTGGTATTGCAAAAACGAAAGAACATACACTGTGCTGCCACTTTATTAGGTACACCTACCTAGTAGCGTGTTGAGCCTCCTTTAGCTTTCAAAACAGCCTGAATTCGTCTAGGTATGGATTGAACAAGATGCTGAAAATATTGTGCAGGAATGGAGTACCATGCAGACATGAGTGTGTCAAGCAGTTCCTTGAGATTCGATGGAGGTGTAGGCCTGCAGCGAACAGTCCTTTCCAGCTCATCCCAAAGATGTTCAATAGGATTGAGATCCAGGGGACTGAGCGGGCAGCGGGCCACTGCAGCAAAGAAAAGTCATTGTCATGTTCCTGGAACCATTCCATAGTGATTCGAGCTTTGTGCACCGGTGCATTATCCTGCTGGAAGTAACCATCCGACTGAGGATAAACTGTCAACATGAACAGATGCACTTGGTCAGCAACGATGTGGCATTCAGACATGAATCTATGGGTATCAATGGACCCAACGTGTGCCAAGAAAACATTCCCTATACCATAACACTGCCCTCACCACCTTTCACAGTAGTCGTCAGACATGATGGGTTCATGGATTCATGTTGTTTTTGCCAAATTCTGAGCCTTCCATCAACATGATGCACCAGGATCTTCTACTCGTCAGACCAAGCAACTGTTTTCCAATCCTCAATAGTCCACTGCTGGTGTTGCTGTGCCCACAGGTGTGCTCTCTTATTTTCGTTGATAACAAAGGTACTTGATGTGGCCATCGGCTGTTGTAGCCCATTCGTGACAGAGTGCGACTAGTGGTCCATTGTGATATTTTGTTCTGGTCACCAAGGTTTTATTCTGACGTGATGTGCGACATTGTGGCCAATCTGTTCTTGTGCAATTCTAGCCATCTTCCTCTGACCTCTCTCATCGGCAAGTGATTTTCTTCCATAGGAGTGATGTTGAGAGGATGTTTTCTGTTCGTTGCACCATTCTCAATACACCCTTGAAACTGGTGTGTGAAAAGTTCAGAACTGCCGTTTCAGAGATGCTTTGTCCAGCACATCTTGTACCT